>NC_044993.1:29561671-29880858 GCF_008728515.1 Papio anubis | reverse complement strand
TGTGATCCCCTCGTGGGTCTCTAAACACTTCTATTTACCCCTATGTTCTAACCATTTACAGTGAGACATTACTTACTTAAAAAGTTATTGGTACTCAGCAGAAATCTTGATTATTTATGATAAAACATTGTAACGTTATAAGGTTTACAGATTTTTAGTAACTAGTAGTCAAATGTAGAGTTATGCTTTGTTAGGACAAAAAGCATATTTTCCTAATGTATTTTTTCCAAACTAAACTTCAAGAATGGGATCAATCATGATTTTCCTCGTTTGAATTTACATATTTCCAGTTCCAAAGACAAATAATGCATAATTGACTGACAAGGTTTTCAGGGTTTTTTTTAAGTTAAAAATTACTGGACATATTTGACAAAAAGTTTATGAAACAAAATATGGATGTAATATGGGAAACCTATTGACACTAACCTAACACTTAGTAAATTTTACATTAGGTAATTCAATTTTTATCATGTAACCATATCTTTGTGATCAAGGAAATTGTGGGTATTACTACTGACATCACTTCTTGCTATCTAAGATCACTCTCATGTTCATTATTTGATATAATCTGTGATACTTAAATGTGTTTCTATGCTGACATTTTAACCCAGAAATTAAGACACATGACCAAACAGATTAAAAAATAATGACTGTAAATATTTCACAGAAAATAACGGAATTTTTCAAATGTTTGTATTTTTCCTCCAAACTACAAAATCCCTGGGGAGAAATGGTGTGCATTCTCACTATTGTAAGCTTAATGCTTAGCACAGTGCCTGGCACCTAGTAAAGCCCAAATTAAAATATATTCTCTGCAGTGAAGGATGGTTTATTGATTGAGTGACTGAATAAATGAATAATAGTTGGTATATTTTACATAAAAGAATTTAAAGGAATACCGGTTTTCCTCTGAATATATCCACACATTTGTATTTCTTTGGGGAAAAAAAAACACATCCTGTTCATGGTGAACTGAATTTGCAAAAAAGACTGAAGTGTATTTTAATTAACTGGAAAATAATAGACAAAAATGATTTCTCTGGTCATGTGAAACTCCTTGCCTCCGTCACTTCTTCAGAGGTAAGTATATTTGTTCCAGTGACCTATTTCGGTAAATGAAACCATAATAAAACAATAACCATTTTATTGCATGCTGTGATGTTGTGGGTTAGAAATTCAGTCAGGGCTTGGTTGAATGATTCTTCTTTCTACATGGTGCTGTCAGATGCTGGCCAATGGTTTTAAGATGGCAAATGACCAAAGGGCCCGGGACAGCTTCATTCAAATGTTCAGTGCTCATCAGAGTTGGTGCATCTCTTCAATCAGGATTATTTTGGAGTCAATGGACTTGCCATGTGGTGACTCAGGGCTTCAGGGATGAGTTTTCCAACAAACAAGGAAGAAGTTACATGGCCTTTAATAAAGCAGCCTCAGAAGTCACATTGTATCATTTCTGCCATATTTTAATGTTAAAAGCAGTCATCAGTCTGTCCAAATCCCAAGGGATAGGGCTTACCACACTTCTCGTGGGGAAGAGTGTCAAAGAATTTGTGGTCATGTTGTGAAACTAGTAGTTCATCTCTGATAATATATAGACCTTCTGCAATGTGCTTAGTACATGATGTAATTTTGTCAAAATGTGATATGGTTGTAAAAATAAAATAGCATTTTATTTTTTTATTCAAAGTAGCCAACTTTTGGGTCAAACTATCAATGGTCTTTTATGTTAAAGCTGTGGAATCTGGAGTTAGATGGTTTTGAGTTGTTCCTAAAGTGCTTGAATTCTAGGTGGAAAGATAAAGCCAACCTGTATAAAAGGAAGTCATGGGAAGCTATATTGTGTGTTGAGCTGCCGTGATTGGAATTGTGAACCAAATATATCCTTAAACACCTCAGACATTGTTGCAGGAATTAGTTAAGAAAGCTTCTCTGCTCATATTTTTTTTAAGGTTGGAAGCTTTACCTATTTATGGATTTGGGTGGCTCTGCCTAGAAACATTTATATGGTTTCCATATTTCGGCCTTAAGGCATAAGAATAACATACTTTGCATCAGTATCCCTACCAAAACTACAGAGCAAACTACTAATATAATAACTTTATAACCCAAAACATTGTGAAGAATAAATGAGAAAAGAAAGGGCTAAATTTAAAATGTTGGACAACGTCAGTGGATCTAGATGAGAACACTTTCTTAAAAGAGAGAGTTTCACTCTGTTGCCCAGGTTGAAGTACAGTAGTGTGATCATAGCTCACTGCAACCTTGAAAACTTCTGGACTCAAGCCATCCTGCCACCTCAGCCACCCAAGTACCTGGGGCTGACTGAGAACACTTTTTAATATTTGTAGTCTTAGGGTAATAACTTGGCTTAAAAGGGAAGAATAAAAGTATTAATTCTCTCATATGTATATTTATGGAGAGTTTAGTTTAATTCAGTGTGGCCCCTGGAATCAGGGATGCACACAGCCTGATGTTCAAATACTGGGTCCAGTTATTTTCACGGCATCCTCGGGCAAGTTACATGACCCATCTGACTTTCATTGATCTCACCAGTACAGTGGAGATGATAATAGTATAAAAATGATTGCATTGTTGGTTAATGAAACGGCATGCACTGAGAAAGAGAAAAGCAGTCTCTAACATAAGAAGCTATACTGGTACTATCACCTACAGGTTGTGTCAGCACTCACCGCTAGGACTTGCTCTTCTAGAGTTGAAAATAAATGATTTCATAGAATATCAACATCAGACAAGAACACTGTAGTCATGATGGATTAAGACGAAAACAAGACCCTCCATAATCAAGTCTAAAAACTGACAAAATATGAATATTATCCAAGCCACAAAATACCAAAAACTCCATCTCCTAGCTGGTGTGACTGACTGCTGCTTTTTTTTCTTCTTCCCAATTACAGCTTTAGCCTCTCTCTATTTGGCCCTCCCCACACACAGGATTTGATGAAATGCTCAAACATAGAACCATCCCCACTCTCTGACATTCCTAACCCAGAGCAAGGCCCTTCTTTTTTCGATCTGCTACAACCCAACCAAAGAACAAATCCTATCATAAATCCCTCTTAACAGGCTATTACTGAGATAGTCCATGGCTCCTTATGGTGTGAGAAACCACACACCATGTCTTTTGCTGTGAGTAATAAATATGACTTGTTGAACCATAGATATTTACTGGGTGGTTTTAGCTGGAGGTCCTTGACAGCATGACTGTTATAAAGGTGTTAATAGAGTCAGTATAAATAAATGTTAGCTGCTATTATTAACATTAGCATTAGTATAATTAAATTATATTTTTCTTTTTTTTTCTTTTTTTTGTCCATGAGAATATATTAGTCACAGATTATATATAAGAACCAACACTAGCAGGCAATACATTTTTTAGGATGTGATGTTTGAACACACACAAGGGAGAACTTATAAGGATAGAAAATGTGAGGAATGAGGTGGAGGGGAGGTTATCAGGTGTGGAATAAGCACAAAGTGTGTGGTGGGGAAAACGGAAGCCTGCCCTAGATATTTTTTTGCAGGAAAATGTTCAGCTGAAATATTTCATCTGATATATTAAGAACACTAATTGTCAATGAATTACAAATAACTACATAGACAAAATGATAGTCTCTGATGCTTTTTCCAGAAACAAAGTTAGTTCAAATTAAAAATGTATGGTAATTTATGTTTGGGGAATTTGAAGGCAGTTCAAAGTCAATGGCAATTTATCCTACTACATGATCAGTATCATTGATTATGTAATCAGCATATTAGCAAATGCATTCAAAATTTTCTAATATTCATGTAGCTTTAGAGCTTAACTAAAAGGCATATTTAAATTACATTGAGAAGAATGTTATATTCTTAATTGGGACATTGCAATGAATATCCTAGTTTGCATAGTTGGATAATTTTCAAATAGTGTGCCTAGGTTAAGAAATCTAAAACCTGTAAAACACTAAGCCAGTACACCTTTAATAAAGAGTACATTATTTTTAAATGCTTGCTTTTTAAAAAAAGAGGTATATTTTATTTTGTATTTTTTGTATTTTTAGTAAAGATGCGGTTTCACCATCTTGGCCAGGCTGGTCTTGAACTCCTGACCACGTGATCCACCCACCTCGGCCTCCCATAGTGCTAGGATTACAGGTGTGAGCCATCGCGCCTAGCCAAATTGAGGTATATTTTAATAATAGTATAAGAGTATCACAGGATGCAGTTTAGATATGGATAATTTTTAAAGCTCCCCATTTGATTCATACCTTGATCACCTTGAAATACTGTAACATTGGATATGTGGAAAAAACACTGGATTGGACTGAAACCTACCTGGATTGTTTAATCCTGGCCTTTTACTTACATTTGTGGTAACTTCAGCAATTTTGTTAAACACAGCATCTTAAGATTCCTTAACTGAAATATCATGATTTTAATTTTTCACTAAGGCGTATGATGATCATGAAAATTGAGATAAAGAATGCCGTATATTCAGGACTCGGTGTTAATAAATGAGTAGTTATATTTCTGTAAAAAACAAAACAAAAAAAGCATGTGAAATTCCAAAATTAAGCATCAGCTGCTTTATCAGTGTAAATCCACATCCTCACCTCATTTCAGCATCAGTAATATTCTTGAACTAAGTGACCAACACCTAACAGGGTTTTAAGTAAGAGTCAGCCTTGCAAGCCCAGAGATGCAGGATCAGAACATCTCATTACAAAGCTGTAAAGTACTTTCAATAAGATAGTAAGTTCCTTGGTAAAAAGAAGTGAATCTGGGCCGGGCGCGGTGGCTCAAGCCTGTAATCCCAGCACTTTGGGAGGCCGAGACGGGCAGATCACGAGGTCAGGAGATCTAGCCCATCCAGGCTAACACGGTGAAACCCCATCTCTACTGAAAAATACAAAAAAACTAGCCAGGCGAGGTGGCGGGCGCCTGTAGTCCCAGCTACTGGGGAGGCTGAGGCAGGAGAATGGCGTGAACCCGGGAGGCAGAGCTTGCAGTGAGCTGAGATCCGGCCACTGCACCACTGCACTCCAGCCTGGGCGACAGAGCGAGACTCCGTCTCAAAAAAAAAGAAAAAAAAAAGAAGTGAATCTCTGCATTATCAGTATTATCAGTATTTAGTTTAATGCAATGTTTATTGTAGACAATCAATTCATGGTTTTTTTGAAACACACAATCACCAACTTTAGGGCCATTATGAATCATCTACTCTAACCACATTGTATCATAGTAATTCTCTTGATCTGTTCCATTGGGAGAGTTTCTTCTTTTCTTGACTTCACTTTCCTATTGTTCATCTTTCTCCAAAATCTCTAATTTATTGATGGGTAGAATAAAAAGGTTATAGGATGTAGTTATTACCTACTGCTTTGGGTTCATGATCAATAATTTGCATGGAGCCCAATAAAATATACCACCAATCCATACATTTCAATCCATCCAAAAGATGCTAGGCAGCCTTTTCCAAAGGGGGTAGTTGGTGGCGAGTTGCTTGAGGACCCATTTTCTCAGTAGCTACTTCCTTGTTTAAAAAACGGTTTTTCAAAAAAGACCTTTGAAACTTCTTTATCAATGATCCTGAGCAAAATGGCAAAATCGCTCCCTTGTCCCATGCAACAAACTCAAGTTCTTTAACACCATTCAGCTCTGCAAGCCAATGTTGAACATGAATTTATTTTGTTTCCTCCCCCAGACTAATTTTATTCTTGTGAAACATCTGCTTAGCTTTTAATCTCCTGGACTAACAGGTCATTACTCATTTGTTTATGGACCAAATGATTCACATCAGTGTAAATAACTCCTGTAATATTGTTCTCTCAATTGAGTGACTCTTCAACAAAATGATAATGAGTAGGATGTGTAACTTCTGCTAATCTTGTTTATTGTTTTTGGGCCATGCCAGTGGTTTCAGTTTATTAAGATTTCTGGCAGGAAAGCAGAACTCATAGCCTTTCAATTTCACATAAGCTAACATTCTTAAGAATCTTGGTAGACATTTTTAAATGTAATCCTCGAAGCTGCATAATTTTTGCATTCCAGTAGCAGCTCCTAAGGTCTTTATATTTCTAATCTGCTTTTGGAAATTATAGGAAAACCATGACATTTGGTTACTATCCTGTTGGAACCAAAGGTGGTGGGCTCTGGCCAACCCTCTCAGATTTAAGGAAGAGTCCCCAAGGAAAAGAAGTAGGTTTTATATTTCAAGGTATGCATATCCACAAAATGCAGTATCAATGTTTTATCCAAAGCTATTCTCTCATACCCTTTCACTCTTTCACAAAGTTTTTTTCTTTTGAGGACAAACATTGATTTGAATTTTAATTTTTTTAAAATAAAATAGATTGATCATATTGACAATGGAGAAAAAATAAAACAATCATGTGTATTCTGATATTTCTAATAGGGAGAACTTGGAAAATGAGTCCACTGATGAATAATCCAATGGATACAGAATTCTCAATTGTTAATAATCCATTAAAAGGGTAATGTCAAAATCAAAATGTTTCTATACAGATTTATAAAACTCACAAGACAATCTTCATATCATTCTTATTAAATACTATATTTAATAAGAATATACATTCTTATTAATATTCTTAAGTATTCTTGTATTCTCTTAGATTTTTAGCAGAAGAAAAAAATGTTACTAAAAAGGCATTTTATTCATAATTCTATTAGAAAATAATGTTTGCTTTTCCACTGGTCAGACAGAAAATCCATCAAACAACAATAAAAAAAGCAGGGAGCATGAAGGATGCACTTAAAAATAAAAAGATTGCCAATATATTCAAGATGTGTCCCTGCCCTCAAACAGTGCACATTTTACAACACTAACTAGTTTCTAAACATAGACAGGGAGCCGTGGCTCACACTTGTAATCCCAGCATTTTGGAAAGCTGAGGTGGGAGAATCACTTGAGCCCAGGAGTTTGAGACCAGCCTGGGCAACATAAGGAGACCCTATAACTACAAAATTTTTTTTAACATAAAAAATAAAAATTAGCTAAGGGGATGGTGGTCCCAGCTACTCGAGAGGCAGAAGTGGGAGGATTACTTGAGCCTAGGAGTTCGAGGCTGCAGTGAGCTCTAAGATGCCACTGCTCTGCAGCCTGGGTTAGAGGGTTAGACCCAGTGTCAATAAATGAATAAGTAAATATAGATAAATATTAATTATGCATTTTGAGAAGCATTTGATACCAATGGCTTGTCAAAGTAAAGTAGAGTTCCAGGAAATAAAAGCCATTGGCTTCATAAAACGTCTTTTTTCAATAAATGAATAAAGTAATTCAAATATTTACTGAACGCCTAGTTTGTCACAGGCGCTATTTGGACTAGAGATAAACAACTCATGAGTAAAATCAGACACAGTCACCATTCTCAGGGAGTTTACACAGAACTTGAAGAATGGGAACAGGATTCAGGAATTTGGAGAGGACATCTGAGAGGGAAAATAATGTACATTCTTATTATGGCATTAATATAAATAACAGGCAACAAACAGGTCTTGCGCTCATTAAAGAAAGGAACTGGGGGCTGGGCATGGTGGCTCGCGCCTATAATGCCAGCACTTTGGGAGGCCCAAGCGAGCGGATTACGAGGTCAGGAGATCTAGACCATCCTGGCTAACAAGGTGAAACCCCATCTCTACTAAAAATGCAAAAAATAAATAAATAAATAAAATAAAAAATTAGCCGGGCGTGGTGGCGGGTGCCTGTAGTTCCAGCTGCTCAGGAGGCTGAGGCAGGAGAATGGCGTGATCCTGGGAGGCAGAGCTTGCAGTGAGCCAAGATTGCTCCACTGCACTCCAGCCTGGGTGACAGAGCGAGACTCCGTCGCAGAAAAAAAAAAAGGAACAGGGTTTTAGCGTTTACTGAACCCCTAATACTTACCTTGGCACAGAAGGCATTCATTATGTAGTCATTAAGTGGATACATGACTGAATGAGAAAAATACACACTGCTCCTAAAATACAAATAGGTAATTAATTAAGAACATCTCAATACAAAGCATCATTTGATAAATACTTTTTAAAGAAAGGTCCCATATATCATACACAACTAGATTGAAAGCATCTGCTCATTCCATGTGTGCCTGAAAGTTCAGAAATTCTTTTGAGCAATGACCAGAAAGGCCAAATGGAAACAGTGTTGAAACCTGCATGAGTCTAGGCAGGTATAGGAAAAATAAAGCCTGAGAGGATTATTTCCAAGGATATTAGGATTAAGACTCCTGTTTTCATGATTTTAATACATCATAGCAGAGGAGAAGGCCGCTCTTCGGAGCTTTAACAAATGTTAAACTCTCTTTGCTTTGTGTATAAAGCACTCCACACCTCCACTCCCTTTAGAAGAGAAGCTGGGCCGGGCGCGGTGGCTCAAGCCTGTAATCCCAGCACTTTGGGAGGCCGAGGCGGGCGGATCACGAGGTCAGGAGATCGAGACCATCCTGGCTAACACGGTGAAACCCCGTCTCTACTAAAAAATACAAAAAACTAGCCGGGCGAGGTGGCGGGCGCCTGTAGTCCCAGCTACTCGGGAGGCTGAGGCAGGAGAATGGCGTGAACCCGGGAGGCGGAGCTTGCAGTGAGCTGAGATCTGGCCACTGCACTCCAGCCTGGGTGACAGAGCGACACTCTGTCTCAAAAAAAAAAAAAAAAAAAAAAAAATAGAAGAGAAGCTGATGAGATCCTAGCCTGAAAAGTTCAGAAACCCATAGAGTAATATTAGTGGTTTCTAAGTCTTTGGTACAAGAACAAAAACAAAATGAAGGAGACGCCGGGCCCTGAAGGAGTTTAGCGAGTTAATGAATGATGGCCTCTTTCCATTTTCTGATATTCAATTGAGCCACAGCAGATGGGCAGAGGTTCCATGGGAAAAATGAATTATGCACATCAGACTGTCGTTGCGTTTCTCACAATCACATTTTCATCACTTCACCTGTTGTATGTCTTGGGCTGATTAGTTATGCACCTCATCTCATGTTGGCATCCCTGGTTCAGAGATAATCTTTAATTGGTTTTTCCCTTCCATATGTGAGTCTGTTAAAGATTTTTGTCTCTCCTTTCCCTCATGAAACAAAGTTTGCACACTGACTTATTCTGGAGAGGATGATGGTGAGGGCTATAATATTAATATTTATTGTGAGACTTGGATGGAACGATTTGTGAGCAAAGCATATTCTAAGTGGTAGGCAAGAGGAAAGTTTATTGGTGCTAGTATCCATCCTGTGCTTAGGGAATGGATATTTTATAAGACACTTTTTGAACCAAAACAACAAAGTTGGCAAAAGTTACTGTATCAGGGTAGATCAGACATCAGATTAATTAAAGTCTTGCTGAAAGGCACATTCACCTGTTTTTTATTTGACATCTCCACAATTAAATTCATCATTTTACTTCTTAAAACTCTTCTTGCAACTTTAAGATCAGATAAGCATTTAATCATCAAGGAAAGCAGGACCGTGTTGTGGAAAGAGCTTAATTTGGGATTTAAATCTGGTTTGGGAAGCTTATTTACTGTGTAGATGTAGGCAAGCCACTTCACCTTTTTAAACCTCAATTTCTGAATACTGCTTCCACCTTCAAAGAGTTGATGAGACAATAAAGCAAAACAACGTGGGTAATGTCCCTTACAATGCTTGGGGAGAAAATAAAAGAACTGGATCTGTTTAATAAAAGCTTGCTGAATCTGAAAGAATGTAGTAGAAAGTGAATTGGACTAAAAGTTAATCCTTATCTGAGATTTTTCTGTAATATTGGGAAAGCAAATGTGTCTAGGGAATACTTTTTTTCTGAACGGAACCAGTACATATTTCCGGTGATTTTGCAGAAGCAAAGGTAGGAGTTTCACAACTCTACCCATTTGGATCTCTCCCCTTCCCCACTACACATTGGAGTCTGGCCATTTGGCTCAGCAATCTCTAAGGTCCTTTTCATCTCTGGAATTCTCTGAGAAAATAATAATGCATTAATATAAAAAATTATGCATGTTAAGTGTAGATCCTTGTTTTTGTCAGAATCTATTCAGGGAAACAGAAACCACAAAAAGTATGTGGGATGGGTGCAGTGGCTCATGCCTGTAATCCCAGGACTTTGGGAGGCTGAGGCGGGTGGAGCACCTGAGGTCAAGAATTCAAGACCAGCCTGGCCAACATGGTGAAACCCTGTCTCTACAAAAATGCAAAAATTAGCCAGGCATGATGACAGGTGCCAGCTACTCAGGAGGCTGAGGTGGGAGAATCCCTTGAACCCGGAGGCAGAGGTTGCAGTGAGCTGAGATCGTGCCATTGCATTCTAGCCTGGGTAACAGAGCAAGACTCTGTCTCAAAAAAAGAAAAAAAAAATTTGTAAGTCAAGGAGATACAATGATGGGAAAATTTATTATATGGGTGATAGAATTGCTAAGAAGCCACAAGAAGATTGGTGCAACTCAGAGACTGACAAAAGCAAAAGCCTTTACCACCCTAGGCAGGAGGTACCAGGGAAGGGGCAGAATTGCCAGATTCCAATGCTAGAACCATGGTTTGAAGGCAGCTAGAACCACTAATGTAATTTTGATGCTCTCCAGATCCAGCCTGAGGCAGAGAAAGAAGATGAATATATTTGCATCTCCTGTTTCTCCTGTCTTCCAATTTCTCAACAACCTCTCCTGTTAGCTGAACTTATCCAGAAGTTGGCTAATATGAGAACCTTCAGAGAGCAGCTTTCCTGTCACCCAGAGCAAAATGGACAAAGAGTAAAGAATTAGATCTGGGCCGGGCGCGGTGGCTCAAGCCTGTAATCCCAGCACTTTGGGAGGCCGAGGCGGGTGGATCACGAGGTCAGAAGATCGAGACTATCCTGGCTAACATGGTGAAACCCCGTCTCTACTAAAAATACAAAAAACTAGCCGGGCGTGGTGGCGGGCGCCTGTAGTCTCAGCTATTTGGGAGGCTGAGGCGGGAGAAGGGAAAAAAACCGGGAGGGGGGGGGGGGAGGGAGACACGAGATCAAAGAACACAGCACTCAAAGACAGGGAAAAAAGGGAACACCCCGAAAAAAAAAAAAAAAAAAAAAAAAAAAAAAAGAATTAGATCTGAGAGCAAACAGGTCAGGGACTGGTCTGTGTCAACTGACTCACTGACAGTAGAAAAGGATTATTCATAGCAGCCTTCAGTTACATGAATGGGTAACCCCATGATATATCTAGAACTTATTTGTATTTATTTTTATTTAATATCCTACATCGCAAAGCGACACATTTTTAAAAAATTATTTTGAGCAAGGTTAATGAGAAGGCAAAAAATATCTTGGGATCTCAGATCCATGAATTTTGAGATTATTTTTATTCATATCCCCTTCTTTCCAGTCATTGCTTGGAGATGTACAATATTATCTGAAGTGTTCTGATAAGTCCTGCAATAAAAAAGTCCAACTGAATTTAACCCAGTGTTTTCCAATAACGTTCAATAATGTATTAATATATTAATAATATATTTTAACGAGCACCAGTTAACCTAACCTGGATCTACTCTTTCATGCTACACACCTTGCAAATGTAAGTATAAATCACAGACATAGTACAAACAATATTTGGAAATACTTCACTTGACACTCTTGCTTGAAGTGTTTACACAATAGAAACTCATTCATACATAAGATATGCTGCTCTAGTTTTGAACACATTTGAAAATTTGGGGAGGTAATTTTATTTTATCTTCTAATGACTGGTTTTGTCTTTTAGAAGAAAGTTAAAGAACTAGTAAATAGAAAGTGACTATTTTCAAGTATCGCATAGATTACATCTAGCATGTACCCACCTCACTGGTCTCATTCAAATCTAAACAGTATTATTGTCTCCTCCAAATCCTCAATTGCTTGGTTTTTCCGACATTGCTCTGGTCATTCTCCTGAAAATGTTATGTTTTCAACATCTCTACTACCATATGGTTGTCAGATGGTGCATATCATAGCTGGTGGATTCTTAATAACAAAGAGCAAAATTGAGCTATCATTCCTCTTATTTGAAAAAATTTAGTTTCCCTGGCTAAGTTGGTGTGAGAAATACGTCGTGTAGCTACACATCAATTTTGTCACCCAAACTATTAGAAGGAAATCTAGGCTAGAAAAATGTGACAAACCTCATGTCTACTATCCCATGTAAGTGGTCAAAGATGGATAAAACCTAGGAATCCTGATTCTGAGATTGTTTATCTAACTATTTTCCAGGAAACGTTTGCCTTCCAAGAATGGGCAGTAAAACAGAGATTCAGTAGACACTTCCTGTCCCCTTGCAAGAGATTCTGATATTTCCTCTTATCTGAAGGCAACTGCCATTGTGAACTGATGAGAAGGTGTCGTGTCTCTTGATTCTGTTGAGAAAGCTCAAATGTTGACATTCAACATTTATCTATACACTCTCCTTCTAGTTTTGTTTTATTTGGCTTGTTTTGTCTTTCATTTTTGAGACGGAGTTTTGCTCTGTCGCCCAGGCTGGAGTGCAGGAGTGCGATCTTGGCTCACTGAAACCTCCGCCTCCTGGGTTCAAGTGATTCTCCTGCCTCAGTCTCCTGAGTAGCTAGGAATTATAGGTGCCTGCCACCACGTCATGCCTGGCTAATTTTTTGTATTTTTAGTAGAAATGGGGTTTCACCTTGTTGGCCAGGTGGTCTCGAACTTCTGACTTCAGGTGATCCACCCACCTTGGCTCCTTCTTCCATCATCTACATCACCTGTGAGGACATAATCCCTAGGTTCCATTTCATGCCATCTTGTACTGCATGGTCATTTCAGTTGTTGTCCATGGCTGACTGTCTGCCTTAAACTAAGCAAAATTGAGAATATCTTCCTATTCTGGAACTAGGAAACACAGTCTCAGCTCTAAAACTACCCTGAGAGGCTCAGGAGAAAATCAGAAACTGTAAATGCTTAAAGGAACAAACTAGAAATATTCCATAACTTAGTGACTACTATGAAGAAAATGTTGATTTTAGTGCTTGATACATGATGGCTATAAACAAAAGCTTAGGTGTCATTCTTGCTTAAAATATACTTACATTGTTTGGTCCTTGGCAATTCTGAAAGGTAATTAGAGGACAGTTAACCATTACTCTATAAATATGTGTTATCATAGGTAAATTAGCAAAGTATTCGTTTAAGTATATATATGTGTGTGTGTGAGAGAGAGAGTGTACACATATGTGTTTGTGCATGTGTGTATATATAAAAAACAATAAAAATGCATACCTCATAGAATTTCTTGAAAAAATAAACAAATCAGTCCATATATTCATGTAATGCATATAAAAGACTTAGCTGACAACTTTATGCAGTTATTTGTATCTACCAAATACAACCCTAGGCACGGGAGACTTTGTTTCACTTGTAACAATTAACTGCAAAGTATTTTTTTATTATTATTATACTGTAAGTTCTAGGGTACATGTGCACAACGTGCAGGTTTGTTACATAGGTATACATGTGCCATGTTGGTTTGCTACACCTATCAACTCATCATTTACATTAGGTATTTCTCCTAATGCTATCCCTTCCCCAGCCCCCCACCCCCTGACAGGCCTCAGTGTGTGATGTTCCCCACCCTGTGTCCACATGTTCTCATTGTTCAATTCCCACCTATGAGTGAGAACATGCAGTGTTTGGTTTTCTGTCCTTGTGATAATTTGCTTAGAATGATGGTTTCCAGCTTCATCCATGTCCAAAAAGAACATGAACTCATCCTTTTTTATGGCTGCATAGTATTCCATGGTGTATATGTGCCACATTTTCTTAATGCAGTCTATCGATGGACATTTGGGCTGGTTCCAAGTCTTTGCTATTGCGAATAGTGCTGCAATAAACATACATATGCATGTGTCCTTATAGTAGCATGATTTATAATCCTTTGGATATATACCTAGTAATGGGATGGCTGGGTCAAATGGTATTTCTAGTTCTAGATTCTTGAGTAATCGCCACACTGTTTTCCACAATGGTTGAACTAATTTACATTCCCACCAACAGTGTGAAAGTGTTCCTATTTCTCCACATCCTCTCCAGCACCTGCTGTTTCCTGACTTTTTAATGATCGCCATTCTAACTGGTGTGAAATGGTATCTCGTTGTGGTTTTGATTTGCATTTCTCTGATGAACAGTGATGATGAGCATTTTTTCACGTGTCTGTTGGCTGCATAAATGTCTTCTTTTGAGAAGTCTCTGTTCATATGCTTTGCCCATTTTTTGATGGGGTTGTTTGTTTTTTTCTTGTGAATTTAAGTTCATTTTAGATTTTGGATATTAGCCCTTTGTCAGATGGGTAGATTGCAAAAATTTTCTCCCATTCTGTAGGTTGCCTGTTCACTCTGATGGTAGTTTATTTTGCTGTTCAGAAGCTCTTCAGTTTAATTAGATCTAATTTGTCTATTTTGGCTTTTGTTGCCACTGCTTTTGGTGTTTTAGTCATGGAGTCCTTGCCCATGCCTATGTCCTGAATGGTATTTCCTAGGTTTTCTTCTAGGGTTTTTATGGTGTTAGGTCTTACATTTAAGTCTTTAATCCATCCTGAGTTAATTTAATGCAAAGGTTTTTTTTAAAGGTGAGGAAACTGAGGCTAAGGGAGGTTAACTAATGTGTTCATATTTTTACAACTGAGTAACTTTGGATATAGTAGGCTAAGAAGTGGAGCTAGAATCAAATGGTACCTGATTGCAGTGCCAGTGAAAGTATGCAATAGGATAGCCAGCTGATGCATCTTGGTATTTGCTAATGATGCTGATTTAGTACAGATGCCAGTGAAGGTGGAAATACAGAGCTGCAAAGACTCACTAGGGCTGACACATGTTTGGTTCTTAATACTACTTTGGACAAAATACTCCCTGCTTAGAACATAATTGTATTGACCTATTAGTGGATTCTAAAAGGACCTTTTCTAATGAGTGGGTAGCATGTGGCTTGCCAAGTGTTTAGAGAATACAAATCAAAGTAGTTCCGAACCATATATCATAGGAATCTTACATTATTGTTACTTTATAGAAGATATGTAGGGAACCAGCTTGTCCCACTTTGTTCAAAACTTTCCTGGTTTTAGCACTAAGTCTTGCATCTGAAAATACCCTAGATCCCAGACAAAACAGACAGACAATTGGTCAATCTAATCCAGAAAGGGATATTTGGGTCATAATTGCATAATCTCATTAGAAGAAGAATAAAGTTTCCTCATTAGTATTTCAATACTCACCCGTCCTCATTCTTAATTAAATTTATGGGTTTGGAGTCTTGATAGCTTTATAATTGCATGCCATTCTCTGCCATTCTCTGCCAAATAAAGGCTGAATCGGTTATTTCCTTCAGGACTTCGTTGTTTTTGTTCTTCTTTATTGCCTTAGTGTACTTGGAATACTGATTTGATATTAAAGGTTACTGTAGTTCTGTTTGTCTTCACAAGGGCAAAATCTTTCCCAAAACCTCTTTGGAAGTCATGCCAGGCATGAGAAATTTTCTAAATTTAATGATTTGTTATTCAGAACCCAGTAATGTTAATGTTGTGATGATACAGTCTTGCAAATGGTTGAACACTGAAAAGTTATGTTACTCTTAACTTTTTAATCAACTTGTATCTCCACCTTCCTTTGAATAAAGACATTAGTCATGTCTGTCCTGCTTCTTATAAAGGAAAAAGCTGCCTGCTAAACACACTGTTATTATTCTGTATTTTCTTAAATAATAGTTTTCACAACTGTAATTAATTAATTGTATGTTTATTTAGTACAATTCCATGAAGTAGAGACAAGCCTGTCTTGTTAACCAGTGTATTTTCAGCACTTACATAGAAACGGAACATATTGCGTATACAGTACATATTGGTTGAATGCAAGTATTGATGAAGGACAGATGGATGGATGGATGGATGGATGGATGGATGGATGGGTGGATGGATGAGATGAATGGTGAATAGATGAATAATGGATGGATGGATGAAATTTTTAGCCACACCTAGCCCAATGTGGTTATAGCCTACATTATACTTCTGTTATGACGTGACATTTTATATAGACCTTCACTTTTCTAAACTATGCCTTTAAAAGAACCTAGTGAATATCTTCATTCTTTTCCTCTGGCTGAAAACCATCATGTATAAGTGTTGCCCTGCTCATGTATGACAGGACAGGAAAAAAGAGAACATATAGTAGATCTGCCCAGTAGTCAGATAAATTCTTTATACTATGTGTTCACTAAATCTGTCCCTCTTTCAAATAGAAAAGCTTGGAGTTTGAAGGAATCTTATAAATCAGACAATTCAAATCACCTTTTTAAAGATGAGGAAAAGGACCACAGATGTGTTAGTTTACTTCTTAAAGGTTACAGAGCATGTTATTAACAGAGCCAGTAATAATAGCCAGATCTGCCATGGGCAGCTCCAGGTTACTTTATGTTGTCTGCTTAAATATAGTATTCTTTAATGCTTCTTCTTTGAGCCAGATTCGCTGAATCAATCTCTGGTCTGCCAGACCCAGGATAACAAAACTAACCAGCCTTTAGTTTTTGCCACTGCTTCTTGTTTAACCACATTTCTCATCTTCAGCCTCTTCTAGTCAAAATAAATCTGGTTCTCCATGCACTGGGGGAAATATCAAGGAAATTTCTTGCAAACATATGACACAAGAAAAACAAGAGCACATCCAAGAAAACTTTCATGATTAGTGACAATCTAGCAATTCATCCCATAAGGATCAAACACAAAGGGATTTCATATTCGCTTTCAAAGTTATGCAATTCATTTATATTTCACACACTTAGAATTCTGGATTTATATGGAAGACCTCTTTTTTCCTATATTCTCTATAAATTATGAATGCTATTCCTGAGTTGAAGGTTAGCCACAGTAATAGAAATGCAGTCAGGTGGAAATTGTCTACAGCAGAACTATTACTGGGTCCATGACGCAATATCTCTACATACAATATGCTTTGGGTATAAATGAGAAGAGGAAAGAATGGCACTGAAATAGGATTTCCCCTCTAAGTAAGGCCATTCTAACTAAGGAAGAAATAACTCTATTGGAAAGATACCACTGCTTTCTATTCAATATTCATTTAAAAGGAACATTTTTGATAGCTTCATTTATGCACATTTTCAACAAATACCAATCCAAAGAATCAGAACTTGCCATATTCAATTTTATGCGGCTCACTAAATGACCAATAAGAGAGAGAGCACTTGTACTTTTTCATGCTTAGATTATTGCAAAATGAAACAATTAACAAATGTATGCCACAAGATTCAGACTCTTTTCTTCCAATATTTTGCAGAGATGCCAAATGCAAAATGCAAACACTTTCAAAATGTATTACATTAAGAAATAATTGGTCTTTATTCTAGAAGTTAATCTAATTGATAATTCTAAACAGGTGGCTTATGGCTCAATAAGAACTCTTATTAGTTACTTTGCTTGATATTATTTTTTAATTTTCTTCTGGAAAAGTTGGGCAAACTGAATGCTTGAACTTCACTCCTCATGTCTGGTACAGTATGAGAAAATATTCTTGTTGGCTACTTGACAGGGTAAATAAAATAAGGAACTACTGGGAAAAGAGAATATATTGCTCCCTGAAGGTGCAAGTGTTTCTTCAAGCTGAAAATTACACATTTATGAGAAAAGCCAAGTGCCTCCCAATGGAGAATTGGGTATCTCAAATCAGCTGAAGTTAAATGAAATACATATATTGAATAGATAACTAAATTCCACAATTGGAATTTAAGGAAATGCATTCTCCTTTGTCAAAACATTTCACATAGGTTCAAATAACTAGGATCATGCATCACTTTATGGAATTAATTCAGCATAAAAATAAATTGGTTGAAAAATAAAGGAAATATTTTAAATTAAATTGTTCACTTTCTCCCTTTTTCAATTCTGTCTCTTTTCCTTTCCAGAGGTTTCTAAGAGACTTTGATTTAAGTGTGCATCAAGGGATTTTCTAGCTGTTTTCACCCACAGTTGATATTTCTCAAATGTCCCTATACTAATCTTCCCTTTTGCTGATAGCAAATAATGTAGATTTACTCGTTTTTTTATTATTGCTGCAAAAATGATTTACCTTCAACATTTAATACATTAAAACATTCATAAAAATACAAATAGTTCTACAGTAAAGGCATGGGTTTGTCATGAGCACTGATGGAATGCACTAACTATTCACCAAGACTGTGACAAGATTGTCCCATTCTGATGCTAGCAATGATACTGTGATTTTGGACATTCTGTGTTTCACCTTGACTGTCTCTTAAATCATGTAACTCTTTTCCTGTACAATCTCAACTATTCTAGACTTTCGTATATTATTTTTCTGCTGATAGTTCTAAAACTGGCATCCAGATCATTTACTTTTCTTCTGAGAAGTGCCCTTTCGACAATTTTATGTGAAATTTTACTGGTGCTTCATATCTATTATGTACAAAACTGAGCTCAGGCCCTCTATCTGCTGTGGCTGTGGTTTGTGGTAGGCTCCTACTAGGCCCTATAAAGAAGCTGCATCAGTTGGAAGGGAGGGACATCTGTTTCTCTATATGAAGAGGTGGCTGTTGACAAAGCCATGGGCCTGTGGGACTCCATCTATCCAGAGGGGCTGTCTTTTCCTAATCTGTACAAAAGTGCTCCAAAATCTGATAGGGTCCTTGATTGAACACTCTATATTCTTTCTCACTTGCTTCATTTCCTAAGTTTCCTATTCCTAGTAAAGATAATTTAAATTTGGTAATTGAAGACACTTCCTTACCGCTACCACTCACTTCTCTCCCTATCCAGTTATAGATTCCAGTGAAGGGTATCCTACAAATGTTTTTTGCTATTCATTATAGGGTTGTTTCTTCTGTGAAAGAAATGGGGAGCAGTAGTCTTAGATTTAAGGTTGCACATCATTAGATTTGGAATAAGTCATTTTTCAACAGGAACCCAACGATTGCTTTTTTAAAAACAACTACAACAACAAAAAAACTTCCTCCCCTTCTACCAGACTGATACTTTCAAACTAACTCCCATTGTGTCAGAGAACTCTTTCTAAAATATAAAACTTTTCATGTCGTATCTCTACTTATAGTTTGTAATAAGTTAAAAATAATAGCCTACAGAAGATGTCCATGTCCTAATTCCTGAAACTTATTAGTACATTACCTTATATGGTTAAAAGGACTTTGCTATAGTACTTAAGTTGAAGATCTTGATTTGAGAAGATTATCCTGAATTATTCAGGTGAGCCCAACGTGATCACGAGGTCTTTGTAACAGTGAAACAGGAGGAAGAGAATCACCAGCAGGAGATGGGATGATGGAAGCAAGAGGTAGGAGTGATGAGGGGAAGGGGCAATGAGCTTAAAAATGCAGGTGGCTTCCGGAAACAATAAAAGGCAAGAATATAGATTCTCCTCTCAGAGTCTCCAGAAGGAACCAGCTAAGATAACACTTTGACTTTATACCAGTGAAACTGTTTTGGACTTTGAAAATTCAGAAGCACAAGATAATACATTTGTGTTGTATTAAGCCACTAAATCTGTGATAGATTTTCACAGCAGCAATAGGAAACTAATGCATCAGTTTTGATCAGTGGCTCTTTATAATCTTCAGAATAAATTTCAAACTTCTTAATTTAGCACAAAAGTCCCTCCATGATATATCACTGTACAGCTCTCTGATCTTACTTTCAGCTACTATCCAGTTCTAAATTACTTTTATAGTTGCTGAAATTTCAAGCTGATAGACCATTTCCAACTACTTCCTTTTGTGGGCATTAGAAATATTTACTCCATCTCTCTCTCTCTCTCTCTCTCTCTCTCTCTCTCTTTTCTCTCTGCTAAAGCTTACTTATCCCTTCCTTCAGAACTCCTTTTTTGATACTCAAGTCCAGTGTGGAAAATTAACAAATGAAAGAAAAACCGATGAATAAGAAATTCATTAAGAACACTTTTTTAAACCCAACTGTTTGCCACAATGGTTTTTTGTTTGTTTGTTTTGGGTGTTGTTGTTGTTGTTTTTGAGACAGAGTCTCGCTCTGTCACCCAGCTTGAAGGCTAGAGTGCAGTGGTGCGTTCTCAGCTCACTGCAACCTCCGCCTCCCAGATTCAAGCAACTCTCCTGCCTCAGCCTCCCAAGTACTTGGGATTACAGGCATGTGCCACCGCACCTAGCTAATTTTTGTATTTTTAGTAGAGATGGGGTTTCACCATGTTGGCCAGGCTAGTCTTGAACTCCTGACCTTAGGTGACCCACCTTCCTCGGTCTCCCAAAGTGCTGGGATTATAGAAGTGAGACACCGTGCCTGCTTGCCAGTCTTTAGGTACAGCTATTGTCACCATCTCGATCTACGGCATGAGAGTTTAGATCTCAGTCTCCATAAATCATTTTCAAACTTAAATACCTTCTCTTTCATAAGATACTTTTCTATTTTGAAGGATTATATCAGTGGATTCATAAAGAAGCAATTTACAAATTGTCATTAGAGAAAAGTATTCATTAGTTGTCTGGGCAGATGAGTTTTACCTGTATGGCCAGAGTTAAATCTCTAGCTTATGGTGACCACTAAAATATGGTAACAGATTGATGACTCATACAACTTTTTGTTCTTACTATAATTACACTATCCAAGACAAAGTCCCCACTGAGAGGAATGCCTGTACTCTGTGTACAATACATACAGCATATAGTGTCATTTTTGGGGGTATGTCATGGAATTCCACATTAGGACCACATTTAAATGACACTAAATTACACACACGCGCACACACAAATCCAATGAGCAAGAATTTTAATGTACAATTAATGATATATCTCAATAGTAAGTCTGGTTATCATTAAAAAAATCCTTGACTATTTAATAGAACCTAATTAAAAGTAATAGAGAAAACACTATGAAAACATTTAATAAGAACATTTTTCTTTTTTTTTACGAGAGGAAAATGCCCATTCTTAAAATAGGCTTTTAATGCTGACATTTAATCTCTTTACTAGCTTCTTTTGTCAAACAACACAATGAATTCTCAGTCAATAAACAATCACGTGATATTTTAAAGAACTTTGTTGTGCTAAGTACTATGCATGTGTTTTCATCTTCAGTGTCTCATATCCCCTGCTGTCTTCCAACACTCACACAACTGTTAGATGTAAGTGTCACTTTATATATTACTGTCCAAAAAAGTAAAGTTTAGAATGACCAATGAAGCAACAAGTAGAAGAGTCTATTAGATTTAAACCCCTCTTTCCTAGCTCCAGGTTTAGAATTTCTCCTCTTACTACACAATGCCTCTCTTAAGAATATCACTACAATAATTAACTTAGTTTACTCATGTTTGAAATGCTTGTTCTCCTGTGCCATAAAGAAATAGCACTTAAACACAAATCTAATTTATTTAGTAAGGCCATTTTTACTTCCTGCAGAAAGGGTACACTCGCCAGCAGTTTTGTCATGAGAGTACACTGAACGAAAGAGACACAGTCATTTATAACCTGAAGTGTCCACCCTACTGCTGTGTCCGGTTTCCATTGACTGGAACGGAACCTTACGTTCTGTGTTTATCCTGATTGGCGAGCAACTTAGAACTTTTTAAAAAAGAGGCAAAGGTAGAGGAGAACAAAGGAAGGAGGAAGTAACTTGAGGAATTCTGAGAAAAGTAAAAATCCTTTTAAAAAAGGAGGAGGAGCAGGCTACGACCTAATGCTTGCTTGGACCAGTATAAGAGTGCCAGGGCAAATATTTAGGCTAAACTGTGGGAGCTAAGAACATAAAGTACATTGATTTATCTATTATGGCTAGGAGATATTTAAGAATGTTAGCACAGGTCTTTGAATCAATTTTGCTTTTAAGAGAAGTTATTACTTATTCCTAATTAGACGGGGAGGAAAGTCTTTGAATTGGAACCTCTATTTACTTTTTACAGTCAGATTCTCCACTGTTCCTTTTGAAAAAGTAGCTGAGGGATGTATGTAGCCTGACTATCCCCCAAAACTTTACCCTCACTTCCTTCACACTTTTATTTTTATTTTTATACCAGTCATGTCTTATCCACATTCCAGAGATGTGCCTAATTATAGCGCCCATGTAAATTAATAATCCAACGAGCAAAAAATTATAATCAATAAATAAATGTCGGTGAGTGCCATTTGGAATTGTTAGCACTTGAGTGTATAATATCGGAAAAGGCTTATGACAAAAGTTGTTTATAGTCCCAAATTCCAATGCCAGACACATGACAGACTTTCCCAAACTGTGAGAGTCAACCTGGGTGATAGAATATGCCTTATCTTCAGAGACACAATATATTATTTTGAATTTTTCTCTATTTTTAAATAGTTCTGCGATTTCGAACTGATCATGTAGCCTGTCTGAGTTTAATTATTCTCTGTTTTAAAATAAGAGTAACAATACCTCCTCTGCTAAATACACAAGAGCTACCATCTCTGTCCTTCAGAGCCAGATAATTATCCTTTCGCAAAGATGATTATTGTGCAAGGTGATATATGATTTGGCATTTTCATAGAAGTTTTTGTCATGGGAAACTTGTTTTGATAATTCTCTGTCTTCAGAGTAAACAGCCTTTCATTTGATATCAATGGTGTTTGATGGAAAATGAGAAGATGAGTATATCGCGAGTTAGAAAAGAGAAATGGATATACACAAGATGTGTAAGTTCCTTAAAAGTAAGAGATTCAAGCAAAATAAATTCTAAAAGAATACACAGGAGACTACATAGTTTAGAGGAGCTGGTCATTATCTTTGCAATCACTGTTTCCAAACTCCATCTCCACAACTCACTAGCTGTTCAAATTCTGATTTGTTCTTTAATCCCCATTTTTTCCTCATTCTGTGGAAACATTAATACATATTTCATCGGTTTAAATGAGATAAGGTATGATTTCTGTCATGCACAAACTATCAGGAAATAATGATAATACTAATAATTATCATGCATAAATACTCATCTGCTAATGAAGACCTTTGGGAATTTATATAAAAAGATATTTACTTTTGCCTAAGTCGCTTTTTTGTTTGAGTTTTTCTTATGGGTAGAGAGTGCTATTTGTTTTGACTCATTGTTTCATGCATCTTCCTTCTGAGTTTCGTTTCCTTCGTACTGAAATACATCCTTTAGAAGTTCATTCAGAGATGCTTTGTTAGTAATACATTTTTTCAATCTTTTAGGACCAAAATTGTCTTGATTTTGCTCTTACTCTTGAATGATGATTTGGCGGGCATTAGAATTCTAGGTCGGCAGTTTCCCTTATTGCTTGGAAAATATTATTCCATTACATTCTAGTCTTTTTATTGGTGTTAATGGAATGTACATTAATTATTAAAATTGTTTATTTGTATGTAACCTATTCTTCCTCTTTTGCTTTATTCGTGATTTCATATTCCTCTTTTGTTCTGCAGTTCACAACAGTATGTCCCAGTAGGGATAACTTTTATTCTATTTTTGAGCCTTTATGTGATTCTTTAAAGATTCATATTTTGTTCATTCTGCAAAATTCTCAGACTTTTAAAAAAATATTTATTGCTTCCTAGCTTCTTCCTCAAAATGTAATGGCTTTAAGCCACAAACCTTAATTATACCTCATGATTTTAAGCTTCATAATTCATACAAGGCTCAGCTGGGTATTTCTGCTCCCTGTTGCACTGAGAGTTTACTCAGTGGTAGTCAGTTGCATTGAGAGTTTACTCAGTGGTATTCAGCTGGTGATGGGTCTCATCTGCAGGGTCCGAACAGGCTGGTGCTTTGGCAGAGGTGATTGGAAAGCTAGGCTTAGCTCCGTATGATCTCAAGATTCCTACCTAAAGGTTCCTACTTGAGATCATATTGTTTCTACAGCAAGGCACTAGAACTTCTTACAGCCCAGAACTCTCAGCTAGTAAGAGGAAGTAGCAAGTCATCTTAAAGTCTGAGTCCAAAGCTTACTGTACTCTGTTGGTCAAAGCAGTCATAGGCTTATCCAGATTCAATAGGAGCGAAAAGGATGTTTTAGGCCATTCTTGCATTGCAATAAAGGAATACCTGAGACTGGGTAGTTAAAAAAGAAAGAGGTTGAATTAGCTGATGGTTCTGCAGGCTGTACAAGCATGGCACTGGCATTTTCATGGCTTCTGGGGAGGCTTCAGGGAACCTGGTGGAAGGCAAAGTGGAAGCAGACATGTCACATGGTGAAAGCAGAGGCAAGAGAGCAAGTACGAAGATGCCACACACATTTAAACAGCCAGATGTCACAAGAAGTCACTCATTATCACAAAGATAGCACCAAGGGGATGGCGCTAAACCATTCATCAGAAATCTGCCCCCATGACTTAATCATCTCCCACCAGGCCCCACCTCCAACATTGGGGATTGCATTTCAACATGAGATTTACAGGAGACAACATTCAAACTATATCAAATAGACTCTACCCTATGATCAAAGGATTTATAGGCATCTATAACTCTCCACAATTACTTTTACTATGGCTTTCTCCCCCTTCTTTCTCTTACCTCCTTCTGGAATTCTAATTATATGTGTACATGTTGAAATTTGGCATCTGATCCTCAATGTCTTTTAACCTCTTTCAGATATTACCCATCTCTCTCTGCTGAATTCTGAAGTATTCCTAATAATCTTATAAACCAGTAATTATTTCTTCAATGTCAAATATGGTGATAAACTTATGTAATCAGATTTTCGTGTGGTATATACTACAGAGATATATTCCATTCCAGAGGCCTATTTGCTGTTTTTCATATTTTGCTGGTTTCTTTTATAATGCCTTGTTTCTTTGTTTCTTCATTTCTTTCTTATTTACTCAAGGCATTTTGTTTGTTTGTTTGCTTGTTTTTGTTCTTTTGTTTTTTTAAGTTTGAGTCTCGCTCTGTCACCCAGGCTGGAGTGTAGTGGCACAAACGTCAGTTCACTGCAACCTCTGTCTCCCAGGTCAAGTGATTCTCTTGCCTCAGTCTCCTGAGCAGCTGAGATTACAGGCGTGTGCCACAATGCCCAGCCTATTTTTTAATTTTCAATTTTTAAAAAAATTATATCAACTTTTATGTTAAGTTCAGAAGTACGTGTGCAGGATGTGCAGGTTTGTTACACAGGTAAACATGTTCCGTGGTGACTTGCTACACAGATCATCCTATCACCTAGGTATTAAACCAGCATCCATTACGTATTCTTCCTGATGCTCTCCCCACCTCCTGCCCCAACCCCAACAGGCCCCAGTGCTTGTTGTTCCCCACTATGTGTCCATGTGTTCTCATCGTTCAGCTCCCACTTGTAAGTGAGAATATGTGGTGTTTGGTTTTCAGTTTCTGCATTGGTTTGCTGAAAATAATGGCCTCCAGCTCTATTTATGTCCAGGCAAAGGACATGATCTCATTCCTTTTTATGGCTGCATAGTATTCCATGGTGCATATGTTCCAAGTTTTCTTTATCCAATCTAATGTTAGTGGGCATTTGGGTTGACTCCATGTCTGCTATTATGAATAGTGCTGCAATAAACATACACATGCATGTATCTTTACAATAGAATGATTAATATTCCTTTGGGTATATACCCAAATGGTCAAATGGTATTTCTGGTTCTAGATCCTTGAGGAATTGCCACACTGTTTTCCATAATGGTTGAACTAATTTACATTCCTGCCAACAGTATAGAAGAGTTCCTTTTTCTCCACAACCTCGTCAGCATCTGTTGTTTCTTGACTTTTTAATAATCACCATTCTTACTGGTGTGAGATGGTATCTCATTGTGGTTTTGATTTGCATTTCTCTAATGATTAGTGATGTTGACCTTTTTTTCATGTTTGTTGGTTGCATGGATGTCTTCTTTTGAGAGGTGTCTGATTTGACCTTAAATCTCAAGCCACTGGAGTACCAACACCAACTACATCCAACTTCCATGTCTGTCTCCCCATTGGACACACACACGTGTACACACAAACACACACACAGCTTGAAATAAACAAATATTCCAGCTCTTGTTTTCAGTTACCTCTTTGATTCTATCAACTTAGGGGCTCTCTTTCTTTCTTGTAAGCTTAGTTATTTATTATAAATAATTTTCAAATAGTTTATCCAGTATTTTAACATACTTATAGTGATAGTGTTAAAGCTTTCTTAGTCTGCCATCTTGCTACGTGAGAAATTCTGTCTTTACTCCCTAATTGAAGAAAAAAGAAAGATAAAAGAAGAAAATAAATATCCTGAATCATATACATTTTTATGTTACAGCAGAATGCAAAAAATGTGAAGATCTGTGAACACAGAAATAACTAAGTTATGGATTGGTATGAGCAACTTAAAAGAAAATCCCTATTTAAAATACAACTATTGTGAAGAAGTTCATGTAATTAAATAATGATCAGAATGAAGCAAGTGCCTCCTAAGAGCTACTTCACTTGATAATGTATGAATGAATATTTTTATAGAAAAATGTGCCAAGTTAGTTGCTCTCTGCATTAATATTACAGTCAGACTAATAGAGAACAATAAAATTAGTTCCCGCTACCTAAGTTTTATACTTCAATATGACAAAGTAATGTTTTTTATTTATCTTTTTTCCTCCATGCATAGTCTTCTGTTGACAACCCCAACTTTTCTTGTGCACATCTGCAACCAAATAAATGATAATGAGCTAACAATTTAGCACAATATACACCATTTTATGGATAATCATGCTCATTTACAAAGGTAAGCATGTTTCTTCATCCAATAGTTTTCTCAGAGTTCCTCCAAAATAAAAACTATGTTAACGCAGAGTAACTTAACTGCCCTGGAAATGCTGTCATTGCACTGATGCTCTCTGACGGACTCGGTATGTTTCTGGCTTTAAGAAAGCTGCTGGTAGGAATATTATGATGATAGATACGCCAATATTTTTTCTTTATAAATTATAAGTACCCTTAAAAGACAGTGCCAATACTAGTTCATTTTTGGGCATGAAAGTTAAACAGACAAGCAAACAAAATTTTTCTAGTCCAGCCTCAGGCGCTTTGGAAAAAGGTGATGTGCCTGTGGTCATAAGCACTAGAAATTAGCAAATGATCTTGCTGAAAGCTTTGCAATCCTACCTCTGAAATGCACCGAAAACATTTGCTGTTGTTTGTTTTGCTTAATTTTTGCCTTCTTAACTGGTTATAGGAATTTCTTGTCTTTGTTTCAACATTTCAGTTCTCTGCATGTCCTCCTTGTCTTTCCTAGAAGAGGCATAATTTAAAAAGCAAGGTTAAATGAGATCTTTCCTTTATATTTTTCGTCATTCTCTTCCTCTATACAACATATCATTTGTGTAAGGCACCCACCCAGTCCTTTCCATAGGAATGACTAATATTCTTTTTCCATGGCTCTGTTTAGTGTTTCCTCCCAGTTACTCAAGTTCTTATCTAATATGCCACTTCTTCAAAGAACCTTTCCCTGAAATGGGAGGTCAGAGCCAAATGCTCTTTCCACCTGTTCTCTTGGTACCTGTTCTTCATCCCATAATGACATGCATAGTTCATTATTCTTCATTAAGCAGTAAAGAAGGTTATTTCTTTAAAATAGCATATTCCGTGCTACCAAAGACTGTATAGAATGTACAATTCAATCACATTCCTAGAATGTAGAAGACAATCAGAAATTACTTTTAAATGAATGAATGTGTTAATGAAGGAATCCATCAATAAATTGACCAAAGATTGAGTCACACTCAATGGACAATTAGGAAGAATAAAATTCTGTTAAATATAAATGAGATCTTAATAAGTAGATGAAAACATATAACTGATTACTCCAATTCACAATAAATGATGAGAACCTTATTTTTAATACCATATTATATATTAATGATAATGAGATGAGTCCTGGAGTGGGTAAGAACGAAAGGTTAACAAAATGTCCTAAATATTTAGGACATTTTATATTGTCATTTTGCAATCTCAGAATTAGAATAATAAATTAGGTTTGGCAAATGAGATAAAATAAGATGGCTCACGCCTGTAATCCCAGCACTTTGGGAGGCCCAGGCGGGCGGATCACGAGGTCAGGAGATCGAGACCATCCTGGCTAACACGGTGAAACCCCGTCTCTACTAAAAATACAAACAATTAGCCGGGCGTGGTGGCGGGCGCCTGTAGTCCCAGCTACTCCAGAGGCTGAGGCAGGAGAATGGCGTAAACCCGGGAGGCGGAGCTTGCAATGAGCCGAGATCGCGCCACTGCGCTCCAGCCTGGGTGACAGAGCGAGACTTCGTCTCAGAAAAAAATAATAATAATGGTAAAATAAGTTTCACAAACTCTTTTATAAAAGCCTGTTTTCATATATATATAAAAATATATATATTTCTCATATGTATACATATATATGAACATATATATGAACATATATATTTCTCATATATACATATATATGAACATATATATGGGAGAGAGGGAGAGGGAGAAAGAATGTATTTCTCTTTTATAAGTTTAAAATAATAGTTCATCAAGAAAACTGAAAAGTGAAATGGCAGACACTGGTATATTTTATTGAGGCAAGCCAAGCAAGGGCTAATCACTAACATTTTTATTGGTGACTATATCAGTATAACAGAAAAAAATATTTAAAAACAGACCTAATTTAATCTCATAAGAACTCACTGAGATAGGCCCGGAAATTATTGCTTTTATCATTGCATACATTTGTTTTGAAAAAGGAAGTTAGGTCAATTTTCCTTGTGACAAAATGTATAAATTGTATATCTGGGACTGGAACCTGTGTTTTCTAGTGATACAAATAATAACAATTATTTAATTACTTCTATGTTCCATGCTCTAGGCTATGTGCCTTAAATATCTACATTTTTAACTTTAAAAAATGTATATTTACAGGAAGTTGCAAATGGTATAGGCAGGTCCCTTGTACTCTTCAGCCAATTTCCCTAAATGGTAATATTTTATAATACACAGTTAATACAGTATGAAAATCAGGAATTTGACATTGCTACAATTCACAAAGCTTATGCTGATTTTATTATACTCATCTGTATACAGGGGAGTGCATATGTGTGTGTGTGTTTCCATGCATTTTTAAGAGGTATAAATTTATGTAACCACCTCAATTGAAACACTGTTCCATCCACATAAAGATCCTTCAAGTACAAAACCCCTAAGTTGCTCTCTGTTTTTATGATTTTGTAATTATAATAATACTATATGGAATTATATACTATGTAATCTTTTGATATTGGCATTATTCAGCATAACTCCCTTGAGATTCATACATATTGTTGTATGTATTGATAGTTTATTTCTTTTCATTGCTAAGTAGTATTACCTGGTGTGAATATACCATAGGTTGTTTAACCATTCACCAATTGAAGGATAGATGAGTTATTTGCAGTTTTTGGTTATCACAGAAAAGCACTAATGTACATGTTTTTGTGTTGACAGAGTGTCCATTTCTCTGAATAAATACCCCCAAAGTGCAATTAATTGGTCATATAGTACATATGTGTTTAGTTTTTTGTTTTAATGCCCAACTGTTTTTCAGAGTGGCTGTATTACTTTAAATTTTCATTAGCAATGTGTGAGAGATCCATTTTTTCTACATCCTTTCTAACATTTTGCCAATTTTTATTTCAGCTGTTCTAACAGACATGTAATGTATCTCACCATGGTTTTAATTTGCAACTTTCTGATGGCTTATGATATTGAACTTATTTTTGTGCACATATTTGATTTGCTGTGTGTGTAAATTCTTCAGTTAAATGTCCATTTGTAAATATAGTAGTTCCCCCTTATCTTCATATGATATATTCCGAGACCCCCAGTGGATGCCTGAAGCCACAGATAGCATTGAACCCTACATATACTATGCTTTTCCCATACATACATGCCTATGAGAAAGTTTAATTTGGCATAGTAATGAGATTAACAACAACTAATAATACAATAGAACAATTATAACAATATACTGTAATAAAAGGTGTATGAATGTGGTCTCTTGCTTTCTAAATATCTTATTGTACTATACTCACCGTTATTTTCTACTGGTGCTGTGGAATGATAACTGTGTGACTAATGGGCAGGGAGTGGCATCTACAGCGTGAATACACAGGACAGAGGTTGATTCAAATCCTGGGAAAGATTGAGCAGAATGGCGTGAGATTTCATTACATTACTCAGAAGAGTGTGCAATTTAAAACTTAAGAACTATTTATTTCTGGAATTTTCCATTTAATATTTTCACACCATGGTCGACTGGGAGTAACTGAAATTGAAGTAAACAAACTGTGGTTAAGGGGAAACTACTGTATCTATATTTAATAGTTTAAATATATCTATAATCATGTGCTTGCCATATTATTAGCATTCGATGTCTCCTGGGTAATGTAAGAAAGTTACAGAGAAGTTAAGTATATGCCCAAAGGCACACTGCTAAGAGGTGGCAAAGCCAAAGTTTAAAGTTCTGCTGTAACACCAACCTTGTGCTATTGCACTTTGCTGATTTTTCCACTTCCTTGATTATTTTATTGTGCTGGCTACTTTGCAGAGATTCAAGGCCACAATCTTGAATAAAGCAAACATGTTGCATCTTTACCATGTATTTGTAAGTATCACTTTTAAATACTTTAGAAGTTAAAAATGACTTTAAAAATGAAAGCTGAGGCTCACACCTGTAATCCCAGCATTTTGGGAGGCCAAGGTAGTGAATCACGAGGTCAGGAGATAGAGACCATCCTGGCTAAGACCATCCTGGCTAACACAGTGAAACCCTGTCTCTACTAAAATTACAAAAATTTAGCCAGACATTGTGGCGGGCACCTGTAGTCCCAGCTACTTGGGAGGCTGAGGCAGGAGAATGGCGTGAACCCGGGAGGCGGAGCTTTCAGTGAGCCAAGATTGTGCCACTGCACTCCAGCCTGGGCCACAGAGGTAGACTCTATCTAAAAAAATAATAATAATAAAAAAAAAGTAAAAAATGAAAGATGACAGAGTACATGGAATATGCATTTTATGAGCACTTTAAACACTTATTAATAAACCAAACTGGAGTTCACACTAAAGTTTATGATTCAGGATATAAACCTAAAGTAAAAATACGTATGTGAGAAAGCAAGTAAAATACATATTTTATGCTTTAATTGATTTTAAAAATTCCATTTAATACTTGACAAGGAAAGTGGGATGGGGTGGGAGGATGAGAGAGTTTGAGGTGGAAGAAGAAACAACCAAGAGGCGTGTTTGCAATTTGCCTTCACTAATCACCTTGTACATCCTCACCACAGTGGAGGATTAGAATGTGGTAGGTGCACATATTGTTAATTACAGACAAGAAGACATTCTCCAGCTGAAATTAATTAATTACTTTCCTCTGGGTGGGAGAAGCCCAGAGTGGTGTTTGAGATGTAGGGTCATGATTCCTTGTATCAATTTTGTATTTGATTATATTAGTCCTGACAAGCTATTCGCTAAGGACATTATATATTTCAGTCAATAGTGATATTATTCTTCAGCTATGTCAACATCAAATTACTGGAGATTAATCTTGGATATCCTTGGTGCTCTCTTTTCTTAGGATTTTTGTTCTTATTCATTAAATACAGATATTTATCATTTTTGTATGAATGTCTACTTAGAATTATTGTCTAGTGATTGGCATATCTCATTTGAAGATGATCAAATACTTTCCCATTGTACATAATTTTTAAAAACAGAGGCTGGGCTTATTTTAAATCTGAAAGAATATAAAATTCATCATGGTTAAGCTCAACAAAGCCACAAAGGAACATATTAACATGTTACCAGCTCATGTCTGGAATAATTCATCTACTCATCTATTTGGTTGGACATTTATTAACTAAAAACATACTTAAATAGCACTCTAGAATAAGTGTGCTACAAGGAGGAGAGCATGAAATGGCTGTACAACAAAGACCCAGGGTGCTACCGACAAACAGTATGTTTGATATTGCCATACAGGGGGAAACATAAAAGTCAGTATCTTCTGTTCAGTAGGGGAGCTGTTTTTAGGTCACATACAACTTAGAAGTCATTCTTGCTCCAGTCAGAATCTACAGCAGCCACTTCAACATCAGAGGGTTCTCAGAACAGCGTGAACTCAACCACAAGTAGAAGGGTAAATTGCAGCAGGCATTTTCTAGACCAGACACTGGGAAGTCAGCTCAGCATGGATATTTGTGGTAACCAGTTTGCAACAGGCTGAGTAAGAGAAATAAAAGTACAATTTAAAATCTTCGACTTAAATTCATAAACATTGAACAACTGAAGTTGAAGAGATTGAAATAGGCTCACAGTACATATATCATTGAATATTGCAGGTAAAACAAATAACATGAGACACAGAATCAAATGGAAAACAGAAAGAAATCAGAACAGTCTTGGAAACCATTGATTAAAGATGATTTGACCATTGGTCAAAGATGAGCCTTGGATAAAGCCCATTAACTCAGCCTCAACTCACTAACGCTTTCTTTAGTAAGGAGATATTGAAAGTTAAAAACAGAATTTTATTATATGATATGTAATATATAGAGATCTTATATATGTGTGCATGTATATATATATTACATGTATAATGGTACTGTACGAAATGTATACATATATAATGTGTATATATATATGCATATAAATATACACACATATATATACACATACATACATATATCAGAAATGTTTTGTCGATCCTAGTATTTTAAACTGTAGAGACAATAGGGGAATTAACTGAGGAAGTTTAATTACAGAAGTTAAGATTTTTATTACAGGCATGTGAATGAGGCAGACGCCAAAAATTGATTTGGTATGGAAAAGCAAAAATTTTGCCTAAAGGCTCAGAAATGATGGTAACTGACCAAATGGTTAGGCCCAAACCATAATAGAATCTACCAAGATCCAGGCTCTGCTCTTCTCTCCAAATTTATCTTGGGAAAGGCTTGATTATACCATTGAGAGTTCATCAGATTTAGGGAAGGCTCATTCAAACTAACTGGATGCAAGGAACACTAATGTTTACAAACATAAATTCTTGTTAATTTTTCTTAATAAATATTTCTTGCCGGTAATAAAAAAGTATTTGTGTACATTGTCTATGGAAAATACTTTCCATTATTAGAACACCTAGGAGGAATAATACCAAGATAGCTTTTTGCTATGTATGAAATCATAACTGACATAGTCTTGACTGTGGAAATCCAAAACAATTTGAATAATTTTAAATTTGTAAAATATTCAGCAACATTTACTGATAATCTTACTTCATGTAAAAGGGAGACACGCATTTGGCTTGGGATTCTTTATCAACCTTCTCCCAAATACAGAGTGTTTCTTCTCCTGAGAATGACCCATAGCTAGGGTACAGCAAGATTTAAAGCTGTGTTTCTATGTCTTCTCCCTCAGTCAGCTCATGTTCTCACAGACAATGGAGCTATGAAAGGGTACTTGTTTTATTTCCCCACCCCAACTTAATGAATCCAAAGATCAGGAAAATAATATCTAATGAAACAATTACCATGCATAGGGATAACTTCTAGCCTAGAATGTGAGAAACGATGCTATGGAAGCACCAAGCTTTCCTTTCAACCGTTGCTAAATCTGAGACTCAATAATAATCAGAAGACTTTCAGAATAGGAAAAGAATGAGCATTCAAGGAAAAAGATACATCAGGTACAAAGGTAGTGAAAAGTGAGGAATCTCAACTATCAAAAACTGTAAATAAATCTATGACAGAAATATAGGAAACTGGAAGGAGTGACTTAAATAGAAAAGAGCCAGATCATAAAGGGTCTTGTAGGTCAAGCGTTTTTAACTTACCTTGTATTTGATGGGTTACGAGGTAACATTTTTGAATAGACTCAAAACTAGAGGATTGAGAGACTACTCTCAAATTTTTATTGCTGGCCGTGACTATGATTTCAGCAATGAAAGATGAATTAAACTAAGCATTGGCTATGGTTTGAAATTTATGGAAATTTGAGTGACATTTATAAATCATTATCAGCAGAGCTATTGAACAATGAGTTGTATGGAATAAGAAACCAAAGTCATTTAGAATGGATCTCAGGTCACTGGCTTCATTAATAGTGGTACTGCCGGCTACAAACAGAGAAATAATGCAAAATGAGGCAGTGAATTTTAAACTTGGGTGATATTTCATATGTTGGCTGTACTATAATATTTTTCCAAAGACCTTGACAGTGATATTATGAATAAAACAAATTGCCACAAGAAGTACACTTTTAATGAAATACTTGTAATTTTTAAAAGTCAGGTACTGTGTTCATAGACTGGAAGACTTAATAGTGTTAAGATATCAACACTACCAGAGTGATGTACTGGTTCAACATAATTCCCATCAAAATCTCATGGTATATTTCGCAGAAATAGAAAAATCCATCCTGAATTGTATATGGAATATTCAGGTACCCCAAATAGCCAAAACAACCATGAAAAAAAAAAAGTTGGAGGTCTTACACTTCCTGATTTCTAAACATATTACAAAGCTACAATAATCAAAACAGTAATCAAAGCTGGCATAAAGACAGACAGATCAACCAATGGAATAGAATAAAGATTCCAGAAATAAACTCTTAAGTATATGGTCAAATGATCTTCAACAAGAGTACTAAGAGCGTTCAGTGAAGAAAAACAATCTCTTTAAAAAAATTGTGCTGGGAAAACTGAAATATCTGAATTCAAAAAGATGAGGTTGAATCCTTATCTTACAGCATACACAAAAATTGACTAAAAGTGGACTAAAGACTCAAATGTCAGCCTGGTCCAACATAGTGAAACCCTGTCTCTACTAAAACATACAAAAATTAGCCAGTGGTGGTGGGCACCTGTAATCCCAGCTACTTAGGAGACTGAGGCAGGAGAATCACTTGAACCTGGGAGGTGGAGGTTGCAGAGAACCAAGATCCCACCACTGTACTCCAGCCTGGGTGACAAAGCGAGATTACTCTGTCAAAAAAAAAAAAAAAAAAAAAAAAAAAGACTCAAATGTAAGACCATACAACTCCAAAAAAAAAAAAAAAACAGGGAAAAAATTTCATGACATTGGAACTGGTGATGATTTCTTGACTATCACACCCAAAGCTGAGGCAACAACAAAAAATAGACAAATGGGACTGTGTCAAATTTAAAAAGCTTTTGTATGTTGATATGGTTAGGCTTTATGTCCCTACCCAAATCTCATCTTGAATTGTAATCCCTATAAGCCCCATAATCCCCACCTGTGAAGGGAGAGACCAAGTGGAGGTAATTGAATCGTGGGGGTCAGTTTCCCCCATGGCATTCTCATAATGGTGAGTGAGTTCTTACAAGATGTAATGGTTTTATAAGGTGCTCTTCCCCCTTTGCTCAGCACTTCTCTTTCCTGCCATCTTGTGAAGAAGGTGCCTTGCTTCTCCTTCACCATCCACCATGATTATAAGTTTCCTGAGGCTTCCCCAGCCATAAGGAAACTGAGTCAAACCTCTTTTCTTTGTCAATTATTTAGTGTCGGGTAGTTCTTTATAGCAATGTGAGAACGGACTAATACATATATCAACAGATAAAATCGTCGGAGTGAATATGTAATCTATGGAACAGGAGAAAATATTTGTAAATCATATATCTAGGGAGCGACTAATATTCAGAATACATAAATAACTTTTACAACTCAACCAAAAGAAACCCCAAAATAACCCAATGAAAAAGGGGCCAAAGGACTTGAATAGACATGTCTCACATGAAGATATACAAATGACCCACAAGCACGTGAAAAGATGCTCACCATCACTAATCATCATGAAAATACAAGTCAAAACCACAATTAGAATCACCATACACCATTAGAATGGCTACCATAAAAAGTAATGCAAAATAACAAGTGTTGAAGAGGATGTGAAGAAATTGGACCCTTTGTGGCACTGTTGGCATAATTGTGCAATGGTGCAACCATTATGGAAAATGGTATGTTAATTCCAAAAAAATTCAAAATAGAACTATCATATGATCCAGGAATCCCACTTCTTAGTGTATATGCAAAAGAACATAAAGTGGGTTCTCAATGAGTTACTTGCCCACCCATGTTCATAGCAGCATTGGTCATAATACCTAAGAGGTGGAATGAACCCAAATGTCTATTGACAGATGAATGGATAAACAAAATGAAATATTATTCAGCTTTAAAAAGGAAGGAAATCTTGTCACATACTACAACATAGGTGAACCTTAAGGACATTGTGCTGTGTGAAATAAGCCAGTCACAAAAAGACAAATACTATATAATTCCACTTATCTGAGCTATCTAAAGTAGCCAAACTCATAGAAACAAAATAAGATGGTGGTTATCAGAAGCTAGAGAGGAGGTGGGAGGTGATTGTCTAATGGGTACAGAATTTCAATTTTGCAAAATGAAAAGTTTCTGGCAACTATGTAAATGTGCATAACCCTACTGAACAATATACTTAAAAATGGTTAAGATGGTAAATTTTATGTTATGTTTTTTACCCAAATTTTTTAAAAGTCAGGGAAGAATCCTAAGTCCAAAAGAAACATCAAAAGGTTGGTTTGTTCCAAATACATTATGCAGATAGATTTTTGTGTGTGTGTGTGTGTGTGTGCGTGTGTGCTCATTCATTAAAAAGGAACTGATAAAATATACCATTTGCCTAAACTAACACCTTTGAAATAAAAAACATCAAAACATCCGTATATAAATTTGTTTCCATTGCTCAGATTTCATTGTCCTCTCTAAGGTAAACTTTGACTAATCACTAAATGTGGCACTTTCTAATGCATATGATGATATTAAAATATTAAAATTAAACTTGGTGGTGATGCTGGTAAAAGCCGTTAGTAAAATCTTTCCCTATTTTTCTTTACGCATAGTCGAGACACAGCATTTATTGGCCAATAAAGCCAGCAAGACAATATCACACTTGTGTTTATAGCATAGTAAGAGTCTCTTGTATTATTTTAATACTTTAATTTCATTTTTTTAATAACCCAAGCCTGCAAAGAAATGGGGCTACATGCTTTAGCTGTATGTCTCAGGGAAGGTAAGTGGTCTTTTTGCTGTGCTTTATGAACACTGAGCAGGGCCAGAGATCCCTTAAGAATTTCCTTACCAACTAATAGAGAGCTTTAGTGAAAACATCCTCAGGAATATTCCAATTTATTTCTATTCGATTTCATTTTACCGTGTCAGTATTTCTTCACAGCTATGTGTCAAAGTGTCCCTTAAGTTACAGGAAAGGGCTTCAAGTGTTAGATATCAAAAATAATATTATGTTAAAATAAATATATTACTTCAAAGAGGTTTGGTTTAAATACTTTTAACCAGAGAACAAAAAGATGTGTCTTGGTGTTTCAAGAGCCCAGACTGAGTAATCAGACAATCTTGTTTAAGTTTCATCCTGGCCATTTACTATAGGTGTTCATTAAACTTCTTAAGTCTCTATATTTAAAAATCTGTAAATTTAGGATGATAATTCATACCCAGTTGAGTAATTAAAAGGATTACCTCTGTCTAATAAGGGATCTGACACATATAATATTTAATAAGTGGTAATAATTCATTGTTGTTATTATTACAGTAATTTTAAGAACTAAATACAAACAGTAATTATAGTATTATATAAATTTTAATAGTACAAAGCTATAAAGTAGAAGTGCAGGTATAATAAATGGTATTTATATATTTTAAATATAACTAATATTTACAAATAGTAATGATATCGTATTTTAATATTTATTAGTCATTATTATTTAAAAGCTATAAAATGATAATAACGTAGTAGTTCTGATATGAAGTCAAAGCTATTCTATCCAAGTTATGCAGTAGTACAGAAGTAAATTACTATAACCTTTTGCACTACATGCATTATCAGCGTACCTGGGAGAATTACTACATCCAAAAGGACCACTCTTATATCTCTGCAATTCTATAACTCTTTATGAGATTGTAGCAATCTGTCCACAGTACAATTCTGAACTTGGTGGTGATGCTGGTAAAAGCCGTTAGTAAAATCTTTCCCTATTTTTCTTTACGCATAGTCGAGACACAGCATTTATTGGCCAATAAAGCCAGCAAGACAATATCACACTTGTGTTTATAGCATAGTAAGAGTCTCTTGTATTTGCATAATGCTCTAATGCTTTATAAAGCTCTTACACATACAGTAAATTACTTGAGCTTCACAACAACCCTGTATAACCACCTCCACTTTATGGCTGAGGAAATAAAGTTCACCAGAAGTGAAAATCTTGTCCAAGGTGAGACATCAGTGAAATGTTTGATTTGAGGTTTGGTCCCTTTACTTGCAGTGTTTTTTTTTTTTTTTCTCATTATACCATTCCTCCTAAGTATCAGAATAACACTTGTGTATGTTGAGAGAAAATTTAGACAGTCACTAAGGTTAGAGAATAAATTAAGTAAACCAGAAAAATGTTCGTGACTCTTGGTTTTCCAAACTTAAAATGATATTGCTCATGCCCACCCTAAAATCAATACAGTACAATGCTTCCTTTCATACCTAAGTTGGTTCCATTTAATCATATCTATTTCCTGGTTTGCTCAATCTGTGTGCCTGTACAAGTGATCACCCATCCAGCTAATCCTCGGTACCCCCTGTACTCTCTTGTTCATAACACTCATCTCAAGTGAGCTACTTATTTAACATTTGTCTCACCCATGAGATTCTTGTGACAGTAGAAACTCCAACCATCACACATCTCTGTATTTACCCTCTTTGCATTGTGAATTGTTGATACCTAACATTGTGTCAATTCTGTGCCTAGGCTGTAAAAAAAGCTTTCACGTTTCCTCTTGTCTCTGCCAGCACTCTGAGATGAACATGTTTAGGCAAGCCCAGTAGTCACAGATGAAATATAAATGACAAGTAGAGAAGAGTCTAAATCAGCTAACATCTAGATATGTGAGACAGAATGTCAGCAAAAATGGTAAATTGAGGACCTCCAAAACGCCTCTGCTCTTTTCCACAAAAGCAATAGGAATACTGCAAGAAATTATCATTATCAACATGTTCAGTGACCTGTAAATTAAAGGTTGCAACATTCTGGAAAGCATTTATTCCAGAAAAAATGCCTAAATCTTGACGAGAACAGCAATTCTTATGACATTTTAACTCACCTTATTTTTATGATCCCCCAGTTCCTGCTTCATGGTAACCTTGGAAACTAACTGCCCATAATCACAGGAAAACCAGTAACTTGGAAGCCACTGGAGAGGGCAGAATGGGATGCAGCTCCTTCAAGGTCCCATTTCCAGGGAATTATCATTAGTTGTCTTGTCTGATGGTTCCTTAGATGACCATATTCATAATGCTGTCTTTCCTTGAGATTTCTCAGGACAAACAGCATTCTTCCCTGGGAGCATTTGCTTTAAACCATCAGAGGCAATTGTTTAATATAAAGGCTGACTAAGGTGGCGTATGTCAGCTGGGAAAAGCAATTGAATGAGATGTTCACAGGGAGCTTTGAAAAGCTCTGTCAGATTCCTAAAAATCTAGAAGACTGTGCACATGTGCAAGAATGTGCATTCTCAGGAAACACCTGAGAAGGATGTCACTTCTCACCTATGGTTCATCTTGAGACTCAGCATGAGCAAGAAATGAAAGTTAAGGTGAATTTGTAAACTACCCAGTTGAATGTTCAAGGCAGGCCCCAAAATGCACACTGAACCTCTTAGCAAAGATTTGAAACTTACTGGTTTCAAGCATTTGAGGAAATCTACCTATTAGCTTACCACAAATTGAACTGACAACAACTTCATTAGATACACACACACACACAAGTTATGACTTCAGGTAAGTCATAACACAACAAGCAGTAACAACAAGAGCAAATTCTGAGGAAGGGTCAGAATCTGATTTTTATATTGGTTAAACTATATTGTTTAAAATATCCAGTTTTCAACAGAAAATTACAAGACATGAAAAAATTAAGAAAGTAAAACTCATGCACATGAAAAGAAGCAGTTAACAGAAATAGTACCTGAGGAAGCCCAGATGTTGGACTTAAGTCTTTCTGATTTTAAGTTAGTTATTTTTAAATACATTCAGAGCATTAAAGGAAGTCATACCTACAGAAATAAAAGAAAGTATACAAACAATGTCTCATCAAATAGAAAATATCAATAAACAGAGAAGTTATTAAAAAGGAACCCAATAGAAATTATGGAGTTAAAAACTACAATAACTGAAATGAAAAATCCACTAGAGGAGTTCAAAAGTAGATTTTAAGCAGGCAAAAGAAAGAACTAGCAAACTTGATGAGTGGTCAGTTGAGATGTGTGAGAGGGCCCATCAAAGATCAGCAGTGCCGCTCAGCTGGACCTCTCTTAGGTCAGCCATCTTCCAGCGAATCCCCATATTTGTGTGCCATATAGATACTTACTATTGTGATTCTGAGATGTGATGGTTGTATGATATGCTGCATTTTTGTGGCCATAGGTAAGCAATACAGACTGTAAGGACCATGAAGGCCACTGATACATTCATGCTGTTCACTGATATACATCCAATGTCTGAGACTTAATAGATATTTGTATCTAAATATTTGTTAAAATGATTTCCTTTTAATTGAAAAGTGCCCTGTTAGTTTAACTTTAGTCTCCTCATTCATAGAATAAGCATATTAAAGTGGTTTTTTAAAAGATTATTCTCAAGACTTAAATTGCCTAATTGTTTAAAGGTTGTCTGTAAAAACTCCTTCTCAGCCTTAGTTGCATTGTATAGGATGAAAAAGTTCCAGATAAATAATATAAATTTTTATTGAATATTCCTAATGCCAGATATTGGAAGTGATTTAAGAACAATATTGACAAATGGTTCTCCTATGCTTAAATAAAAAGAAAATGTTCTATAAATGGGCTATATCTTGTTAACTTTCTCAAGACATAATATTCCTAAATATCATGTACTCTCTCTTAGTTCTCCATCACACGCCTAAAGTGCACTTACTTCAAAGAAAACAACTTTGTTTCCATAGTTACATTTCAGTAGTAGTATTTCAGCCCCACTCCATATCATAGTTTTTCTCAAAAAGGTTATAGCATCTTGATGGAAAGTCAAATTGCATTTAACATTTAACTATAAAAGTGTTTTTTATTTGACAATAATTCTTTCATTTTCTGATCTGTAATGTGAAATTTGAGGAAGAAGCTTTCAAATGTAATCTCAAAATTAATGTCCAAGAACAAGACTCTTTGAGATATTATCTGAAGTATTATATTTTGAAATACAATTCAATATTCAGTAATGATTATTTTACCCATTAAGTTATTGACAGACAACATTGCTGATAAATGTGTTTCTTCAGAGTCACTTCATAATTTAATATGTGACATCATATCAAATCTGTCTCTGGCATGGCTTCCCCTTTTACTGTCAAGTCCTGTTGCTAGCTGCCTTGTGTCTTTGATTCTATGATGGTTGAGGTGAGATGTGCCTACTTGGAAGTGTAGTATTCTTGACCATTTCATTTTCCTCCTAGCAAAACTCTATCTCTTTTGTCAGTTTCCTCCCTCCTCAAATAGAACTATTCCAAGTATTTTGTCAAGTATTATAGATCTTAATGTCTAAATATGTTTGAGATGTAACATAACTTTTGTGTTTAGCACATTGACTGACATGTTTATGACTGTTTTATTGAATGTTTACTATTTTTATTATTGTTATCACTTATGAATATTGAGAGGCCAGGCGTAGTGGCTCATGCCTGTAATCCCAGTACTTTGGGAGGCCGAGGTGAGTGGATAATGAGGTCAGGAGTTCTAGATCAGACTGACCAACATGATGAAACTCTATCTCTACTAAAAATACAAAAATTAGCCGGGCGTGGTGACGTGCACCTGTAATCCCAGCTACTCAGGAGGCTGAGGCAGAAGAATCACTTGAACCAGAGAGGTGGAGTTGCAGTGAGCCAAGATCACGCTACTGCACTCCAGCCTGGGCGACAGAGTGAGACTCCATCTCAAAAAACTAAATAAATAAAAAATTAAAAAAGGAAAGAAAAATGAAAGGCAGAATTTGGAGCACACTCTAACCTAAACTGCTTCCTTGCTAGTTTCCTATGATCCGTACTGACTCATTCTTCAGACATGTTCATACATGTTCTCCACTGTAAGTCTAAAATGTCATACAGTCTGATTTACTTGAAAATAAAATCTGACACTCCAATTTCAATTACTCTTAAATTTTGTTTTTCCACAGTTTCCTGTTCAATAATATTCATCATCTCAATGTTCTGGGAATATTTAGCTGATCATCTTCATCAAGAAATGAATCTGATGACAATTCTGTCTTGTTTCTTGGCAATTATTTCTCATAAATTATTGGGGTATGGGTGGTATTGGCAGTTCTTGTACTTGGATGTCTAGGACTCTAGCTAGGCCAGGGAAGTTTTCTTCATTATTCCCCCAAATATGTTTTCTAATGTTTTAGAATTCTCTTCTTCCTCAGGAATATCCATTATTCTTAGGTTTGATCGTTTAACATAATCCCAGAATTCTTAGAGGCTTCATTCTTATCTTCTTATTCCTTTTTCTTTGTCTTTGTTGGATTGGGTTAATTTGAATACCTTGTCTTCAAGTTCTGAATTTATTTCTTCTATTTGTTCAATTCTATTGCTAAGATTTTCCAGACCATTTGGCATTTCTAAAAGTGTGTCCAAAGTTTCATGAAGTTTTGGTTTTTTCTTTAAACTATTTATTTCCTTAAATAATTTTCCCCTCACTTCTTGTATTGTTTTTTGGATTTCCTTGCATCGGGCTTCTCCTTTCTCTGATGCCTCCCTAATTAGCTTAGAAATTATTCTCCTGAATTCTGTATCCACTGCTGGTGAACTAGCATGATTTTTGGGGTGGGGGGGTGTTGAAGAGCCTTGTTTTGTCATATTACCAGGGTCGGTTTTCTGGTTTCTTTTCATTTTAGTAGGCTCTGTCAGAAGGAAGGTCTAGGGATGAAGGTTGTTGTTCAGGTTTTTTTTGTCCCACAGGGTATTCCCTTGATGTAGTACTCTTCCCCCTTTTCCTAAGGATGTGGCTTCCTGTGAGCCGAACTGCAGTGATTGTTGTCTCTCTTCTGGGTCTAGCCACCCGGTGAGTCTACCCGGCTCCGGGCTGGTATTGGGGTTGTCTGCACAGAGTCCTGTGATGTGAACCATTTATGGGTCTCTCAGCCTTGGATACCAGCGCCTGTTCTGATAGAAGTGACAGGGGCGCTGTGCAGTGGACTCCGTGAGGGTTCGTAGCCTTGGTGGTTAAATGCTCTATTTTTGTGCTGGTTGGCCTCCTGCTGGGAGGTGGCGCTTTCCAGAAAGCATCAGCTATAGTAGTATGGAGAGGGACCAACAGTGGGCGGGGCCCTAGAACTCCCAAGATTATATGCCCTTTGTCTTTTGCTACCAGGGAGGGAAGGGAAAGACCATCACGTGGGGGTGGGACTAGGTGTGTCTGAGCTCAGACTCTCCTTGGGCGAGTCTTGCTGCAGCTGCTGTGGGGGATGGGAGTGAGAATCTGAGGTCAATGGAGTTGTGTACCTAGGAGGATATGGCTGCCTCTGCTGAGTCACGCAAGTTGTCAGGGAAGTGGGGGAAAGCCAGCAGTCACAGGACTCGCCCAGCTCCCATGCAAACAGAAGGGACAGTCTCACTCCCACCATGTCCCTGCCCACAACAGCCAGGAGTCTGTTTCCAGGAGGTGGGTGAGACGGGCTTGAAAACTTGCCCCAGGCTCCCTGCCTCCCAGTGGCGAAAGAAAGGGGGTTAGTTTTTTTCCTACCTGTGGAGTCTGCACACCAGACTTCTGCCCTCCCCCAGGTACTGCCCATGAGGCTTCTTGCCCCGTTCAAAATGTTACAAAGTTCAGCTGGCAATTTCTTTCTCCCTGTGGAGTTTTACCCCCTGCTCCTCTGGCCGCCCTCCTGATGGATCCCTGTGGTGCCAGGCAGGAATGGCCGGCTTGGGGACCCAGCGAGCTCCCAGGGCCTTTCTGCTGCTTCCTCTACCACTATAATTCGCTCAGCTCTATAAACTGACTCAGCTCCAGATAAAGTCGGAAACTTCTCCTGCAAACAGACCGTCAGCTTCTCCAGTGAGGGTGTGTGTTTGGGAGAGGAGGGTCTCTCTTTCCCCCTTCCGCAGTTGGGGCACTCACAGCCATGTTCCTGCCACTGCACGCCCACCTGGGTGTCTCCCAGGTCCTGTGGGAGCAGTCTGCTTCTTTCAGAGGGTCTGTGGGTCCATTCAGGATTGCTGGTTTGTTCTCACAGTCAATCTGGAGATAAAATTCCCCATGCGAGCCTCCGCACACTGCTCTGTCTGGAGCTGCAATCTAGTCCTGCCTCCCGTCCGCCACGATGATCTGAAATCTGTTTCTTGGCAATATTCTTAGTTTAATTTGTTGAGGTTGTAGTTCCTTCTCTTCAATTCTTTTATCTAGTGAGTCACCAAATTCTGCTTATTATTTCTTTGAAGTCCTACCTATTCATCATTCTACCAGCAGAATGGCTTCACTATTTAGGGCTGGGTTTGCATAACACTTTTCTACTTGATTATTCTGATCTCAGTCTTTCCCTAGTTAATCCCTCTGTTATTCATAATCTGACAAATCGTAAAATCTTATGTTTATGTCTCTCAAAGAGCTATAAGAATGTCTATACCAGCTAGCTCTAGAGTGACCAACCATCACGGTTTGCCTGGAACTGAGGCGGTTCCTGGGAAGTGGATCTTTCAGTATTAAAAGCTGGAAACTCCCGAGCCAAACCAGGGCAGTTGCTTCCTTTACCTGCGCATCACCAGACATGCTCTCAGCGCTTTTCTATGTTGTCAAATGAAATCTCATTTTTCTAGCTACACAAATATTGATGCCTTCATTTCGAGCTTTTATTTTAAAAAGTTAATTCCATCATACCAACTTTAGCAGAGAAAACTTGAGACTCAAAAAATAATGACAAAAAAAGAGAAAGCAGTTAAATGCAAAACAATTTAGAGTCACTTTTGCTATTTAAATTTGATTCCAAAGGGTGCGCTCTTAGTATTTCACTGTACTACTTCAGATAGGTTCCTTCCTCTAGCTATGTTCCAATTTAGAAGAGGAGAAACAAATGCATAATTTTAATTATGTTAAAAATATGTTATCAACTATGTACAGAGCACAATTTGAGTTGAAGAGGAAAAAGACTCCAGTTTTGCTGGGGAATTAAATAAGGGAAGGTTTCAATGATAATGAGACATTAAACAAGACCTTAAAAATTAGAGAATAAGACATGGCTGGAATGCAGACAAGAATAAGCATAGAAACAAAGATGTAGAGAGAGATTGCAGATCAAGTAAAAATCCACACGAAAACATATAAGTTGAAGACTGGGAGATGGGTTCAGAAAAGATGAGAAAATAGCATGGGATATCTTGAAAGACAAGTAAGGAATCAGTGCTTTATCCTTTCATTTCAGTTAGAATACTTGAACCCGATCATCCACATTTCCAGCCCAACAAAGAGATGCCCTATGATTACTTAGCACCATTTTACCTGTGATTTCAGAAGACTCCACTACAGTGATACCTAAAATGAGCTACAGACAAGTGGAGAGTAACATGGAGCCTCATTCGATGGCTATGCCCATAATCCAATTGAGAGAACACCCTGGGGCAGGACATGGTGGCTCACACCTGTAATCCCAGCACTTTGGGAGGCCGAGGCAGGCAGACCACTTGAGCTCAGGAGTTCAAGACCAGCCTAGGCAACATAGCAAAACCCCATCTCCACCAAAAGAAAAAACCAAAAATTAACTGGGTGTGGGAGTGCATTCCTGTAGTTCCAGCTACTTGGGAGGCTGAGGCAGGAGGATCACTTGAGCCTTGAAGGTCGAGCCATGTTCATGCTTCTGCACGCCAACCTGGGTGACAATATAAGGCCCTGTCTCAAAAATAAATAAATAAATAAATAAATAAATAAATAAATAAAGGAGAAAATACCCTGCAAAATTAATGGGACTTAAAAGCAGATTTTTGAGTCTCAATCGTTTTTCTACCTTACATAATCTTTTTTTTTTTTTTTTTTTTTTTTTTGAGGCGGAGTCTCACTCTGTCATCCAGGCTGGAGTGCAATGGTACGATCTCGGTTCACTGTAACCTCTACCTCGTGGGTTCAAGTGATTCTTCTGCCCCAGACTCCCAAGTAGCTAAGATTACAGGTGCCCGCCACTATGGCCAGCTAATTTTTTTTTTTTTTTTTTTTTTTTGTATTTTTAGTAGAGACGGGGTTTCACCGTGTTCGCCAGGCTAGTCTTGAACTCCCGAACTCAAGTGATCTGCCCACCTTGGCCGCCCAAAGTGCTGGGATTACATGCATGAGACACAGCACCTGCTCACCTTACACAGTCCTTAAGCAAACATTTACTAAATAACTACTATGGGATAAGCATTAGGCTGGATGCAGAGAAACAAACTTAAATGTAAAATAATCCCTTTCTTCAAGAAGTACATAATCCAGAGGGGAGTGAAAAAACAGACAAATATATTGTATTTAAGTCCTAAAGTTTCTAAATTATGTCAAACATCGATGATAGATACTCAGTCCATCTTGGGGAATCCAGAGAAAGCTATTCTGGAAAAGCCAGGCCTGAAATGATTTATAAAGAGTTAAGATACTAATAAAGGAACAGTAACATATGAGATAAGGAGGGGACAGAACTTCTGGGCAAAGTGATCAGCAGGAGGATTTTGGAACTCTGACTTTTACATTTTTAAAGCAATAATGAATTGGCAGGAGATGCGACTAGAAAGCAGGATGTGTAAGCAGGATCAAGATAATGGAGAAACATTGTAAGCCATGTTGAGGAACAGCCCGTCTCCTGTTGAAAATCACAAAGCACTGTAATGGTTTTACAATTAAGGAAAAAAAAAAAAAAACCCACAAAGAAAACAGAGGAATGACATGCTCAGTGTTACTTTTTAGAGAGTACCTGCTAGAAGTCCTATAGGCAATGTTCCCTTAACTAGGTCAAAGCTAGAGGCAAGGAGACTAGCCAGCAGGCAATTTTTATACACTGGGAAAAAAGAGGGAAAAAAGATGATGGGATCCATGCTAATATTCCATTTTCAAGGTCTTGCCTATAATTCCACATGCAAATGTTACGATATTTGGTGGCTTAACCTCATAATCAATATTTTACTTGAGTCCCCTTTCATTTTACCTTAAACAGTGTCACTCTTCTCAGCAACAGAACAGTTCGAAGGAAGAGTTAGCAGTGTTACATTTTAGGAAAGGGTACCTAGCAACAGCACAAACCAACTCTGGGCTCCTATTTCAAAGTGAGGGTAACTGCGATGCGATGTAAAATACAAATAAGCCTCCAAATGATGATTCTCTCTGCTTCGGATACTTTACCTCTCCTTCGGAGTTGATTCCCCTTTCCCAAAAGAGTGATTGTGCACAGACCACAAGTTTCAATATCATAGAATAGAATTTATTTGGGAACAAAATGATGGGATGAAAAATAATCTTTATGCAGCAAAATCCCTATAGACAACTAGAGGGCCTGCTTTGCTTTGAAAGAGCAGGTTCCTTGTTCCTTGTAAAGTCAGTGGAAAACACATACAAAGAATAGAGGGTCTTTTTTCTTCAGATTTTAAAAATTAGAATGCTTTTGTGAAAATAAACATATTTGAAAGATATTAAAGCAATAAATTAATTTTTAGTTTTTGAATTGACTTTCTTATTCTATACCCCATGTCTTTTAAGAAGTGTTAGACTTTAAAAAGAATGTTAACCCATTGAAATCAGATTAAGGATTCCCAGCAGACAGTGTAGCAATTTCAGAAAAAATTTTTAAAAAATCTCTAGGTTAGACATGTTTTATAATGATTGATACTATGTTGCTACATTAGAAAATATCAACTAATAACCATGCTAAGTATTAAGAAGCAAAGACTAGAGGATCTTTAAAAAAGCAAGAAAATGAAAAATATAATGTTTATATTTAAAGGTTGGGACACAAGAGTTTTCCCATTGTGACACAAGAGGACATAAGAACTAAAATATGAACCCAGCTCTTCTTAAATGTTTGTTTTCCTTCGATATACAAGAAACTTGTGTTCTAAATTCCAGTAGTTGTTATTTTCAGAGAGAAATGGAACATAAAAATTCCTACATTAAGACAAGAATTTCCTGATTAATCAATATTTTCAGCAAGAACTAGTGATTAAATGCTGCCACAGCAAAAATGGATGTTGAGTTGGAGTCCAAGTGCTCAGCCAGGTTCAGTCTCTGGCCAAGGGACTCTCTCTGAACTTCAGCATCATAATTCACACATTTCAAATTTGAACACCAGGAAAATGAAAAATCACTACATGCCATGTGTCTTCAGGAATGGATGCGAATAGTCAAAACCATACTGAAAGCTAGGAGCCACTGAATTGCTGGAGAAAAAGCTTAACAACTCTGCAAAACACTATAAGGACAATAGGTAATTTAAAACACTATCATTGGCAGGATTCTATTATTTAATCAGCTGATAACAAAATAACAACTTTAACAAGTAAGCTGTTTAAAAATGTCCAAGAGCAAAAAAAAAAAAAAAAAAAAGCAAACCCTCAGAATTATTCAAAGGCTATCAAATGCCTTTCAAACAACGTGGAAACAGGGATAATAAACAGTTTTGAGACAGCTGGGAAAATCTAGGGACAGCTGATAGAAAAGGGTAGTGGTAGAGGAGAGAGAGAATAATAGAATAGTAAGAGTATAGTTTCTACTTTCAAAATACAAAAATATTTTTATCCATTTCAGATTCATGGACAACAACAATGAAGCCACCCCAAAACAACAAAAAAGTAGTCTGTATATATAAGGCACATTAGAAATAGATAACTAATAGGACACAGAGCTATTCAGCATGGATGTATTACCTGCCACTGTTATTTTAATTATGAACATTAATCACTCAAACTCATATTCACACTCATGGAGCTTGCAGTTGCATAGGAAGAAGTCATGTGTTTTAGTGTCTATCTAAACTTTGAGGTATTTTCCATCTGAGGAAATGTCATGAGAGGTTTGGAAAACTGCTAAATTCCAGCCTTGAGAAGAATTTCAGGAAGCTGCATGGAGACATGTTTTTTTTTGCTTTTTGTTCTATTTTTTTTTTTTTTTTTTTTTTTTTTTTGAGACAGAGTCTGACTCTGTCTCCCAGGCTGTAGTGCAGTGGTGCGATCTCGGCTCACTGCAACCTCCAACTCCTGGGTTCAAGCTTATTCTCCTGCTTCAGCCTCCCAAGTAACTGGGATTACAGGTGCGTGCCACTAGCCAGGATAATTTTTGTATTTTTTGTACAGACGGGGTTTCACCATGTTGGTCAGGCTGATCATGAACTCCTGACCTCGTGATCTGCCCACCTCAGCCTCCCAAAGTGCTGGGATTACAGACGTGAGCCACCGCGACCGACTGGAAGTGGTTTTTACATGTCTACATTCTATGTATGCTTCAAACATTAGTTCAGAGTTTCAGAGTACAGGTGGAGGGAAAGAAAGGATAAAACATTCCAGAGGAGAAAAAACACAATAAAGAGAAATGCATTAATAGTGTGAGTGTGATTCTTATGCGTATTGTTAATACAATATGAGTCTTAAGTAACTCACACAAATTTAGTTAAAATATTGAAATTTGCGAAGGATTTTCTTGTACTATAATTGGAACAAAATCAAGGTTATTCTTAAAGTAATTTAGTCTCTCCATGAAAAGCATGCCACAGTGAGTTAGAAAAAAAAAAGTGTTGAAAGGGGAAAGTATGTTTAATAGACCTTGTAATAGAAGTTATCGGGCTTTAAATCAGGGAAGATACACTGGACCAGTGAAGACTTTGACTTCCAAGAGAGAAACCAAAGTCAAACTCGATTCTGCAGAAGGTGAGATTTATTGGTGAAAGTCACTAAATCACAGGGATTGGAGGGGAACAGCATAGTGTCACGGGCCCAGGAAGACAGGACTTATGCCACCAAGTTGCTTCCTCTTTTTCCAGCTATGTTTTTATCGGGGATGAATTCATTCTGTTTCGCCTCCTCTGCGTGGGTGAAAATGTGGCTGTTGGCAGCACCTATCTTCACACCTTCTTCATCAACAGAAAGAAACTGAATCCCAAGTTAAAATACTATTAATAATGGCAACAATAATAAAAGAGTACTGATTTGCTCATCAACTGGGGCTATGGCTATGGGAGTAACTTACTGTGATTGACTGAGCTGGGTGTAGATTTCTATTCAGAGTTATTTATAACATGTATGAAAATGACAGCATCCACTTTCACTGCTGACCCTCAAACCCTATTAAGAATAACAAAATGCAAGGAGAACTAGTTGAGAAAAGCAGGATGCTATTCTGGGGAGATATAGTAGAAAGTATATGCTATTTTGTCTCTTTTATATAAATTCTCTGGTTTGTTTGTTTGTTTGTTTGTTTGTTTTAACATACTCCATTCTTTCATCATCCCTTACTGCCACTCTCTTTTTGGTTTTTACATTTTATTTAACTTTATTTTTTTCTGTTTATTTACTATTTTATCTCTGAATGTCTACTAGAGAAACACTGTAATTGCTCTTAAAATAAAATTGTATTGGTGATGATGATTCTGTCGGTCATTAAGCCATACTCTTTCAGATCCAAAGAACACTGGGTACTTGTTAGGCTCTGCCCCTCAGAGTCACTGGGGAAAGACAAAAAAGCTGAAAGAGGAGAAGTGATACGGTTTGGCTGTGTCCCCACCCAAATCTCATCTTGAATTTTAGTTCCCATATTACCCACGTGTGATGGGAGGCATCCAGTGAGAGGTAATTAAATCACGGGGGCAGTTTTCCCCATGTTATTCTCAGGATAGGAGTAAGTTCTCAGGCGATCTGAGAACCATCTGATGATTTTATAAGGGGCTTACCCCTTTGCGTGGCTCTCATTCTTCTCCTTCCTGCCGCCAGGTGAAGAAGAATGTGTTTGCTTCCCCTCCTGCCATGATCATAAGTTTTCTGAGGTCTCCTCACCCATGAAAAACTGTGAATCAATTAAACCTCTTTCCTTTATAAATTACCTAGTCTCAGATATTTCTTCACAGCAGCATGAGAACAGACTAGTAGTACAGTAAATTGGTACCAGTAGAGTAGGGTGCTGCTATAAGGATACCCCAACATGTAGAAGCAACTTTCAAACTGGGTAATAGGCAGATGTTGGAACAGTTTGAAGAACTCAGAAGAAGACAGGAAAATGTGGGAAAGTTTAGAATTTCCTAGACACTTGGAGGACTCAGAAGACATGAAGATGTAGGAAAGTTTGGAACTTCCTAGAGACTTGCTGAACGGCTTTGATCAAAATGCTGATAGTGATATGCAAAATGAAGTCCAGACTGAGGCGGTCTCAAATGGAAATGAGCAACTTGTTGGGACATGGAGCAAAGGTGACTCTTGTTATGCTTTAGCAAAGAGATTGGTGGCATTTTGCCCCTGCCCTAGAGATCTGTGGAAATTTGAACTTGAGAGAAATGATTTAGAGTATGTGGCAGAAGAAATTTCTAAGTAGCAAAGCATTCACGAGGAAGCAGAACATAAAAGTTTGGAAAATTTGCAGCCTGATGATGTGTTAGAAAAGAAAAACCCATTTTCTATGATTCAAGCCTGCTGCTGAAATTTGCATAACCAACAAGGGGCTGAATGTTAATCCCAAAGACAATGGGGAAAATGTCTCCAGGGCATGTCAGAGACATTTGGCCAGAGACCTAGGAAGAAAAAAATGGTTTTGTGAGCCCCCCTGCTGTGTGCAGCCTCAGGACTTGTTGCCCTTAATCCCGTCTGGTGCAACTGTGGCTAAAAGGGGCCAAGATACAGCTTGGGCTTCAGAGGGTGCAAGCTCCAAGACTTGGCAGCTTCCACGTTGTGTTGAGGCTACATGTGCACAGAAGTCAAGAATTGAGGTTTGGTAACCTCTGCCCAGATTTCAGGGGATATATGGAAACTTCTAGATGTCCAGGAAGAAGTTTGCTGCAGGGGCAAAACTCTCATGGAGAACCTCTAGTAGGGCAGTGTGGAAGGGAAATATGGGGCTGAAGCCCCCACACAGAGTCCCCACTGGGGCACTTGCCTAGTGGAGCTGTGAGAAGAGGGCCACGGTTCTCCAGACCCAAGAATGATAGATCTACCAACAGCTTATACCCCAGGTGCCTGGAAAAGCTATAGGCACTCAACACCAACCCGAGAAAGCAGCCTGGAGTGGGACTGTACCCTGCTAAGCCACAAGGGCAGAACTGCCCAAGGCTGTGGGAGCCCGCTTCTTGAATCAGCATGTCCTGGAAGTGAGACATAGAGTTAAAGGAGATTATGTAGGAGCTTTAATATTTAATTACTGCCTCACTGGATTTTGGACTTACATAAGGCCTGTGGCCCCTTTGTTTGGCCAATTTCTCCCATTTGGAAATGGGTATATTTACCCAATGCCTGTACCTCCACTGTATTTAGGAAGTAACAAATTTGCTTTTGCTTTTGCTTTTCTTTTGATTTTACAGGCTCATAGGCAGAAGGGACTTGCCTTGTCTCAGATGAGACTTTGGACTTGAACTTTTGGGTTATTGCTGGTATGAGCTAAGACTTTGGGGGACTGTTGGAAAGGCATACTTGTGTTTTGAAATGTGAGGAAGTGAGATTTAGGAGGGGCCGGGGCAGAATGATATGGTTTGGCTGTGTCCCCACCCAAATCTCATCTTGAATTGTCATTCCCATAATACTCACAAGTCATAGGAGGGACCTGGTGGGAGATAATTGAATCATGGGGGCAGTTTCCCACATGCTATTCTTATGATAATGAGTAAGTTCTAATGAGGTCTTATGTTTTTATAAGGAGCTTCCCCCTTCACTTGGCTCTCATTCTTCTTCCTGCTGCCATGTGAAGAAAGACACGTTTGCTTTCCTTCCCACCATGATTGTAAGTTTTATGAGGCTTCTCCAGCCCTCCAGAACTGTGAGTCAATCAAACCTCTTTTCTTTATAAATTACCCAGTCTCAAGTATTTCTTCATAGCAGCATGAGAGCAGACTAATACAAGGAGGAAAAAAAGATGATGTTTCTTTCTTTTTCTTTTTTTTTTTTTTTTTTGCTTTATCTTCCTCTCAGTGTGAACACAGCAAGGTTTCAGTCTGTAGATTTTCCATCACCTGCAGAATCAACCCCATCACTTCCCTTTCAGTCCCTTGAGAGACAGCAGAACTAACTGATTGGCGTCCACCTGGGTCCCAAACACATGGGCCTTTCTCTGAGCTCAGAAACATACCAGCACCTTCTGTCCAGTCCGGCCTCCCAGAGGCTTGAATCTCAGTTGTACAGGGCTCCACTTTCAAGCTTCTATGTTTCAATAATTCTTCTCTTGGTTCTGCCAATCCCAGGGATGGTATCTGCTTCCTCAGTTTGTTCCTTCTGTAATATTTTAGTGTTATCTTCTTCCTTTTCAGTTTGTCAATATCTAGCTAACAAGAATTTATTTTATATAAAATCTTCTATGTTAAAATAAATGTATAGTCTCTGTTTGCTGACTGGTTTCTGCCTGATGCAGTGATGATATTTTTTTTCAATGCGGTTTTGTTTGTATGATTTCACCTCAGGCACTCACACCTCAAACACTTTCAGTGAATATTTACTTGTCTATTGTACATGGGATATTTGTATATTGGGTACAATGCCAGAAATTTCATCTTCTTCTGATTCAGTAGAACATTCACCAGATCAATATTGTTAAAAGGAAGGTTCTCTAGTAGAAAGAAAAAAACCTAGACTCACAGAACACATCTTTCCAGGAAATTATATGTTCTATTAATGACATTGAGAACTATTAGAAGTTTCTGAGTAATCATTGTCTGGAATACAAACAGAGAATCATATCTCTAGAAAAGCCACCTTATCTCATTTACCTCCAAAACCTCAATTAGATTTTGTGGAAATAGGTATTTTATTAGTCAGGGTTTCTGCAGAGAAACAGGACCAGTATAGTAATGTGTTTTTTAATGAAGGAAATACATTCTGAGAAGAGTAATTAGGTTATTTCATTATATGAACATCATAGCATGCACTTACACAAACCTAGATGGTATAGCGTCCTATATATTTAGGCTATATGGTATAGCTTATTGCTCCCATGCTACAAACCTCTACAATATATTACTGTACTGAATACTGTAGGCAGTTGTAACGCAATTGTAAATACCTGTGTATCTAAACTAGTTAAAGACAAAAGGTGCAGTAAAAATAAAGTAGCTGCACTAAATTTATTTTTTTAATTATTTCTTCAATAACTGACTTCTATTACTGAAAGTCAAAAACCTACAACTTATTGTAATTTTTCGCTTTATAAACTTTTTAATTTTAAAAAGCTTTTTGACTCTTGCAGTAACACTCAACTTACAGTACAGATACATTGTACAGCTGCACAAAAATATTTTATTTTTTATGTTCTTATTCTATAAGCCTTTTGTTATGTTGGGTTTTTAAAAAATATTTTTTTGTTGTACTTTCTAAACTTTTTTGTTAAAAGTTAAGACACAAACACACATATTAGGCCTACAAAGTGTTAGAATCATCAATATCATCTCCACATTTTGTCCCACTGGTAGGTCTTCAGAGGGAATAACATGAATGGTGCTGTCATCTCCTATGAGAGCGACGCCGCCTTCTGGAGTACGTCGTGAAGGACCTGTCTAAGGCTGTTTTACAGTTAACCATTTTTTTCATAAGCAGAGGGAATATACTCTAAAAGAATAATAAAAAGTATAGTATAGTAAATACATAAACCAATAACATGGTTGTTTCTAGTTACTATCAAGTATTATGTACTATATATAATTATATGTGCTATACTTCTATACAAGTAGCAGCACAGTACGTTTTTTTACATCAGCATCCAACAAACACATGAGTAGCGTGTTGCTATGATGTTATGATGGCTATGATATCACTAGGTGATAGGAATTTTTCAGTTCTATTATAGTCTTTTGGGACCACCATGGTATTTGCTGTCTGTCTGTCATTGACTGAAACATGTGCTGCATATGACTGTGTACACACACACACAGAGAGAGAGAGGCAGAGAGAGAAAGAGAAAAATTTATTATGAATAATATGTTCTTGTGATTATGAAGGCTAAGCAGTCCCAAGTTCTGTCATGTGCAAGCTGGAGACCCAGAAAAGCCAGTGTAATTCAGTCCAAGACCAAAGGCCTGAGAACTAGAGAAACTGATGGTATAAATCCACCAAAAAGACCTTAATTTAAATCTCTGTGTCATTTACTAGTCAGGTGGTCTGGGACAATTTCACAGGATAGTTAAAATGAGTTCTCTTGTTATTTCTTCTGATAATCTTGCTAGATGTTTTAAAAATGTTTAGCATAGGTCTAGCAAAGAGCAGGTGCTCTTGCCATCTTGGCCTCCCAAAGTGCTGGGATTACAGGCATGGGCCACTGCGTCTGGCCATAAGCCTTTTCTAAAAACCTGTTGCTACTGTATGGCTAACACTGATTGAGCACCCACTCTTTGCTAGACCCATGCTAAACATTTTAAAAACAGCTAGCAAGATTATCAGGAGAAATAACAAGAGAACTCATTTTTTAACTATCTTGTGAAATTGTCCCAGACCACATGACTAGTAAATGACACAGAGATTTAAATTAAGGTCTTTTGGGTGGATTGGAAAAACTATGGGCGTTGGGAGCTAACTGCCTCATTCCTACCTGATTAGATCAATAAACACTCCAGAAACGTATTCAAGTATAACATATATGCAATAGCAGGCCAACATCACCTTTATTCTGAAATATATATTTATCTTTACTACTAGGAGTAGAATTATGCAGCTGTTTTATGAAGGTTTAAACTTAAGGAGACAGAAGAATTTCATGATAATAGAGGTTGTTCAATGATTAGGATTTTTCTGTGAAATTTCCAGTAGAATTAAAGAAAGATGCAATAAAAATCATAGAACAGGCAGAAAGCTCTATAAACTTACTTTTATATGGGATTGGGGAAGGAGAAGTATACAAAATTTATTCTAAGAGGAAAGTTTTCAAAGGCCTAAATACTTCATTTAAAAGTCTAAATTCAAAGTTAAAACAATGATACTATGGGCCACATATGATATATAGATAGATGTATACAGAGATGTAGATAGACACAGATCTAGATAGAGATATTTATTTATTTTTTAACCAAGCAAGGTCATTCCCTTCTTTCCTAAACATAAAACACATTTCTCCCTAAATTAATCACAATAATAATATCTATTTTTAACAAATTTTGCCTTTTAAAATAATTCAATAATACATTTTTCCTTTTTCTTTTAGATAAAAACTCTTAAAACCAGATGGTTGGTCTTAATTAATCCTTATCACAGAGACATCTTTGTCATAAAGCGTTTTTCACAGATGAACAGTATCATACAAGCTCCTTTGTTTACTGAATCACTAAAAGAATGATTTTTCATGAGGAAAGCAGTCACTGTAATTTTATCTTTTATTTCTTCAACTTCTTTGGCACTTAAAAGCAATTATAACATTTAGTCTATTGAGTATTCACTGAAGCAAGAGATATGTTTGTTTTAAATGCTTGTGTTTTCAAAAATAAATAAATTTTTCAGGATTTTTATGTACTGCAGTGTTTAGTTTCAAAATAAATATTGCAAAGGCCATGTTTGTCAGTAGGCTGTCCATCTGCATGCATAACACTTGCACTCACCATCAAAACATCCAGTGGATGGAGGTTTTTATTTTATTTCATTTTATTTTAGAGATAGGGTATTGCTTTGTTGCCCAGGCTGAGGTGCAGTGGTGCTGTCATAACTCACTGCAGTCTGGAATTTCTGGGCCCAGGTGATCCTCCCACCTCAGCCTACCAAGTAGGTGGGACTAACAGGTAACTGACACCACACCCAGCTAACTTACCTTCATCTTTCTTTTTCCTATGCAACTTCCCATTTTACCCAGCTAAAATACCAAGTGAAATCACCAGGAAACAACATTTTCTGTCAGAGACAGATGAGCACTTAATGCTTCAATTAGATTTCATCTAGGAAAGATAATATAATTATGACCTATATATTTTGAAAAAATCGTTGAGAAAATGAACAACAAACTATGGCATATTCTCTTTCTCTCTCTCTCTCACATGCACACACACACACACACATACACACACACACATAAATAAATCTATAATAAAATTAAATGTCTTGGAAGAAAAGTTTTCAATCACAGAGTTCCTACAGTACAGACAAGACTGAGTTTAGTGTTGTTACATATTAACTTCAATTTCCAGAGCAACTCTTCAAGGGAGGCCGAGCAACATCACATGGTGAATAAATGATGAAGGCATGTTTGGAACACAGGTTGTCTGACTCTAGGAGCCAAAGCAATTTGCATTCATCAACCTCCATTCCTCCCAACTAAAAATCATGTATTCACAGAGTTTTTACTTGTTTTCTGAATTCACAAATGATTTTTGTGTTGTTTCAAGTAAAATGCATAGATTCATTTTTACCTAGATATATAATTAAGCACATACATTCAAATTTATCAAATAACCTTGAACTGGTTTGTGTGTGTGTGTGTGTGTGTGTGTGTGTGTGTGTGTGTTTTCTTCAAGTCATATTCTATTTATATAAAGTCACTGCTTCCCCCTTTATTGGCTGGATGATTAAACATGCTGATTCTTCCTCTTTTGCTTCAAGTTATCATTGATATTTGGTCAAATATATACTGATTTATCTTTCTGAGTTTATTCTATTTTTGGAATATAGTCCACTGCCTGATGCCAAGATAAACCTCTGTAACAGCTCCCATTTTAAAATACAAAAATAGTATTATTTTCTAAATAGGAAGCATTGAAAATGGCATGACAGTTTCAATTTTTCCTTTTCCTGCTCAAACTCTGCCTCCCCTCCCCCTAATCCATAAACTGTATCAGTGAAAGAAAGGAGAAGTTGAGGAGGAAAGAGGGGGATGGTAGAGGCAATAACTTTTATAATTTTTCAAAACTGATTTATTCATTCACTCATCAAATATTTAATGAGTGACTTTTATGTTCCAGGCACCATGCTAGAATAAATGTTACTATGGTATGAAAAAACAATACATTATTTTACATACTTATTTATAAATTGATTAAATTCCATGTATTTCTTTTATACAACATGTTTTCAAGTATATATATACACCGTGGAGTGGCTAAATCTAGCTAAAGATATACATTACCTCACATAGTTATTTTTGTGGTGAGAACACTTAACATTCACTTTCTTAGCATAGGTAAGTTATTATAGACCTTATAAAGGCACTTAAAAAGTTCTATATAAAGATGATGGAAGGCAAAGAAATGCATGATGCTTAATAAGTGCTTTAGTAATTTTTTGAGAGCAAAACAATTTTTACTGTCAAAGATATTTGCCAATTGTAAAGCATACTTATGTTCTGAATTAATAATTTTGAAATATTTTAAATTATTTATTCAAGGCAACCAATTAAGCCCATGAAGAGACACTTTTTATAAAAGAGATACATTGATAATGACTCTATGAAAGGCATCTATAATGGCATTTTGATCACAATTTGAGAATTTAATCTCTGTACATTGCAGAATAAGAAATCCATTTTCTAGTTATTTTTGCTCAAGCAGCATTGAATGCAGCCTAAGGGACAAAGAATGTGTGTGACCATCAAGCATGGCCCACTCTGAACTTGAATTTCTGCTCAACTCTCAGTCTCTCACATGCTGCAGTTCAGTGGCGAGTGAATGACAGCTCGAGTGCTGAATGCCAGTATGGAAGTCAATCTTCGTAAGTTGTAAATATACCACCAGATGTGAAAATGCCACCACTTTATTTCTGAACTTGTAACAATCAATGCAATATTATTTTTCTCCTAAAAACAAATCATTATTGGGATTCCTCATGTCTCTCCCAATTGTAATCAGGAGTTATAATTGTCTCACACTCTGAATCAAGTGAATCACTTCAAATTGCACAAGAATAGCTCTGCCGTGTGAAGTAATACAACCGTTTACTCTTGTGCCGTTCATAGTATGAAATAGAACATGCTATTCCTCTCTGAACATGTAACAACTAGTGCAGTCATCTGAAAAGGCAGGTAACTCCAGATCAATAAGGCTGGATGGTGACCTCTATGAGAAAAGTAATAGAGAGAGACAGAGACAAAGAGGGAGAGAGAGAGAGGAGAGAGAGAGAGGGAGAGAGTGTGTGTGTGTGCACGCACATGTGTGTGTCAATCAGAAGAGAAACTAATTAGCCTGGTTCACAGGAAAGTGACGGTGACTAGTGCCCTTCGAAACAACATTCTTTGAAGGTTATGCATTGATTCAAGGACAAATCTGTCAGGTTCTAGTACTTTCGATCACCCAAAACAACAACAGCTAAATGTCATTGTCCTGGTGCATTTATGAAACAAATCCACTCCATGGCATGCAGAAGATTGTGTCTCTACTGTAGAATGCTGAGTTACACCAAGGTGATGCTAACTGGTGAACCACCTTATGGAACAATGCCCTGATTCATTACAGCTGCCTCTTATTTTGAGTTTAAAATGCTACATTTTGAAAAACTGACTTTGTAAAATTACATTTAAAACATTTGTAATTTCATGTAGCTATCAAATATTAGCCACTCAGTGAATATTGGCTATTAGTAAGCTTTTTACACATGATCTTTTAATAAATAGCTAGTGAGCATCTGCTATGATTGTTGGTAACTCATTAATATTACCGAAAACCAAAACTGAGTGAGTTAGGAACTATTATTATAATTAATGCCTAACCAGTGAAGAAACCCGAAGCTTAGAAGATTTCTACCTGTGTGACATTGGGCTAGAAGTGGTGAAGCTAAGATTTAGTACCAAGTTTTCTGATGTTGAAAACTAACTTCTTGTTACTATGTTATTTCACGAGGATTCAATAATATTTCAAATGTGAAATTGACTTGAAAATAAATCACGGGTCTATTGACTGAATAAAGACTACCACTCTCAGGTAAACAGACTCCAAGCAGACTTTTATATACATGATGCACAATATTGCTTGTGCATTATGGTAGATATAGCATAGGATGAAGAGACAGCTGAGGTGATTGATGACCTTTGATTTTGCCATAAAGTATCTGGGCACAATTTCATGGAGTCTCATTGGATGGGGTTCAGTTTCTTTATCATTCACGATAATAAGAATACTAATTAACGATAAGACCATGTTTACTAACTGCAGGAACCTATTTTCCCTAATAAGTATCATAAATAGATACAACTTTATAGTTTTCTTGCTCAGAAATTTTTGTGATTTTTCTGTGTGTGTGTATACATGTGTGTAAAAGGTAATTTGTTGAATCATAAATAGCACAGTTAGTTTTTATTTTTCTTTATTAAAGAAGCCACAGATTGAGAAGCCATAAACTATTTTGACAAGTCTTTTTATGAGATAAAATGTCATATCACATTACTCATTTCTGTAGTGAAAATAATTTGATAGGCAATTATAGTTTTCTTCTGTGTGCTCTTTTGGAAGATGAGACCATTGAGGTTACCTGTGGATCAATAGCACTCATCATGTTGTGAGCAGCCTTGTCATAGCACAATGCCTAGGAAAGTGTCTTTTGGAGCTAAATTTAGCTTTGGGGAAATAGTATAAGAAAGCTGGGGGACTTCTAGCCGTGATGGAGTTGTGAGTCGCTGAGAGCAAACTTTCCTTCTTGACACAACACACACACACACACGCACACACACAGACACACACGCAGAGAGAGAGAGAAAATGGGACAAACTGAACACAACAAATATGCTTAGAAAGTGGAAACTGTAGGAAGCACAGGAATGTGGTATTTGAGAAAAGGGAGTATAGGGTGAATTCTACAGTCACTCCAGCTTTCTTCCTGGAAGCACTTATGGACCTTGCTGAGGGGAGGGAAGACATAATAAAAGCACAGTGGCCTTTCTGAGTTGAAGTGACAGAGATAGGAGGTCAGTAAGGCTCAGACAGCTGGAATATATAAAGCGGAGTAGATAGAAGGAGATTACACCAAGAAAAAGTTTCAGAATCTGCCCAGGGGGTTCTTCTTGATTCTCTTGCTGAGTAATAAGTCAAGTTGGGTGAACCTCCATGAGGATAGCCAAAAAAAAAACCCCCCAAAACAAACAAACAAACAAAACATGCCAAAACAAAACAGAGATCTATAAACTGAATTTCACTTTCACGCACAGGTGGACTAACATTCACATTTGCTCTAGACAGTGTGAAACAAGGAATTAATTCAGTAGAGATGCCAGAGGATTATGCCTCAATGGCAGGATGAAAGTTGCTCGAGAGAAAGTATACTCTAGATCTTCCTTAATAAAGCTTCAAAAAAAAAAAGAACCCTCTAATGAATCAAATTCATCCAAATCATCCAAAGATAACTGCCTGCTAATGAAGATTCATTATACTTTAAAAGAAAACAATAAAATCTAACATCTCACAATATAAAGTTACCTTGTCCAGCATTTTATTAAAATTTACCTTGGGCCAGGTGCAGTGGCTTATGCCTGTAATCCTAGCACTATGGGAGGCCGAAGTAAATGGATCATGAGGTCAGGAGATCAAAACCATCCAGGTTAACATGGTGAAACCCCGTCTCTAATAAAAACACAAAACTTTAGCCGGGCGTGGTGGCACACACCTGTAGTCCCAGCTACTTGGAAGGCTGAGGCAGGAGAATTGCTTGAACCCAGGAGGCAGAGGTTGCAGTGGGCCGAGATTGAGCCACTGCACTCCAGCCTGGGCAACAGAGTGAGACTCTGTCTCAAAAAAAAAAAAAAAAAAAAAAAAAATTACCATATACCACATTCTGTCAAAATGTAAAAACTATGGTAATATGTGACCTATATCCAGAAAAATCCATTTTAAATATGCTCAAGAATTTAATGGAAAACATGAACTTTAAAAAATTCAAAGAAAGTGAAAGAATCAGAAGAAATTCCTAGGATGAAAACTATAATGTCTGAAATTTGTCATTCAAAAGATTATCAGCAATTGAGACACTGCTGAAGGAAAAAAAAAAAAGCAGTGAGCATGATAACATAGATATATAACCTATTTAAACTGAAGCACAGATTTTAAAAAATTATATTGGGCAATATCAAACAAACTAAAATAAGTGTAATTAGGGTCCCAGAAAAAAAAAAGGGCAGAAGGTTTATTGGAAGTTAATTATTTGATAAAAATTATAAATCCACAGATCCAAGGAAATCCACAAGATTAACAGAAAAATCCATCAAGGTACATCATAATGAAGTTGCAGAAAACCAATGGTAAAAACAGCATCTTAAAAACAGATTGAGTTAAAAGTACACAGTACATAAGAAGAGCAGAAATAAGAATGCCCTCAGATTTCCCAACAGAAAAAAAAAAAAGCAGAAAAAATACAGAATGACATTTTAAAGTCCCCCAAAAATGAAAAAGGAATTCTATAATCAGGAAAAATGTCCTTCAAAAGTGAAGATTAAAAAAGACTTTTTGAAACAAATAAAAACAGAGAAAATTTGGTGTCAGCAGGCTGACATTATAAAAAAGACTAAAGGAAGTTTTTTAAGAAAAAAATGAAAACAAATTAAAACTTGTATTTACACAAATGATTAAACAATACCTAATGTGGGGATTAGAAGGCTAATTAAATGAGGTTTCTTTCATTTAAAAAAAAAAAAAAAAATCCCTGGATTTGAAGAGGGGCCAAGATGGCCAAAAAGAAACAGCTCCTGTCTACAGCTCCTGTCTACAGCTTCCAGCGAGAGCAATGTGAAAGGCAGGTGATTTTCTGCATCCCCAATTGAGATACCAAGTTCATATTATTGGGACTGACTAGGTGGTTGCAACAACCACGGAGAGTGAGAAGAAGCAGGGTGGGGTGTCACTTCACCGGGAGCTGCATGGAGGCAGGGGAACCTCCCTCTCCCAGCAACGGGAAGGGGAGAGAGGTGCCTGCCAGGGGTACTATGCTTCTCCCACGAATTTTTGTAATCTGTGGATCAGGAGATTCCCTCGTGAGCGCACACCTCCAGGGCCCTGAGTCTCAAGCACAAAACTGTGCAAACCAATGACAGCCGCTCCTGTCAACGGCTGTTTGGGCAGACACTGAGCTGCGGGAGTTTTTACCTAGTCCAGCGGTGCCTGGAACTTCAGTGAAGCAGGAGAATGGTGCACTCCCATGGAAAAGTGGCTGAAGCCAGGGAGCAAGTGGTCTTCATCAGCGGGTCACACTCCCATGGGGCCCGGCAAGCTAAGACCCACTGTCTTGAGATCCCCACAGCCAGCACAGCAGTCAGGAGTCGGCCTGGGACAATGGAGTTCCTGGGGGGCTTGCAGACAGAACTTTTATCTCCCTGGGACACAACTTCGTCTTTCCTGCCTGCTGGTTCTAAAGAGACCGACTGATCCCAGTGAGGGAGATTCTCCCAGCACAGTACACCAGATCCGCTAAGGGACAGACTGCTTCCTTAAACGGGTCCTTGATCCGGTGCCTACTGACTAGGTGAGACCTTCCAGCGGGGGTTGCCAGACACCTCATACAGGAGAGTTCCAGCTGACATTAGGTTGTTGACCCTCTGGGATGAAGCTTCAGAGGAAGGAGCAGGCAGCAATCTTTGTTGTTCTGCAGCCTCCACTGGTGATACCTAGGTGAACAGAGTTTGGAGTGGATCCCCAGCAAACTACAGCAGACCTGCAGAAGAAGGACCCGACTGTTAGAAGAAAAATAAAGTAACCGAAAGTAACAACAACAACAATATTAACAAAAAAGACCCAACAAAAACACCATCCAAAATTCATCAGCCTCAAAGATTAAAGGTAGATACATCATGAAGATGAGGAAAAGCCAACCCAAAAATGCTGAAAATATCAAAGGCTAGAATGTCTATTCTCCTCCAAACAATCGCAACACTTCTCCAGCAAGGGCACAGAATGGGGCTGAGGCTGAGATGGGTGAACTGACAGAAGTAGGCTTCAGAAAGTGAGTAATAACAAATTTCGGGAAACTAAAGGATTATGTTATAACCCAATGCAAAGAAGCTAAGATCCATGATCAAAGATTATAGGAGCTATTAAGTAGAATAACGAGTTTAGAGAGGAACATAAATGACCTGATGGAGCTGAAAAACAGCATGAGAACTTCGTGATGCAAATATAAGTATCAATAGCTTAATTGACCAAACGTAAGAGAGAGTATCAGAGCTTGAAGACTATCTTGCTAAAATAAGGCAGGCAGATAAGATTAGAGAAAAAAGAATGAAAAGTATGAACAAAACCTCCGAGAAATATGGGACTATGTAAAAAGACTAAACCTACAACTAATTGGAATATCTGAAAGAGATGTCCTTTGCAGGGACATGGATGAAGCTAGAAGTCATTATCCTTAGCAAATTAATGCAGGAACAGAAAACATAACACTGCAAATTCTTATTTATAAGTGGGAGCTGAACAATGAGAACACATTGTCTCATGAACACATGAGGACACAGGGCAAAAAACAACACATGCTGGGGCCTCTCAAGGGGTGGTTGGGGAGGGAGAACACCATAAAAAATAGCTAATGCACCATTAAGCCTATGTGATGGTTTGACAGGTGCAGCACACCACCATGGCACATGTTTACCTATGCAACAAACCTGCACGTCCCGTACCTATACCCAAGAACTAAAAAGAAAAATTTTAAAAAGCAAATGCTAAGAAAGTAATCATAAGAATTGTCCAAACATTCAAATTAAAAAGCAGAAACTAAGTAGTCAGAATATAAAGAACAAACTATATGCTTTCTATAAAAACTCATTTAAATAGAAAAATATAGATAGCTAAATGTAAATGTTTTTAAAAAGTAAACTATACAAATGCTAATGCTTCAAATGCTTCAGAGGAAAGCTATAGTGGTCCTGTTAATATGAAAGTAGACACTAGGAAAAGGAATATTATTGGGAATAAAAGGTTACATTTTGTAATGATAAAGGGGTCAATTCTTCATGAAGACTTATAAAACTGAAATGTGTATGTTCATAAGAGATTCAAAATGCATAGAACATAAACCAATAGAAGAAAAAGGAGAAACAGATAACCCTACATTTATAATGGTATATTTCATATATGTCTCTCAGAAAATGATAGAAAGTAAACAAGCAGTAGGGATATAGGAGATGTGAACACTGTAAATACATGTAGAATAATTGAAATTTATAGGATACAGAACTATGAACATCATTAAATAGAAGTGTCATCTTTAGAAATGCCATATGACAAAAAAAATCACATATTTTTCAAATGCCTCTGTAAGTTTATCAAGGTAGAGTACATTCTGGGTCATAAAATAAGTCCCAACAAAATTAAAAGCATAAAAATCATACAGAGCATATTCTTTTATCACAACATAATTAAAATAGAAATCAATAACAGAAAGATATGTGAAACACTTTTATATATTTGAAAATTAAACAATGGATTTTTAAATAACCCATAGGTCAAAGAATAAATCAGAATGAAAATTAGAAAATATTTTGAAACTGAAAGAAAATGGAAATAGGGCAAATCAAAATTTGTGATCTACAGTTAAGCAGTACTGTACTAGTCTATTGTCATACCGCTATAAAGCACTGCCTGAGACTGTATAATTTTAAAAGGAAAGATGTTTACTTGACTCACAGTTCCACATGGCTGGGGAGGCCTCAAGAAACTTTTAATCATGGCAGAAGATGAAGGGAAAGCAGGCATCTTCTTCACAAGGAGGCAGGAGAGAGAGTATGTGAGAGTGAGAGAGCGAGAGAGTGAAAGAGAGAGAGAGAGAGACACACACAGAGAGAGAGAGGTATGTAGGGGAAACTGCCACTTGTAAATCATCAGATATTGTGAGAACTCCCTCACTCTCATGAGAACAGTATGGGGAAACCCTCCCCCAACAACATGATCCAATCACCTCCCACCAGGTCCCTTCATCCACACACGGGGACTACAATTTGAGATGAGATTTGGGTTGGGACACAGCCAAATCATATCATTCCACCCCAACCCCTCCCGAATCTCATGTCATTTTCACATTTCAAAACCAATCATGCCTTCCCAACAGTCCCCCAAAGTCTTAATTCATTTAAGCATTAACTGATAAGTCCAAGTCCAAAGTCTCATCAAGACAAGGCAAGTCCCTTCTGCCTATGAGCCTGTAAAATCAAAAGCAAGTTAGTTATTTCCAAGATACAATGGAGGTACAGGCATTGGGTAAATGTTCCCGTTCCAAATGGGAGAAATTGGCACAAAGAGACCAAAGTCTCCATGCAAGTCTGAAACCCGGCCAGACTTAAATCTTAAAGCTCTCAAATCTTCTTTGACTCCATGAATCACATCCATGGCATGCTGATGCAAGGGGTGGGCGCCCATTACCTTGAGCAGCTTCACTCCTGTTGCTCTGCAGGGTATGACCCTTGTGGCTGCTCTCACAGGCTGGAATTGAGTGCCTGTGGCTTTTCCATGTATGCAATGAAAACTGTCAGTGGATCTACTTTTCTGGGATCTGGAGGACCATGGCCCTCTTCCCAGAGTTTCACTAGGCAGTGACACAAGGGGACTCTACGTGGGGGTACCAATCCCACATTTCCCTTCCACACTGCCCTAGCAGAGGTTCTCCATGAGGACTCCACACCTGCAGCAGACTTCTGCCTGGAGATTCAGGCATTTCCATACATCCTCTGAAATTTGGTGAAAGTTCCAAAAGCTTAACTCTTCTGCACACCTGAGGGCCCAACACCATGTGGAAGCCACCGAGGTTTGGGACTTGAACCCTCTGAAACCATGGCCAGAGTTGTACCTTGGCCCCTTTTAGCCAAGGCTAAAGCTGGAGTGACTAGGACACAGGGCACCGAGTCTCAAGGCTGCACAAAGCAGCAGGTTCCTGAGCCTGGCCCAGGAAACCATGTTTCCCTTCTGGACCTCCAGACCTGTGATGGGAGGGGCTGCTATGAGCATCCCTAAAATGCCCTAAAGAAATTTTTCCAATTTTCCTAGCTGCTAACATTTGGCTCCTTGTTACTTATGCACAATTCTGCAGTCAACTTGAATTTCTCCCTAGAAAATGGGTTTTTCTTTTCTACCACATGGTCAGGCTGCAAACTTTCCAAATTTTTTATGCTCTGCTTCCCTTTTAAACATAAGCTCCAATTTCAAATCATCTCTTTGTGAATACGTATGACTGTATTCTTTTAGAAAAAGCCAGGTCACATCTTGAATGCTTTGTGGGTTAAAAATTTCTTTTGCTACCTACCCTAAATCATCTCTCTCAAGTTCAAAGTTCTGCAGATCTCTAGAGCAGGGGCAAAATGCCACCAGTATCTTTGCTAAGGCATAGTAAGAGTGACCTTTACTCCCGTTCCCAATAAGTTCTTCATCTCATCTGAGACTACCTCAGCCTAGACTTTATTGTCCCTATCACTATGAACATTTTGATCAAAACCATTCAACAAGTCTCTTGTAGGTTCTAAACATTCTCAAATCTTTTTGTCATCTTCTGAGGCCTCCAAACTGTTCCAACTTCTGCCTGTAACCCAGTTCCAAAGTTGCTTCCACATTTTTAGGTATCTTTATAGCAGTGCCCCACTTTGCTGATATCAATTTACTGTATTAGTCCATTTTCACACCACTATGAAGAACTGCCTGACACTACACTGGGTAATTTATAAAGGAAAGAGTTTAATTGACTCACAGTTCGGCATGGCTGAGGAGGCCTCAGGAAACTTACTATCATGGGGAAAAGCAAAGGAACCTTCTTCACAAGGCAGCAGAAGAGAGAGAGCACACAGGGGAAACTTCCACTTGTAAACCATCAGATCTCATGAGAACTCCCTCACTATCACAACAACAGCATAAAGGAACTGCCCCCATGATCCAATCACCTCCCACCAGATCCCTCCCTCAACACATGGGGATTACAAATGGAGATGAGATTTGGGTGGGGACACAGAGCCAAACTATATCAAGTACTTAGAGAATACTTTGAAGGCTTCTTTTTTATTTATTTTATTTGTATTAACTTATGGGGTGTAAGTGCAGTTTTATTATATATAGATATTGCGTAGTGGCAAAGTCTGGGCCTTTAGTGTAATCATCACCTGTATAATGTACATCATACCCATTCAGTAATTTTGAATCATCCACCCCTTCCTCCCCTCTCACCTTTCTAAGTCTCCATTATCTATCAATTTACTCTCTACATCCATGTATACATATTTATTAGCACCCACTAACAAGTGAGAACATGCCATATTTGACTTTCTATGCCTGGCTTGTTGCACTTAAGATAATGACCTCCAGATGCATCCAAGTTGCTGCAAAAGACATAACAGCAGTAATTTTTATGACCAAATAATAATCCATTGTGTATGTAGCCCACATTTTCTTTATCCAATCATACATTGAGGAACATTTGGGTTGATTCCATATCTTTGTTATTGTGAATAGTGCTGCATTAAACATCCACATGCAGGTATCTTTTTAATGTGTTGATTTCTTTATTTTTTCCTCTGGGTAAATACCCAGTAGTGAGATTGCTAGATCAAATGGTAGTTCTATTTTTAGTTTTTTGAGAAATCTCCATACTCTTTTCCATAGGGTTTGTACTAATTTACATTCTCACCAACAGTGTATGTCAGTTTCCTTTTATCCACATCCTCACCAACAGCTGTTATTTTTTATCTATTAACATCCATTCTCACTGGGGTAAAATAATATGCCATTGCTTTTTTAATGTGCATTTCTTTCATGATTAGTGACATGGAGCACTTTTTCATGTATCTGTTGGCCATTTGAATGTCTTTTTTTTTGAAAAATGTCTAATGACCTTTGACCACTTTTTTAATGAGATTTTTCTTATTGTTGTTGAGTTTTTTTTTAGTTCCTTTTGTATTCTGGATACTAGTCCTCTGTCAGATGAGTAGTTTACAAACATTTGCATCCATTCATCCTATTGTCTCTTCATTCAGTTATTTCATTTGTTGTGCAGAAGATTTTTAGTTTAACTAAGTCTCATTTGTTTTGGTTGCCTGTGTTTATAAGGTCTTAGTCATACATTTTTACTTACACAAATGTTCAGAAGAAATTTCCATAGATTTTCTTTTAGTATTTTTATAGCTTTGGGTTTTATGTTTATGTCTTTAATCCATCTTTATTTTTGTATATGGGGAGTGATAGGGCTCCAGTTTTATTTTTCCATATGTGACAATCCAATTTTCCCAGCAGCATTTATTAAAGTGACTGTTCTTTCCTCAATGTGTGTTCTGATCTGCTTTGTCAGAGTTCAGTTAGCTAGAAATATGACTTTATTTCTGATTTTTCTATTCTATTCCATTGATCTATATGTCTATTTTTATACCAGTACAATGTTGTTTTGGTTCCTATAACTATAGTATAATTTGAAGTCAGTTTACTTTTTGTGCTTAGAATTGCTTTGGCTCTTTAGACACTTTTTTTGATTCTACACAAATTTTAGAATTATTTTTTCTATTTCTGTGAAAACTGATGTTGGTATTTTGATAGGGATTACATTGAATCTGTAGTTTGCCTTGGGCAGTACAGTTATTTTAATTTTAATGATGTTAAGTCTTCTGACCCATAAACAGGAGATGTTTTTCCAATTGTTTATGTCCCTTTCAATTTCTGACATTTGTGTAGAGATATTTTCCTTGTAGAACTATTTCATTTCCTTTTTTAAATTCATTCATAGATATCCTATTTTATTTGTTTGTAGCTATTGTAAATGAGATTGCCCTCTTGATTTTTTCTCAGATTGTTACTGGTTAATATAAATGCTACTAATTTTTATACATTGATTTGGTAACCTGCAACTTTATTAAATTCATTTATTAAATTTAAGAGTTTTTTTGTGGAGTCTCTAGGTTTATTTAGATATAAGATCATATTGTAAGCAAACAGTGACAATTTGACTCTTTTCCAATTTGGATGCCCTTTCTTTCTCTCACCTGGTTGCTCTGACTAGGACTTCCTGTACTATTTTGAATAGAAGTTGTGAAAGTGGGCATCCTTGTCTTGTTTCAGTACTTAGAGGACATGCTTTCAACTCTTCCCCATTCAGTATAATGTTGGCTGTGGGTTTGTCATATGTGGCTTTCATTATTTTGAAATATGTTCCCTCTATATCTAGTTTGTTGAGGTTTATTATCATAAAGCAATGCTGAATTGTATTGAATGTTTTTTCTACATCTATTGAGGTAATCATATGGTTTTTGTTTTTGGTTCTGTTCATGTGATGTATGAAATTTATTGATTTGTGTATGCTGAACCATCCTTGCATCCCTGGTGTAAAATCCACTTGATCGTGGTGTATTATCTTTTCTATGTCCTGTTGGATGTGATTTGCTAGTATTTTACTGAGGATTTTTGTATCTAAGTTGGGGATACTAGTGTGTCATTTTCTTTTTTCATTGTGTCATTGTCTGGTTTTGGTATCAGGGTGATACTGGCCTCATAGAACAAATGACAGAGAATTACCTCCTCCTCAATTTCCTGAAACAGTTTTAGGAGAATTGTTATTCATTCTTCTATGTATTTTTGGTAGAATTCAGCTATGAATCCATCTGATCTTGGGCATTTTTTGTTGGGAGATTTTTAAGTTACTTATTCAATTTCATCTCACTACTTTTGATTTTCTGTTCTGGATTTCAATTTCTTCCTGGCTTAAGCTTGAAAGGATGAATGTTTCCATGAATTTATTCATTTCCTCTATGTTTTCTAATTTGTGAACATAGTTTTTCATAGTGGTCTCTGATCACAAACCCATAGTTTAACATTACACCAAATAGTAAATATTTGAAAGCTTTTTCTCTTAGATCTGGAAAAAGACACAGCTGTTCGCTTTTACCACCCTTATTTAACATAGAATTGGATGTCTTAACCAGAACACTCAGGCAAGGGAAAAGAATCAAAAGATCCAAATTTGAAAAAAGAAGTCAAATTGTTCCTCTTTGCAGATGACATAATCTTATACACAGAAAACCCTAAGGATTCTACCAAAAAACTATTCAAACTAATAAAAAAAATTCAATAAATTTACAGAATACAAAATTAACGTACAAAAATTTTGTAGAAACCATAACATTCATTTATCGATCAATAAAATAAAGCTGGAGGCATCATACTATCTGCATGCATTTGGCAAGGGGTTAATAACCAGAAAATAAAAGAAACTTAAACAACTCAACAAAATGCCCTTTTTAAAAAATGGACAAAATATCTGAAAAGACATTTCTTAGAGGAAGATATACAAATGGCCAACAAGTATTTGAAAACATGCTTAACATCACTAATCATAAAGGAAATGCAAATCAATACCACTAATAGTGACTGATAAAATAATGTTACAATAGCTACAAAAAAAGAGATACCTAGGTATAAACTTAAAGAAGATAAAGGATCTCTACACTGAAAATTATAATACATTGATGAAAGACATAGAAAATCTTACAAATAAAATGAAAGACATCCTGTGTTCTTGGATTGGAAAAACTAATATTGTTAAAATGGTCATATTACCCAAAGCAATCCAGAAATGTAATGTAATCCCTCTCAAAATACCTAAAATTCACAGAAATTTTTTTAAAATCCTAAAATTCACATGGAATCACAAAAGACCCCAAATGGCCAAGGTAAGTCTGATCAAAAAGTACAAAGCTAGAGGCATCTCATGGTAATGACATAAAAACAGACACATAGAACAATGGAATAGAATAGAGTGCACAGAAATAAAATCATGTACCTATAGCCAACTGATTTTGCCAAAGGCACCAAAAACACACATTGGGAAAATGCAGCCTTTTCTATAAATGGTGCTTAGAAAATTAGATATCCACATATAGCAGATATGGAAGAAAGTAGGTTTCTACCTCTCACCATAAACACGTATCAACTGAAAGTGAATTAAAGACTTAAATGTAAACTCAAAATTATGAAACTACTACAAAAAAATAGAAAATGTTTCACAAAATTGGATTGGGCAAATTTTTTTATTATGAGATCTCAAAAGCACAGGTATTAAAGCAAAAATAGACAAATGGGATCAAACGAAAATGCTTGTGACACCAGAGAAAACAATTAACAGAATGAAAAGACAACCTACAAAATGGGAGAAAATATTTGCAAATCATGCATCTGACAAGGGGTTAATAGCCAGAAAATAAAAGAAACTTTAACCAGATGACAAAAACAAAATAACCCAATTTAAAAATGGCCAAAATATCTGAAAAGAAACTTCTCAGAAGACATAAAAATGGCCAATAAGAATATGAAAACGTGCTTAACATTACTAATCATAAAGGAAATGCAAATCAATACCACAATGAGATACCACCTCACTCCATTAGAATTGCTATTATAAAGAAGATAAAAGAAAATAAGTGTGGATGAAGATATTAAAAAAGGGAACACTTATATACTGTGTAAAACATACCAAGATTGTAAATTAGTAGATTTATTATGAAAAACAGTGTGGAGGCTTCTCAAAACATCAGAAATAGAATTACCATATGATCCAGGAATCCTACTACTGGGTATATACTAAAAGGAAATAAAATACGTGAAAGAGATATCAGCACTTTCACGTTTATTGTAGCACTGTGCACAATAACCAAGATATGGAAGCAACCTCACTGCACAACAAACGATGAACGAAGAAAGACAATGTGATCTATATGCACAACGGAACACTATTCCACCATAAAATGAGTGAAATTTTGTCATTTTTAGCAACATGTTTGAACCTGGAAAACATCATGAAATAAACCAGAAATAGGAAGATAAATACTGTATGATCTCACTCATATGTGGAATCTAAAACAAATGAAACAAACAAAAAAGCCAAAAAAGGTTGATGTCATAGAAGCAGAGAGTACAATAGTGGTTACCGGAAAAGAGAGGCTTTTTAATATTCTTAACACAAAAAAAATGATAAATGTATGGGGTGATGGATATGCTAACTATCCTAATTTGATTGTTATATATTTGTGTTAAAACCTCAAATTCTACCCCACACATATGTACAATTACAATGTGTCCATGAAAAAACTATATGTAATTATATATAATCAGACACATCTCGTTTTCTTTTTTGATAGGTCTCATTTTTTAAATAAATAATATCAGGATGTTAAATCTTGATATATTAAAATATCCTGATATAGTAGAAGATTCTGATATATTAAAATCTTAAAATATCCTGATACATAATAACAGGAGATTTTTAAAAAATAAAAAGACCCATTGTCTTTGTCCATTTTGTGTTGCTGTAAGAGACTACTTGCTGAGATTGAGTGATTTATGATAAAAGAGGTTTATTTAGCTCATGATTCTGCTAGCTGGAAAGAATGAGAAACATGCCACAGGCATCTGCTGGGCTTCTGGTGAGGGCCACATGCTGGATCAAAACATGGCAGAGAGGGTCAAAAAGAAAGTATCCATGTGGGAGGAGAGACCAAACAGAAGGAAGAAACTCCCTTTATAATAACCTACTCTCATTGGAGTTAATTCATTTTCAGAGAACTAATCCAGTCTTGCCAGAGTGAGAACCCAATACCATAGGAGCAGCACCAAGACATTTGTGAGGGCTCAACACCTATGACTTAAACACCTTCCACTAGGCCTTACTTCCCATTGCTGCCAATTGAAGATCAAATTTCAACAACTTTTGGTGGGGACAAAAAAATCATATCCAAACCACAGCACACAAATTGTCCTTTTGATTTTGGTTTCTAGGAACTACAAAATAAACAATAATTAATGTAATAAATACTATATTTCTGGCCCCAAGACAATTATCCTCCTCTTATTTGGCCTAATTCCCTTTTTTAATAGCATAAGTCATGTCAAATCATTTTTAGGTATAGATAGAGTATGATGTGTTAATCACTCCCACACACAAATTAATTGTGCTGTTATAATCCAACTCAGTGAGTTCATATGACTGAGAAAAGGTTTAAAAAGTGAAGATAGGATGGTTGACATGAGCTAAATTAAAATTTAGTATCAACTTTAACCATCTGGAAAGTGTACATTTATAGAGTCCATTATTTTAATTTACAACTTAATAGAACATGTATATTGCTGGCTGCATAAATTTCAGGTGTCCTACATATTAAATGATTAAACAAACACATTCCCCATTTCAACACTTCCATAAAAGAAACTAAAGTCATGCTCTGCCTATGACAAATATTGATTTGCTTTGCTGTTTCAAAACACTTTTAAAAATTATGTCTGTGACGGACAGCTTACGTTCCTTTCTTTGCTGCATGTGTCCCAGAGTTACTACTCAAATGATTGAGTTTTTTTTTTTTAATACAAAGAAAATTTTATTTGTATATCAAAGACTCTAAGAAATGATGACATAAGGTTAACAGAGTTGATGTCAGACACAAATAGGTTTGAAGTTATAGATGATAAATCACTTTGTTTTAATGAACCTTCCCCTTGTTTAGGTTAGAGAGCATCCTTGGTACGCTCCCAGTTGAATCTTAAGCATGATGCGTCCGGGTGATATAATTGTAATTCCTTTCTGTTAGTTCTCATTATCTCTCTTTTTTTTTCTTTTTGTTCTTTTTCTCTGGACTAGGAATTGTTTTGTTGGTACATGGTTCTTCCTCAGAAAGTGGTTCTTCCTTAATGTCTTTCTTTTTACCCTTTTTCTTCTTCTTCTTCACAGATGTTCCTTCTTCTGCCACTTTTTCTTCTTCCTCTTCTTCAACTTTAACTTTAATCTTGGCTTTTTTTGCTTTCTTTTCAGTAATTTCATCCTCTTTATCTACTTGTTCTATTTTGCATTTTTTAGAACAGGTTGGAGGTGTGGAGTCACCAGAAGGATCATAAGTCTTCACTTCAATAAGCATGCACTGTTTTTCCATTTTAGTGGCTTTGGGGTAGTTTATGAAGACTAATAGTTTCCAAAAGGTAAAGGCATTAATATTTTTCAACTAGGTCAGTCACATTCAAGAGAAGTGGTGAACTAAATGAATTATTTTGTGTTCATATTTTTCTGTTTTCACTAATGCCTTTCCTGTTCCACTTATTTTTCTTATCCCTCTATCTTCCAAAGTTCTCAACCTGGCTTCTAATTTAAAACATCATTCAAAAGAGTATAAGAAAATTATCTGTATTCCTTTTTCTGTGGCAGGAAATGTTTAAATGGCCTTCTTGTTGCTAGCAAAGTGTATCTACTGGCTATGCACCCCTTTCATTTTGAATTCAGAAGCATATTTTTCTGACTTCTAGATGCTTCTAAATTATTGAAATTCATTAATTCATTATTCTTCATGACTTTCCTTTCAACTCGCCAACGGGAGAAAGGACAAGCAATGTTCCCCCAAAGGGCATTTTCCCTACTTGGTCCTAAAAATGATATTAATTAAGAATCATGGTAAATAATAATGATAAAAGTAATGAAATTAATATGAATAATAATAATATTAATAAAATCTCTCTTTTTAATAAAAAGGAGAGATATTTTTTAAAAATAAAAATCTAATCGATTAGTGTTGGGAAAAGTGAGGGTAAAAGGGAAGGAAAGAAAGAGCAATCAAAATTGCATCCCTGACAAGATGACACTTTGCATCACTTAAAAATCTATTCTTTTAATTTTTGTTACCTATGAAATAGATTGACAGATGATATTATTAGATTTGTGAACAAACATGTATATATGAGGATACTTATTACAGTATTATTTTAACAGTTCATAACTTAAAAAAACTAAAATCCAATTGAAGTATGATTGAATAGACTATAGTACACACATTAATGATTCCATGTTCTCTATATTTTCAAGCAACTTTAAATGTATGAGGTTGCATACTTTTTCTCATACCATATAAACAAGCATAAGTATATATTTTTAAAATACACACGTATTCACAGAAAAAAATGTGAACGTCACCTCCTGGAGGTGGAATTGAAGTTTCAATCTTTTATTTGATACTCAAGAGAATACTAAATGGTATCAAAAAGTGTAATAAAATCATAAATGATGATGAATAGATATTTAAATCTTGAAGTTATAAACACACAGCGTATTTATCAGAGTTCTCCAGAGAAACAGCAACCAAATAAAAACTAATTTATTACAAGAAATTGGCTCATGTGATTACAGAAACTGACAAGTCCCAATATCTGCAGTCAACAAGTTGGAGACACAGGAGAACCACTGGTGTTGTTCCAGTTCTAATAGGATGGCTTGAGAACCAGGGGAGCTGATGGTGTGGTTTTAGTTTGAAGGCTAGCAGGCTCAAGACCCAGAAAGAGCCAATGTTTCACTTCAAATCCAAACATAGGAAAACACATACGTTTCAGCTCAAGACAGTCACACAGGAGGAGGAAATGATTTCTTATTTAGGAAAAAGCTCAGCCTTATGTTCTACCTAGGCCTTCAACTGATTGAATGATTCCCATCCACATTAGGAAAGGTGACTGGCTTTCTCAGCCTGTCAATTTAAATGTCAAATCATCCTGAAACCTCCAGAATAATGTTTGCCTAAATATGTTGACACTCCATGACCCAGGCACATTGACACATATAATCCTCCATCGAACACAGTTTGCATTTGAAAAATGAGTAGCTCCATATTAATTGTTAAGGATTATTGACATAAAGCTATGGGTTGGTATACCGAATCACAGGAAGCCAAGGGTTTTGTGAATACCTTTCTTAGAAATAAAAGACAGTGATGCATATTCTAAAAATGATAGAATTTCCAATTTTGTATGAGTCTTGTCCCTCTTCTTTTGAGATTCTATTACTCATTCAATGCTCATTGAATGTCTTTCATTTAAGGTTTGTGAGGCCAAGTTATCTCTTGGTTCTAATATTATCAATCTTATCTCCAGATTACCCCTTTTAAACTACAAAGACAAATTTTCAAAGATTTGGAAGTGGGCAAAGGTGATTACTGGGTGTTCATTTGGAAGAATGCTGGATATTATCTGATGATTTATGGGATTATCTGATTCTACAGGGGTGTTTTTAATTCTCTGATTGACTAGGCTATATTACAACTATTTAGAGATAGAAGTTAACTTGAAGAAAACTCATAGTAATGTAAATACTTTCTGTTTAGAGCAATGCAAATTATTACTATTCATAGTAATGGAATAAATTTTATCAGGAAGATGCCATAAATCTCTCTAAATTAAATTATCATTTGAATCAATTTCAATATATTTCTGATTCCCTTATAATGAAAAAATGTAAAATTTTAACATAATTTTATATTATATAAAATATTTATATTTGCATTATGCCTTTAACTTTTTGGTTAACTTCACTGTTCTTTTAATTACTTTCTCAAAAATCTGTTTTAGTCAGTGGATTACAAGCTCAGTGAAGGCAAGGACCATATTTGTCTTGTTTATTGCTGTATCCTGAGGGCTCACTATTAGGAATTTAGAAAGGGCTTAGAAAATGTCCTCATGGTTTCCTGAATTAGTAAATGCAAATGAATCAAAGATACTTCTGAGCAATCAAATGAGTCCTGAGGGATAAAATTTCAGTGGTATTAAGAAAGCATTGAATGGCCTCATTAAATCAGAACATGCAAAGTGTTTACATGCAAAATTCATAATGAAAAACCACTATTTAGAGAGTATCTTTAAATATCACTGCTGGGGAACTGCAGTGTTTTTGGAGAGGAGTCCTATAGTGTCAAAAAGGTATGGACTGTTACTATTTTAACTTGGGATATAAACATATCAGAGAACAGTGCAAAATAATCTATTATATGCCCTGTACCTAGACATTAAAAACACACATATTTCTTATTCATTTTTTATATGTTTAAATGTTTACCTTTAAAGATGATTTTGGTTTTTTGTAATTAAAAATTATTATTCTGATAAAAATATTTTGCAGTAATCAAGAAAGTCAGGCCAATAAAATATTTGAGTCTTTTACACATCTAGATTTAGATCTATTATAAGCTGATGCAATTCGCTTAGTACTATATAGGTGACTGAAGGAAACCAAAATATACTACCTGAAAATATACTTCTTTAGCATATTTTGGGATGGCTATTCAGAGGGCTGCAGATACTGGAATAGCTCTGAAAAGCTGTCCTTTGTAGGGGAGATTCGCATCTATAGAGGAAATCTGTATTAGTGAAGTAAAAAAAGAATGCAAACAGGTTTACTCTGGGTCCCTTTTATCTACCGTATTCAGATCTAGGCAAGATTAACTCACAGAGCAAGGAGAATAAAAGTCTAATGCTTTTAAAGGTCTAACAGAGACACTTTCATAGGCTACCAGCTATTCTTTCAGAGGCCCACTACTTGTGAGGCTTTGCTCACCATGTCTTTCCTCCCCTCTCACTCCTATGACCTTTCACCATGCTTCAAGCATGTATTTCTTTCTCTGCAAAAGAAAAATTTTAGTCATGTGGGTCTTCCTCAAGTCTCACATTTTGTGTTTTTGCTGTGCTTATGTATGTTAATAAATTTGTATGCCTTTTTTTCTGTTAATCTATTTGTTGTCAAATTCCTTTACTAGGATGACTCAATTATTGAACCTTCAGAGGGAAAGTTTAAACTTCCTTCTATGATCTTATAAAGGCTAATGGAAACTGATTTTGTATATAAATATTTCCTAATAAATGCAGTACTCTTGCTAATATTCACATCTAAATTTTTGACACATATGTTCTCAATGAACATTGAAATTTTAAAATCTAACATTTCGTTGCTCTATAACATTTGTAATAAAATTCCTTATTCTGTGACTGTCTGTGGTATTTGTATGTTATAGAAACAGGGAGATGAGATGATAAAGGAAAACAAAAGCATTGCTATGGAAGTAGTAAATCTCTTCTGTAAATACACAAAAACATACACCAAAAAATTTTTAAAGTAATTTGTAATTCTAATTAGGCATTAGAAAACCCAACACCCACAGACCTTCCAACTTACATTAAGATGTTAAAATATCCAAAGATCTTTCTAGTGTTATCTTTTTACTAAGAATACCTGCTTTAGAGCTGCAAGCAAGATACCTACAGGAAGGCTGTTTTGCCTTGCATCCATATATTTAGTAACCATAGAACCTCAACTGCTTTTTTTAGCATAACTCCTGAGTACTTTTTTTTTTAACAACTGCAGAACATTCCTGATGCGTTAATTATAATTTCCAACTGGCAAATCTCTCCCTCCAATAATTGATATTGAGTAAATCACTGTGATTATCATCTTGATTTCTCTAATTAGTAATTAATATGTTTAAAATTTTAATAAGATGAAAATGGTCAGAGTGGAGATAACCCAATTTACCATCATTGTTTTCCTTATCCATTTATGAATTCATAGCTAACCTGCAAAGGCCTACAAAAGAGGAAGCTTGCTAAAGCATACTTTTTCCATGGGAAATCATGAAATACTATTTGTGTCACCACAGAATATGCTTACTGGTGTATTAAGACCTGGTTTCATTTCTGACCCCCTACTTAAGTAACTAGACCAAGGTCATGTAATTTTTACTTGTCTGAACTTCAGCTTCCTTACCTGTCAGCATGGAGCTGGGGGTTCAAATGAGATAATACTTGTAACACACATTGCACAGTACCTGACCCTAGCCAAAATTTAATGTGGTAGGATCAACTAAATTTGTTAATACTTTTGAAAATTGAAAGTAATTGCTGTGGCTTGTCTTTTTGATGGAGATCGTTATTTCATCCAAAACTAGTACACAATTTTTTTAAAGAAGTTTTTAAATAAATGAAAGAGATATCCAGGAAGAGAACCAGACAGATAAACAAAGGAAATCAAAACATAAAATGAAAAATTGACAGACAATGACAAAGTAGGTAAAAATCAGGCAATGAAGAAAGAAAACAAAATGCTGAGCACTATTTTGTGTCTGAATTGGGGCAGCTATCCATTTGTTATATCGTATTTTCTCACTTATACTCAGATTAAATGAGCAGTTAAGAAAAATGGATAGTTTTCATAATAACAGGACTGGTGGTCTAGAAAGTTGAGGTAAATTTGCTATTTATGGATTTTGTGTCTTCAGGCAAGGCACTTGATCACTCCATGTTGCTTTGTTCATCTGAGGATCTTAAAGCAATTATATACTAAACTTCCTTCAAGCTTGACAATTTCTATGTCTATGATTCTTTGAACTCTAATACCCCAGTTTAACCTACCAAGCTCAATTCTATTTGAGTCCAAATTGAGGACCAGCTAAACAGAAACAAAGTAGAAGCACCTTTCTATAAAACACACCCACCAGTGTGCCATGTCAGTTTACCATTGCCATGGCAATCCAGAAATTACTGTCCCTTTCCATGGCAATGATCTGGCAACCCGAAGTTACAATCCTTTTTCTAGAAATTTCTGCATAATCTGCTCTTTAATTTTCATATAATTAAAAGTGGGTATACATATGACTGCAGAACTGCCTTTGAGCTGCTACTCTGGGCACATTCTCTCTGGGCATAGCCCTGCTCCTCTAAGATCAGTACCTCTGTTGCTGCTGTACACTGCCGCTTCAGTAAAAGTTGCTGTCTAACACCACTGTCTCGTGCTTGAATTCTTTCCAGGGAGAAGCCAAGAATCCTCCCAGGGTAAGCCCCAGTTCTGGGGCTTGTCTGCCCTGCATCAAAATAGTCCAAACTTTTAATCTTTAGACCACTGTTTCCCCCCAATTTTTGTAACTTTGTCAGCATCCCCTTTACCTTGTTCTTTAAAGAAAAGACCCTTGACTGGTTTGTGAAAAAGAGACAGTGCATGCTTAAAGAATACCTGCAAAGTACAATAGCTGGCTAGTCATGAAATTCTTCCATTACCAATTAGTCAACTTGGATAAACAATGTTATAATTAGCTATACCCATAATTATAAGGAAGATAAATATCATAGCTAATATTGGAATAAGTCCATGAAATAATTATCTGTGTAGTATCTTAACTGCCCCTTCTCCTATTGTTGTATAGAGTAAAATTTGGTGGCTGGTGTTTGTGAATTTCCAAGTTCTTACAAGAAAAAAACAGCAATTGAACTACATTTTGTGGGTTAGTTTATATTTTTGAGGTAGGCTAAATCATGAAAATCACATAAAGTGGTTACGGTTTCCTAAAACTGTTCTTCTTGGATGATAATATGCAGACAGATAACATGAAGAATTATTAAAATAATGAAGATTTCCATTCAGTAAGTCTTGGGTCAGAATTGAGTACCGGAATTTTTAACAAGGTCACACATAATGCCAATGCTGCTGGTCTGATGCCTAGCTGTAGAATGGTGAAGGTATAGATTGAACAGTCCCAGCCCCTTCTGCCCTATCCTTAAATGTAGTTTAAGATTAAGTAATTACAACTGCTCTGCCGTCTTGCTTGAATGATCAATAGGCTAGTTGTTGTGCATCTCAGTTTTCTTCTCTGAAAGGGAAAGCAGAAAGGAATTTTACTGGTTCTGGCAAACAAGTAACATATCCAGTGGAAAGTATCCAAAGGAATAATATACTTTGAATAAAGTTGTGGAATCCTTTCAGGATGAAGTCATTTATCAGAAGACTAAATGTATGAGCTGTTTTGCTTCATTCACTCGGATCCTCAGACTAGAAATTTCAGTGGACTCCAAAATGTATAATTATAGTTGATATTTATCTCTGACATTCTGCTGATAATCCCTGTCTCAAGTTCTAGCTAGAGGTACCAATATAAATTCCATGAATTTCTATTCTAAACCAAGAACAGTTTTGTGGTTTAAATGGTAGCTTTTTCTTGCATTTTTTAAAATATGAAGTTTAAAATCGCATGGGGCTTTTAATTTTAAAAAGTTCAAGTTTGGATTATTTTTGAGTGGCTATGTGTGAGGCACTCTGCCAAATGCTTTATTTATGTTTTTATTTGATTTCCAGTAGAATCCAGCCAGGTAGATGTTTTAAATCTTATTCTACAGAGAGGGAAACAAAAAAATCTATTATTGTAATCAAAATCCAGGACTGTCTGGTACAAAAATAAATTGTTATTCTGAATTTTCCTACAGCCGAGTATAATTGGAATAATTGGAAATGCAATTCAGAGCAGCAACATTAAAAATAAAATTAGAGCATTTCCACTTCCAGAAAAATGGTGTAGATGTATTTGTCCCTACTTGTCTTGCTAAGTACAAATTAAAATCCTGGATACTATACAGAAAACAAACACAAGACTCTGAAAAATTGGATGGAAGAAAGCATGCTGACTAGGAAACTCAGGACCCAAAAAATGGTAGACTAGTGAATTCTCTAGGTTTTCTTCCTGTCTTACATGTCTCAGACTTGGAGTTGAAGAAACCAGCAATCCAGAAATACAAACAGGCATAGACAAAAACAAACAACAAGAGTCTGCTTTTTGTAGCTCAAAAACAAGGGAAAGGGGAGCTTAGCAAGATAAAAACTTTTAAACAATAATCATTCTATTTTAGCCACATGCTCTAGAAAAAGCTGTAGCCTCATGCTTACCCCAATATTAAAGGCTAGACTTCAACTCTTACCTGGTTGTAATAAGGAAATTAAACAATTTTTAGAAAGAGTCTTGAAACATAAGAATAAAAAAGAAAGAATAATGGAAAGAGTAAAAATGTGGTAAACATAAGGCATTTTGTTCCCCTTTGAGTTTCCTAAATTATGTTTGACATTTGAAAAAAAATTATAGCACTGTCTGATGTGGTTCTAAATGCTTATATAAAAATATTCAAGACAATTACATTATTAAAGATAATGGTAAAATGATAAAATGGGAAGCAAGTTTCATGCAGTACTTCAGTCTGTAAATTAATGACATCAGCAACTGACATTGTGGCATATTGTGATGACTCATGAACTTGTAAAATAATACCTACAACAGTTTAAAAGTTATAAAGAGATACACTCAAAATCACTTTAAATGTAACAAATGAATTTCCAAAAATTGTTGAAGTAACCCATGAGTAGGCAGAGAAGAAAAAAAAAATACAAACAATGAGAATAGTCACAATCTAAACATAAAATGGCAAACTTATGCTTTGTTGTATCAATAATTACATTAAATATAAATGGTCAAGTTTTCTGGTTCCAAAATAGCAGCATAAAAGCAAGCTGGTTTCACTCTCCCCTCACCCCTACAAAACCATAACAACACAAAACAAATATGCAGCACTACAATTATTACCAGCAATATCCCAGAACTTTAATAGTTAATTCTCAAGAACACAGAAAAGTGGAAAACTCTGAGCAGAAGGTGAGAGAACTAGACATCCATATCCATGTTGTCTTTGAGATTGAGGTGGGCAACCAATTTTTCTACCATCTTGAATTCACTGGCCGGAGGCTTGTCCCTGCGTCAATCTAAGGAAAACATAATGAGCTCTGAAAGGATAAGTACCTTTCAGAAGTACCTGTAAGGACAGCCAGAGACAAAGGGGAAAGTGAAACTATCCTCAGTGGTGGAAACTACCCTATAACTTGGGGGAAGGCAATGCCAAAATTAGAGTTGCTATTCAGTAGCATCACACTGTACATGGCAGGTTCCATAATTTCCCTGGGTAGAAACCTTTAGCAAGCCTTACCACTCTGCTGGGATATTCCCTTTGGGACCTCCTCTCATTTGGCATGGGAAGTGCTCTGATAGTTACTACAGTTGAAGCAAACCTGGGCTTAAGGCACCATCTAGCACCAAAAAGGAGGGGAAAAATGGATAAATCTAAATGTAAAATTAAGAATCTCTAAGCAAACATATACAACAGAAAGTAAAATAGGCCAAACAGAAAACACTGGAATAAATAATACTTCAATACAAAAACATAGATGCATATCCACAAGAAGCAACAGCAAACAGGGAACCGTGACCTCTCCAAAAGGACAAAGCCAAGAACCACTGATTGACAGTAAAGAGATGGAGACATGTGAGCAATCTGACCAGGAATTCAAAATAGCAGCTTAAGGAAACTCAGTGATCACCAAGATAACACAGACAAGCAATTCTGAAATGTATCAGAAAAAAAATAACAAAAAGATTGAAATAATCATGAAAGTAAATAGAAATCTTAGAAGTGAGAAATATATTTGATGAACTGAAAAATTTATGTGAGTCTCTAAATAGAATGGATCCAGCAGAGGAAAAAATAACTGAACCTAAAGATAGGCAATTTAAAAATACACAGAGGAGAAAAAAGAAAAAAAGACTGAGAAGTAATGAAGATTCCCTAGAAGATATAGAAAATCACCTCAAAAGATTAAATTAAATATTGGTTTTTAGCAGGAAGTTGAGAATGAGCAAGGGGTAGGAAGCCTATTAAAAGAATAACAGCAGGAAACTTTTCAAAACTTGAGAAAGATAGGAATATCCAGATAAAAGAAGGTTAGAGAACACAAAATAGATTTGACCCAGTTAAGACTACCCAAAGGGTTATAATAATCAAAATCTTAAAGGTCAAAAACAAAAAAAGAATTATAAAAGCAGTAAGATAAAAGAAACAAATAACATATACAAGAGCTTCAATTTGTCTGGCAACAGACTTCTCAATGGAAACCATACAGGCAAGGAAGAAGTATGTCAGCATTTTCAAAGTCTTGGGGAAAAAACTGCTGTCTAGTAACTCTGTATCCCACAAAGTTATCCTTTAAATATGAAGAAGACATAAAGTCTTTCTCAGACAAACAAAAGCGGAGAGAATTCACCACCATCAAACTCATCTTATAAGAAATGCTAAACAGAATTCTTCAGTCTGAAAAAAAAATTAATGTGCACAAAGAAAACAATTGAAACTATAAAACCCACTGATAAAATTAAGTATCAGACAAATATGCTGTAATCTAATACTGTAATTGTGGTGTGCAATCAACCCATAACTATAGTAAAAAGCCCCAGAGACAAATCTATTAAAAATAATAAATAGCAATATCTATAGCAGCTTATGAAAAGGAATAAGCAATATAAAATATAAAACTATGTACATTGAGATTTTTAAAAATTCAAAATGTTGGGAGGAATAGAGTTAAAGTGTAAGACTTTCTTTAGTTCTTTAAAATTTGTTTATTTCTATTCTTTGTGATCTCAGATAGGTTGTCATTTCTTTAAAAGAGCTAGTGATGTCTATAAGATGTTTTTGTAAGCCTCATGATAAGCACAATGTAAAAATTCACAATAGATTCACTAAAATTAAAATGCAATGAATTTAAATGTACTACTATAGAAAGTCACTTAACCACAAAGGAAGACTGTAAGAAGGGAAGAAATAAAGAATTTACAAAACCGGAAAACAAGTAACAGTATGGCATAACTCCTTATTACCAACAGTAACACTGAATGTAGCTGAATTCAATTTTCCAATTGAAAGAATGTATGAATGGATAAAGAAACAACTCTGTGCTGCTTACAAGAAACCTACTTCACCTGTGAAAACACACATAGACTGAAAGTGAAGGGATGAAAAAAGTTATTTCATGTAACTGGAAACCAAAAGAAAAAAAAAAGCAGAAGTAACCATACTTAGATAAAACAGATTTTAAATCAACAACAGTAAAAAGAAAAAAAGAAAAGATTAAAAAGATCATTATATAATGATAAAAAATTAATTCAACAATAAAATATAACAATTCTAAATATATATGCACCTAACACCAAAGCACCTTTATTTAAAAGCAAATACTACTGGACCTGTGAAAAAAGATGGACAGCAATACAATAATAATGAAGAAATTTAATACTAAACTCACAACAGTAGACATCATCAAGACAAAAGAAAAGTAAATAAAGAAACACTGAACTTAAATTGGACTGTAGACCAAATGAAACTAATAGACATGTATAGAAAATTCTACCCAGCAACTACAGAATATATGTTCTTCTCACCAGTGCATAGAACCTTTTGCAAGATAAATTATATGTTAGGCCACAGAACAAGTCTCCATAAAATTTTAAAAATCAATACTTGCTCATAAACTGGAAAACATAGAGGAAATGGAAAAATTCCTGGAAACATACAACCTCCCAGTACTGATTCAGGAGGATACAGGTATCCAGAGCAGACCAGTAATGGGTAGTGAGACTGAATGAGTAATTTTAAAACTCCCCCCGCAAAAAACAAACAAACAAACAAAAAAAAAAAACCAAAAAACCAAGACCAGATGAATTTACTAGACATACAAAGAAGAACTGGTACTAATCTTCCTGAAACTGTTTCAAAAAACTGAGGAGTGGGGAACCTTTCTAACTCATTCTATGAAGCCAATATCACCCTGATACCAAGGCAGGTAAGGACACAACAAAAAAGATAACTATAGACCAATATCTTTGATGAATATAGATGCAAAAATCCTCAGCGAAATACTGGCAAACCGAATCTAACAACACATCAAAAAGATAATGCACCACAACCAAGTTGGTTTTATCCCAGACATGCAAGGATGGTTCAACATACACAAATTAATAAATGATACTTACCTTGTAAGCAAAATTAAAAACAAAAACTATAAAATTATCTCAATAAATGTAGACAAAGCATTAGATAAAATTCAGTATAACTTCATGATAGAAACTACCAGAAACTAGGCATAGTAATACTATACTGAATGGGGAAACGTTGAAAGCATTCCCCTAAAAACCAGAACAAGACAAGGATTCCTACTTTCACCGTAACTATTCAACACAGCGCTGAAAATTCTGGCCACAGTAATCAGGCAAGAGAAAGAAATTAAAGAAAAAAAATTTTGAATTAGAAAGAGGAAATATAATTTTCTGTTTGCTGATGATATGATCTTATGTCTGGAAAACATTAAAAACACTAACAACTCCAAAACTCTTCTAGATTTAATGAATGAATGAATTCAATACAGTTTCAGGATACAAAGTCAACGTATAAAACTCAGTAACATTTCTATACACCAATAAGGATCAAGTTGAGAACCACATCAAGAACTAATTCTCATTTACAACAACTATAGAAAAATGAAATACCTAGGAATACGTTTAACCAAGGAGATGAAAGGTACATCAGTATCCAATATAAAACACTCATGAATGAAATTGTTGAGGACACAAACAAATGAAAAAAATCCCATGCTTATGAATTAGAGGAATCAATATCATTAAAAAATGACCATACTGCCCAAAGCAAACTACAGATCTATTGAAATATCCAAATTATTTTTCACAGAATTAGAAAAAAAACTATTGTAAAATTCATATACAACCTAAAAAGAGCCTGAATAGCCTAAACAGTCCTAAACATAAATAACAAAGCTGGGGTCATCACATTAACTTACTTCAAATTACACTGCAAGGATATAGTAACCAAAGCAACACAGTACTGGTATAAAAATAGACACATAAATCAATGGAATAGAAGAGAGATTTCAGAAATAAAGCTACATACATACAACCAAACTGATCCTCAACAAATCTGACAGAAACATACACTAGGGAAAGGATACTCTATACAATCAATACTGGTGGTAAAATTGAATAGTCGTATTCAGAATAAAACTTGATCCCCATCTTTCACCATACAAAAATTCAATCAAGATGGATTAAAGACAAATGTAAGATGTAAAAATATAAAAATTATATAAGAAAACCTTGGAAAAACTCTCAGCAAATGGCTTAGGCAAAAGTAAATGCAACAAAAACAAAAGTGGGCAAATGGGACTTAAACTAAAAAACTTCTGCACAGCAAAAGAAATAATAAATAGAGTGAAAAGATTCTGTCAAATGGGAGAAAATATTTGCAAATTGTATATCCAGTGAATCTACAGGAAACTGAAACAACTCAACCAGAAAAAAAAAAAAAACAAATAACCTAATTAAAAAGTGGTCAAAGGAACAGAAAATTTTCAAAATTACAGATATAAATGGCCAACAAATACATGAAAAAATGTTCAACATCACTAATATCAGAGAAATGCACATTAAAACCACAGTGATATACCATATTACAGTAGTTAAGATGGTTACTATTAAAAAGTCAAAAAGTAACCCACACTGGTGAGGGTGGAGAAAAGAGAATGTTTATACACTGTTGAAGGGAATGTGAATTGTACAACTTCTATTGGAAAACAGTATAGAGATTTCTCAAAGAGCAAAAATAGAACTACCATGTTATCCATCAATTGAACTACTGGGTATCTACCCAAAGGAAAAAAATCATTTACCAAAAAGTTGCTTGTCCTGATAATCACAGCACTATTCACAGTAGCAAATATGGAATCAGCCTACGTGTCTATCAATGGATGACTAGATACAAAATGTGGTGTGTATATATGTCATGGAATAGTAGTCAGGCATAAAAAATAAAATCATGTCTTTGGCAACAACATGGATGAAACTGTAGGCCATTATCTTGAGTGAAATAACTCAGCAACAGAAAGTCAAAACTGCATGTTCTCACTTATAAGGAGGAGCTAATTAATGTGTACACTATAGATATAGTCTATATAACAAAACTTGTTAGCTTGCATTTATTAGCTATAAAAAACGATGAGTGGATACTAAATCCTCATCACAAAAATACCATGTGAGGTAATAAATGTATTTGTTAATTTAACCATTCCACAATGTGTAAAAGTTTGAAAACATTATGTTGTACATGAAAAATACATACGATTTTATATACCCATTTAAAAATAATTAACTTAATTTGGAACAAAAAGAAATGAATGGCAAATCTAAATAAATTAAAAGACATGCCACACATATGAGCGGATTGGAAGGCTCAACAGTTCTTACCAAGCTGATTTACAAATTTAAAGCAATTGCTTTTAAAATCCTGCAGGGTTTTTTGTAGACATAGGCAAGATTATTCTAAAATTGGCATGGAAAGACAGAGGAATTAAAACAATTAATACAATTTTGAAAAAAAGTAGGAGGAAACAGTCAATTCAACTTCATACCTTATACAGTTCCAGTAATCAAGATTGTATGGTATTTGTGAAGGAATGGACATACAGGCTCATGGAGAACAACAGAGAATTCAGAAATGACCTATGCAAATATCCCCAACTAATATTTTGCAATAGTGCAAAGCAGTTTAATGGAGTAAAGGTAGTCTAATCAAAATTGATGTTGGAGCAACTGGACTACAAGGAGGTGGTAAATGAACCTCAACCTAATCTCACACCCTTACAAACTTATAAGTAAAACTATGAATCTTTTAGAAAAAAAATTAAGAGAAAATCTTTGAGATACACAGCTAAGCCAGTTCTTAGACTGCATACTAAAAGCACAATACATGAAAGGAAAAATGGGTAAATTCAATTCCATAAAATTTCAGACCTTTGCTCTGCAAAAGACCCTGTTAAACAGTTAAAAAAGGAAAGCACAAAATGGAAGAAAATATTGTAAACCACATATCCAACAACAGAGTAGAATCTAGAAAATACAAAGAGCTCTCAAAACTCAACAGTACAAAAATAATCTAATTAGAAAATAGGCAGAAAACATGAAGAGACAGTTCACCTGAGAGTATGTACAGATGGCAAATAAGCACATAAAAATGTTCAAATGATGAGTCATTAAGGAAATGTATGTTAACAGGATAATGAGATATCTCTATATACTAATCAGAATGACTCAGACAAAAAACACTGATAACGCCAAATGTTTTACAGGATGAAGAGAAATTAGATTATTAATACACTGCTTGTGAGAGTACAAAATGGTATAGCCATTCTGAAAAAGTTTGGCCATTTCTTTTTTCATTATAAATCTTATTTTAGGTTTAGGAGTACATGTGCATATTTGTTATATAGGTAAACTGCATGTCACAGGGGGTCAATGTATAGATTGTTTTGTCACTCAGTTAATAAGCATAGCCATTCTGAAAAATTTTGGCAGTTTCTTAAAAACTGAGCATAAAATTAACCATACAACCTAACAACCAAACTCTTGTGTATTTATTCTAGAGAGGTGAGAACTTATGTTTACATAAAGTCTATATGTAAATTTATGGTAGCTTTTTCATAACCCAAATTGAGAAGAACGTAGGTATTCTTCAATGTATACATGAACTGTGGTGCATTTCTGCCATGAAACACTACTCAACAGTAACACATTATAAACTATAGATACAGGCAGTAACTTGGATGAATAGCCCGAGAATTATTCTGAGTGAAAAAAGAAAGCTAATCCCCAAATGTTACTTAATATCAGATTTTTGAAATAACCAAAATTATAGAAATGGAAAAGAAATTTGTGGTTGTCAGTGATGAGAGAGTAGGAGTGAGATGGAAGTGATTATTGGTATCAAAGGGTTAAGGATCCTTGTATTGATGGCAATGTTCTGTGTCTCAATTGCATCAATGTCAATATCCAATGTCAATACAGATTTCCAAGATATTACCATTGGGTGAAACTGAATATACAGAAGATCTCTCTATTATTTGGTACAACTGCATGTGGCATTCATCCCTCAAGGTAAACATTTCTTTACAAAATGAAGCAACAAAAAACTAAGGAGCTTTGAAGTGAGTATGAACTTTAGTAAATTATCATTTATCAATACTGGCCAATTCATTTTGAAGTTGTTAACAAACAGGGGAGACCATGAATAGGATGTAAGAGAACTCTCATATTCTACCGACTTTTCTATAGATCTAAAACTTGTGAAGCAAAAACTATATACATAAATAAAATGAGAAAATATGAAGATACACTTATGTGTTGTGCCATTTAGAAAGTGGCATTAGGCCGGGCGCGGTGGCTCAAGCCTGTAATCCCAGCACTTTGGGAGGCCGAGATGGGCGGATCACGAGGTCAGGAGATCGAGACCATCCTGGCTAACACAGTGAAACCCCGTCTCTACTAAAAAATACAAAAAAATAGCCGGGCGAGGTGGCAGGCGCCTGTAGTCCCAGCTATAAGGAGGCTGAGGCAGGAGAATGCCGCAAACCTGGGAGGCGGAGCTTGCAGTGAGCTGAGATCCGGCCACTGCACTCCAGCCTGGGCGACAGTGCGAGACTCCCTCTCAAAAAAAAAAAAAAAAAAAAAGAAAGTGGCATTATTAGCTTCAAAGAGAATAAAGGACCTCTTCAAGGAGAACTACAAACCACTGCTCAGTGAAATAAAAGAGGACACAAACAAATGGAAGAACATTCCATGGTCATGGATAGGAAGAATCAATATTGTGAAAATGGCCATACTGCCCAAAGTAATTTATAGATTCAATGCCATCCCCATAAAGCTACCAATGACTTTCTTCACAGAATTGGAAAAAAGTGCTTTAAAGTTCGTATGGAACCAAAAAAGACCCTGCATTGCCAAGATAATCCTAAGCCAAAAGAACAAAGCTGGAGGCATCACGCTACCTGACTTCAAACTATACTACAAGGCTACAGTAAACAAAACAGCATGGTACTGGTACCAAAACAGAGATATAGACCAATGGAACAGAACAGAGCCCTCAGAAATAATACCACACATCTACAGCCATCTGATCTTTGACAAACCTGACAAAAACAAGAAATGGGGAAAGGATTCCCTATTTAATAAATGGTGCTGGGAAAATTGGCTAGCCATAAGTAGAAAGCTGAAACTGGATCCTTTCCTTACTCCTTATACAAAAATTAATTCAAGATGGATTAGAGACTTAAATGTTAGACCTAAAACCATAAAAACCCTAGAAGAAAACCTAGGTAATACCATTCAGGACATAGGCATGGGCAAGGACTTCATGTCTAAAACACCAAAAGCAATGGCAACAAACACCAAAATTGACAAATGGGATCTAATTAAACTAAAGAGCTTCTGCACAGCGAAAGAAATTACCATCAGAGTGAACAGGCAACCTACAGAATGGGAGAGAATTTTTGCAACATCAGAGTGAACAGGCAACCTACAGAATGGGAGAAAATTTTTGCAATCTACTCATCTGACAAAGGGCTAATATCCAGAACCTATAAAGAACTCAGTCAAATTTACAAGAAAAAAATAAACAACCCCATCAAAAAGTGGGCAAAGGATATGAACAGACACTTCTCAAAAGAAGACATTCATACAGCCAACAGACACATGAAAAAATGCTCATCATCACTGACCATCAGAGAAATGCAAATCAAAACCACAATGAGATACCATCTCTCACCAGTTAGAATGGCAATCATTAAAAAATCAGGAAACAACAGGTTCTGGAGAGGATGTGGAGAAACAGGAACACTTTTACACTGTTGGTGGGACTATAAACTAGTTCAACCATTTTGGAAAACAGTGTGGCAATTCCTCAAGGATCTATAACTAGAAATACCATTTGACCCAGCCATCCCATTACTGAGTATATACCCATAGGATTATAAATCATGCTGCTATAAAGACACATGCACACGAATGTTTACTGCGGCACTATTCACAATAGCAAAGACTTGGAATCAACCCAATTGTCCATCAGTGACAGACTGGATTAAGAAAATATGGTACATATACACCATGGAATACTATGCAGCCATAAAAAAGGATGTGTTCATGTCCTTTGTAGGGACATGGATGCAGCTGGAAACCATCATTCTCAGCAAACTATCGTAAGAACAGAAAACCAAACACCGCATGTTCTCACTCGTAGGTGGGAATTGAACAATGAGATCACTTGGACACAGGAAGGGGAACATCACACACCGCGGCCTACTGTGGGGAGGGGGTGGGGGGAGGAATAGCATTAGGAGATATACCTAATGTAAATGATGAGTTAATGGGTGCAGCACACCAACATGGCACATGTATACATATGTAACAAACCTGCACATTCTGCACATGTACCCTAGAACTTAAAGTATAATAATAAAAAAGAAAAAAAGAAAGTGGCATTGTTTTTATAATAAAAATAGTTTTTATAGTTTTCATTATTGTTTTTATGGTAAAAAATGTAAAAATCTGTGAAATAAATCACATTATAAATATACATTGGTAAATATATCTGTGTATGTTATATATGTTTACATAGATTAGATTAATAATAATATTAGCTAAATTTTTTTAAAAAGGCAAAGATATTGGTGATAATAAATCATATTGTGTGTCAATGTGTGAAACCTGGTATCACTCAATATTTTTATGTACGAAGAGAAGTATATATAATCCCACATGTGTCTATGGCTATGTTTTTAAAATATTTCATCCAATGTTCATAATAATCGGGTCTTTTAGCTCCTCTCAAAATCAGGTGTAATTATCATACTTAATCTTTGGATCACTAAATATACAAAAACACTTGACTCAAAGAAGACATACAACTACTGTTTGTTCAACCAAGATTTGTGTTGTCCAGGATATCACAATTATTGAGGGGAAGAGGGAAGGAAACCACAAACATATCCTCCTTCTAAAATTGGAGTTCATTTCACCACAGTTTAATTTCTGGTATGGCTAAAAAGGAGAGCTTTCTTCTGTGTTTTTTCTTTGTTTTCCCCATCATCTTTGGCAGATGTCACATACATAGTAAGTGCTCATTAAGTATAAGTTGAAGAGGATGAAGTCATTTCTCCCTCTAAGACAACTCTCTTGCTTCTCATGGTCTTGCCATTTCATAGTTGAGACAGTAAAACTTGGCAATTTTCATTCACAGTTTTGAATGATTTAGAATTCTGTTTTGCATTTCAGTTTTGTCTGAACCCATATGGTAAAGTCAAAACTCCAAAAAAATCTGATAAATTCCATCTTGCGCTAGCCATTCCCTGTGGCTTGGTACAGCACTACAAGCTTTTGCACTGCTTAATTTTTTCCTTGTTCCATTACCATCTGTATCTGCATCTTTAGACTTGAATAGGTCTTGCAATTGTCTGAAACACAGTATCAAAGAGCTCCGATAAGTTCATTTGTTAAGGATGAGTCTCTAAGAGGCTAAGAGAGTAAATAAACCAATCTGAGAACACAGAGTTTGCGGTACTAGAGTAGCATCATACCTCAGCACAAGTATGCTCACCTGTAAAGGATAACTCTTGGAGTTAGAGAGCCCAGATTTAGAGTTAATAAATTGTCACTTGTTGGTATGAATACTTACCAAGTAATTAATATGTATTCAATACTAAGGACAAAATGTATTAGATACTTTTTAAATTCTCCAAGCAAACCTTTGAACTAGCCCCACTAAATTGTCAGTTTCATTTTATTATCTATCAAAATGCTAGGCACTATAAATTTAGTTTTTTTCCAGGGTACAAATTGCATCTAGGAAGATGCCGACAAGAACATGTAGGTAGTCGTCACAGTGAATTTTACGTTTGAGCTGTATCTTGGGGAATGAGTGGGCTTTTAGCAGGCAGAGTATGATGGAAAGGATATTCTGTTCTAAAGGATCATCCTGTACCAAAGATCCAAAATAACTTGTAATTGAATGAAATATTCAGATAACAATGTGGCAAAATGCATGACTGAAAGTAATATGAGATATCTGATAAGCAGGAAGGTAACTTTAGATCTAATTATGGATGGCCTTGAATGCTAGATGAAACATTCTGGACTTCATTCACTAGCTAACAGTGAACTGAAATGTGGAATGCTGTGACCCTCTGGCAGCACCGTGAATCATGCATTGAGGGGAAATCAGAGATAGGGACACCAGGTAGGTCTTCTCAGACTAATTGGTTGAGGGTGAACAAGAGCTTTGAGCTCATTAATATGCTTTGCTCTCTATTAGACTTTATGTCCTGTGGCTCATTAATTCCCTGTTGATATAGCCTCAAGCTGTGTTTCTTCCTCAGTGAGTTCATGGGGTAAAGATTTTCCTCTCCCTCTTAAAAGTATATCAACATCCAGCCTTGCTGGGCTGTGCAGCATTTGCCTATTCCTTTGTGAGCACTTCTGACCCATAAGAGAGTTCAGTTTGAAATGTTAACTTAAAAGCTGGGGGAAAAAAATAATTAGCTATCATCGGCTCTGGCTTAGGTATTCACAACATCTATTTCTGAGACTTTCCACAACAGACACGTGGTTTCTTTGTTATGCCATTGGTCTTATTTCTCCAGAGGATGCAATTTAATAATTTGGGGGGTTACTTTTATTATTCAGCTTGCTTGTTTGATGAGAAGAGATGGAATAGGCCAAGGCAAAGGCTTAGATAATAGTTTTCTTTTTTCAATACATTGAAAATATTTACATAATTGTGTGTCTCCTGTTACATATAAACACCTAAGATAAAAACAAAATCTAAAAGAAGAGAGTGAAGAAATTAGAACAAATGGAAAATGAGACTCAGAATGAGATAATAAAAATGAGAATGACGCTAGTACCCGCAATTATTATTCTGAAAACCTGCACCCTTTTCAGCGATGGGCCATCAATTGGGCTCTAAACTTTCTCATAATTAACCCTGGGACTGTAAGCCTTTTCAAATGTCTCTAGAGGGAAGAAAGGGAAAAGTAAACAAAACACACATGCCAAAAAAAAATGTATTCATCATTTCTGTTTGTTCAATTTCTCTAACATCTAATGGTACTCAGGAGGATATTATAGGTTGTAATGAAAACAGTTCTTCAAAAATATCCTTGTAGTACAGATGCCACTTTGAAGAATTTTTCTCAATTTGCCCATTAGTATAAGGTTGAAACACATTTCAATAACATAAATGGAATGAAGTTGGGTGAAAGAAGGAAGAATACAGTAATGCTGTCTAAATATGGAGTTTTCTATTCATCCCATGTAATCCAAGACTAGGTCTTAAAACAGGCATTCTAAATCTCCAGTGGTGTTGGTGTCCAGAGAATTTTCTCCAGTGCATAGTTGAGGCCACCATCAGATCTGTTAGAACATTCCATCTTGGACCAAGTTTCTTTCTGGTATATCATTAAGACAAACTGGATGCAAGACATACAGCTAAAGAAGCAAATACATTAATTTGTGATATGATAATAAATATGTCAGTTTAATATTGAAAAACTTCACTAAAATTATTGACTTAGGATTTACAATAGTTAATTATAATTTTTGACTTGTTAATTATGGTTGCTTGACTTCTTGAGTAAATACCTAATTTATTTGTTTTTCTTTAAAGCTAAACACAAGGCATTTCTTAGAAAAGAAGACAAGGCAATGAAATAGATTCGGTCCCCAAGCAACCTGGCTGGTTGATATTGGGAGCTAAGGAGGTGGTGGGGAAGAAGGGGAGCATAGGATGCATTAAACACAAACTTCTGTTTCATAGCCTTGCAAGTAGCTATTTCAACTTAAGAAACACTCAAATTGGATCCCATCCAGAAGTAGGTTAAAAATGAGAGTTTTATTTCTTGCTTTCTCTATTGAGCATTTTCAGCATCTTTGCTGCAGAACCTCCCAAAGTTATTTACCACAGGTGTGTTCGTAATTATGATATATTATAAACATTTACACTGTATAATGGTCCTCAACATCTTGCATCTGTGACCTGGTACCTGTGTACCAAGCAGTCATGCAAAGCAGGTAGAAATACAGGCTGCCAACTTCTGGTAAAAGGCCTTTGTTTTGTATTTTCTTTTCTCAGATGTGCCATTCTCTTAGGACATTAATATTTGTGTAGCAATTTTTCTCTTAGTTTTCTACATTGCTTCAGTTAAATGCACCTTTTTAACTTAAAATATTAACAATGTTTAACAGAAACCTTTCTAAATGACATGCATGCTTCATTGTCTTCTTAAACCAAGTTAAGATAAATTTATATTTATTTTCTAAATGACCCAGAGTTTATTGCATCAATAATTGGAGTCCCATTGGTGTCCCATTGGTGAGTATTAATGACGCGTGAGCAGATTTTGCTTGGTCACATATGTCCTTGTCTTATGAGCCCTTGACTTTATTATATAATAATAATACTGATTCATCTTCTATATTATGAGTCCAACTGTCAGTTATTATGCTTACTGGTATCTATATTCCTACATGTATTATCATTTCCCCAGGTCCACCCCCTTTAATGGACATCACTCCTTCTTTTTTTTTTTTGAGATCGAGTCTCGCTCTTGTTGCCCAGTCTGGAGTGCAGTGGTGCGATCTTGGCTCACTGCAATCTCTGCCTTCTGGGTTCAAGCTATTCTTCTGCCTCAGCCTCCTGAGAAGCCGGGATTACAGGCACCCGCCACCACACCTGGCTAATTTTTTGTATTTTTAGTAGAGACGGAGTTTCACCATGTTGGCCAGGCTGGTCTCAACATCACTCTTTCTTAAAGCATACCTCCCATAATAGCAACAGCATTGGTGACATTCACCAACCACAGCACTTATCTAGCACCTAATGTACCTCAAAGACCCTATTAGGAGCTCTACACCCATTTACCTTCACAATTGCTTATGCAGTAGCTAATTGACTTAGGTGAGGAGAAAAAATACACAAATTTCAAGAGGGATGAAAATGTGCTTTTCACACAGAAACGATACACAGACATACAACTAAAAGAGGCACAACAAAATATTTTTGGAAGGAAATCTGTAAGAACATCTGTCATACAGGTAAATAAATTCAAACGAATATGTCTAAACAAGAGAATTCAAATCCCACACAGGAAATTCCCCAGACATAAGAAATTTACATCTAAGGGAAAAATAATAGGAACTTACAGATTTTATTTTGTTTCTCAGTATAACCCTTATCTTTAATGCTGTTCTGTTTATGCTATTGTTATTAAAATTCAAGAATAGGAATAGAAGAGGACCACGGATGGAGTGAGCAAGAAAGATGAAGGAGCCGAAAAGTGATCAGGAAAATACTATCCTGGGTGCTAAAGATGCTATAAAATGGCTTCAGAAATCAAGAAAAGAAGTTGGTGTGGAGATAAAGAAAATGAGCATCTGAGGCCAGGCCCAGTGGCTCTCATCTATAATCCCAGCACTTTGGGAGGCTGAGGTGGGTGGATCACGTGGTCAGGAGTTCGAGACCAGCCTGGCCTACCTGGTGAAACCCCGTCTCTACTAAAAGTACAAAAATTAGGCGGGCATGGTGGTGCATGCCTGTAATCCCAGCTACTAGGGAGGCTGAGGCAGGAGAATTGCTTGAACCCAGGAGGCGGAGGTGGCAGTGAGCTGAGATCACTTCACTGTTTCACTGCACGCCAGCCTGGGTGACAGAGTGAGACTCCATCTCGCAAAACAAACAAACAACAACAACAACAAAAAACGAGCCATTGGTATATTGATTGTGAGATGCCACAAGTGCACCTAGAAGGCCACATGACAGCTGGCTGTACTCTTCTTGAGATCCTCAATATGGGAGGTCTGAGGAGAAGATGAGCCGCTAGAAGAGAGGAGACAAGAAACAAGGCTAAGGCACTATCTCAGAAGCAGAGGAAGGAGAGGACTTCAGAAGGATGGGGGTGGTGGTCAGGAAGGCCCAATTATATTTTGCAATAACTAAAACAGCAACATAATTTTAGTGATTCTTTTATGTGACTATGTGGGTTGAACCCAAATGTGCTAGGAAAACATCAAATGTGTTGGAAATTCTGGTCTCTCTTGAAGTTAACAGTCTTCCTTGACTATTCATTGAAAACAGTTCATAAAAACTAATTTGCTTTCCATCTATATTCCCCAGTATTTAACCTAGATGTTTATCATTCATTCTTCCTGCACTTTTTCATCCTTTGTAATTGCAACTAGGGTTCTCTGTCTAAATTTCCACTTTGACTTCTCTCCACAGTATTTCTGGTTTACTCCTCACCTTGACTGGGCTGTTTCACCAGCCTTATATAAGAACTTCACAGTTAAAAATGTCCTCTCTGCCTATCTAATCCTGTACCATCCTCATGGACATGTAAAGACTGTGTATCAAAGAAGCCGGCTATACCAGGAGCGTATACAAGCAACTGTTAAAATCCAAATAACTATTTTGTTACTGAAGCTTTTAAGCATCAGAGCTTAAAATGAAGCATCTTTTGTAGTTTTGTTTTAAGTTGTTATATGTAAATTAAGTTATTCTTCCATTTCACAGTTGGTAACACCTAGAAAACCTGATTTAAAAAAACACATCCTAACCTTGTTCTGTAGATAAAAACTAAATTGCTTGGGAGAAAGAGGACACAGATAGCATCTGGAAGGGAAAAAATTTGTGTTAACAAATATATGTGCTCACAGTGGAAAGCCCCCACTTCTCACTTTCCCTCCTCCTTCCAGCTGACATGGGTTTGGGTTTGTTTTGTTGTTATTTTATAAGCTGTCACAGTGGTAGATGCAGATTGAAGCTCCAGGCAATTGCAATTAAATCAGGAAAAAGATATGCATTCACCAAGGTTAACACAAGTTGCAACTTAATCAGGGTGAAACAAACAAACACATCCAAGGACCTTAAAAAAATTCAGCCATTTCAATCACCTTCTTTTAATATCTGCCCCCACCCCACAACCCCTGCAATAACTTAAAAAAACATGCACAATGAAAAGCTAAATAAATAAGTTCCCAAGTCAATATACAGGTCATGAAAATTTTCAGCTACCAATGTAACATGTTATTTCAATTTATTGGTTATTGATCTCAAAACAAGTCATTATAGTATTAAAGACAAATTTTGATACAATTGAGGCTTCCCATATGTAAGCCATAGACACATGTATAAACTTAATATTGATTGACTTAACAGATAAATATTCCTAATGAGCTCATTGTTTTAATTTGTGTTTGAATACATGTCTCTTTTTAAATTTGGTTTGAGGATATAAATTTTGGTAAATGGCTTATCAGCATTACATCTAAATAGATGTGCATGTTACAAATACATTGAGGATGGTGGTTCAAATGTAGTAGGCCATATGAACTTTATATGATTGGGTTTTTGTGATGGCATTACATTTGTCGTCATCTCTTGTCATTATCATTTTTTAAATGACCTATTTAATTTGGATACTTTCAATCTCTATAGGTAACTCTCCATATTACTGCCAGACCTATTATCCTTAAAAAAAATAACTTCTATTTTTCTCAAAATGTTGTATGCCTCTCTGTTTCCTACAGATATAAATTCTAAACTCTTTAGCTTAATTGTTAAAGTTATCTATTTTTCTCTATGCCCTTGTTTTTTTCTGATTAAATTACTTTATAGGAATGTACTTATACAAAGCTTAGACCTAACAGTCTTGATTAACTCATCTTTAACCAAGCTTCTGAGCCTTTGTTGGTGCTGCTCCTACAACTTGGGATGGTATTTTCACTGCCCCCACAATTATCAGTCTCCTAGTATTTTTTAAAGACTGAAGCCCCAGTGTGTGATGTTCCCCTCCCTGTGTCCATGTGTTCTTATTGTTCAACTCCCACTTATGAGTGAGGACAAGCAGTGTTTGGTTTTCTGTTCCTGTGTTAATTTTCTGAGAATGATGGTTTCCAGCTTCATCCATGTCCCTGCAAAGGACATGAACTCCTCCTTTTTTTAGACTGAAGGCATCCTTTTGTGATGCCTTATCTAATGCTCCCAGTTAGACTCACTCCTTCCTTTGCACTGCCAGCAGTACTTTGCTTATACTTTTTGAAATAACATGTGTTTTATTCTATTGCCTTGATTTTAGTCATTAACACTTGCATCTCTTGATAGACATTTTTATCATCTTAAGGTAAGGGGCCACATCCAATATAATTCTGTATTTCACTCCCGTATTATTTAGATTACTATTGGTACCTGGTAGGTTTAGACTTATTAATTTATATTTTAATCCACAAATCTAACCATCTGTTTATTCAATAATTTATCAGCTCTCACATAAATATTGAGCTCTTTATATGATACTCAATGGTAACTAAGATACAGTGAATGAACCGTAACGAAGACACAGTGAATGAACAGACAGTAGTACCTATCCTGGCTTCACTGACATTCTTGTCTGAAAGACAAGCTTTAACAAGTAGTTGCAAGGAAATGTGCAATGAGTGTTTGGTCTAGTTTGAACACTAGGAAAAGAAGAATGCCATAGTGTAGGTATCATTAAAGTCCACCTTGAGAAAGTGTTCTTTAATTTGAAGTTTGAGTGATTAGAAAATGTTCACCAATTTAAAAAGAGGAAGAAGGCAGAACGGGGTGTTTCACTCTAAAGAAGAAAGAGAATGTGGAAATCTGGAAAGATGAAAGAAATTCTTTATAGTTATTTTCTGAAAGAGAAAGTGGGAGAAAAGAATGAAGGAGAATGACAGAAAAATACTAAAACAAGGGTTTTATGGAATAAGACCTCAAAAGGATGTAGAAAAGCCATTTAAATTTATAGTCTTGAGCAATAGCAAAATAAGTAAGATAATTTTGAAAAGATTCTATTATATTCTGACTTCTCCAAAGAGAACTTAAGGATGCCCTTAAACAATAGTCAAATGATAAGTGAATAGGGAAGGTGGGAATTGATTCTAGCATCTACAGATAAGACCAAATATATTTGTCATTACCAAACAATGGTATGACTATGTGCTTAATTGGCTATCTATAGTCAACTCTGAATATCTATCCCATATCTAATTCATCGTTTCAACTATAAGACCCAAAACCTAGTTGGTATCCAATAAATCATTGTTGTGTGATAGAAAATATTTTAAACATTGCATATCTTCCCAGATGTGTGCAAATTGTTACATTGCCCACATGTTATAGAGACATATATATGACAGCTTTCACTTTTATTTCTCACATCTCTCAGATGCACATTTTTTGCTTTATTGGCTTCAAACTCATATTAATACCATAAAATCAGCCCTGGGGGCACTATTAGGCTATAAGTATTTCTCTGCTTCAAATGTTGTATATCCATACTCCTACATCATTATTTCCCAGTGTCTGTTATTTTCAGAATTTTCTGAAGGCAAGATTCTTGCCCTCCTCTGTCATTTAGACTTAATTTATTCTCTTAAAAATTGCATTCAAGTCAGAACCAGTTATTACTAAATGGTACAGTTTGTTCCTTTTCTAATGTTTTTCCTTTGTTTTGTTTCTTTTCTACACTTCTTTTTAGAAGGAGCTCCAAAGATCTGCCACTTTATTTTCCTCTCTCACTCTTAAATCCTTTCTGCAGTAATGGCAACTAGTGGTCCTTTTGTTCTATTTAAGCAATTTATGGAACAGCTGGTTCCCAACATCCCAATAATTTTGTACATGATTAATTGTCAAAATAGTCTTTATTTTAATGAACTCAACTTAGCCTCTTTGTAACCTTTGTAAAAAAAATTCTACGTTATGCTTTCTAGAGACATTAAGAAAAAAATAAATAAAATTACTCTCTTCCTTGCATGGTAGAATTCCACTATTTTAAGACAATGCTTACAGTATACTTTTTTCCTTCTAAACACAATATGGTCCAGATGACAGGTATGTGTTCCTGATCTCTTGAGAGTTACATATCCCTGTTTCAACCCCTGTCCTGTGTTCCACAGAAGTTTAGATCAACCACCAATATTTCTGGAATTTAATGGGTTAACTGCATTCTCAAGGCTCTCTATGTTTGTGGTTTGTGTTTCTATATACAGTCATTCTTACCTCAACCTAATTAGTCAGGATAGGGAATTTTGCAATTTCTCAATGTCTTGATTCCATTTAACACAAATGATTTGCAGAATATTGAAGATTCTGGGAATACAGTAGTGTAGAGGAATGGTTTATTTCTATTTTCCAATAACGTATACCCTTGAAACAGAACACTTAACATTCCTGTTCTTATACTGCCTTTTACTGTCTTATACTTTCTTTTTCACTGATTAGCTTTATTCTATGCCCTTCCCAGTCTCTTTATCTTCTCATTGGCTTATCTTCTCACTGCACTATCTTCTCTGTCTTTTCCCTTCTCATTGAAATTGTGGGTAGATCCTCTCTCCCCACTCTCTCTGTAACTCTGTCCCTCTCCTTCACCCTTGCCTTTCTTCCTCTCTTTCTTCTCCTATCTCTCCAACCTCTTAACCATCTCTCTGCTTACCTCACTATTAGTTCTAGTTTCTAAATTCAGAAAATGAGTCTCAGAGAAGTTAAGTGACTTGTGCAAGTTCACCTGGTTAGCAAGATTAGGATTCATACTCTGCTCTGTCAGCCATCTATTTTTGTTTAGTTTGACCTTCTTAAAATTAATGTTGTTAAATCTGACCTGTGATGACTCCTTGTTAGACAGTAAAAGCTTATTGAATTACATATTTTATGCTTTTTGGAAATGTGGCCAATGTGTAATGGATACTGTTAACAACAAATTGAATAAAAGGTATACGCTTAATACCAGAGTGAATTAGGGCAAGCTGCAAACCATGTGATATATTACTGGAGTCATTGTTATTGAATTAAAGCTTTCCTAGTATTTTATATATGGACTACTAATCAAACATATATATGTATTTTAATATGGTCCATCTCTGAATGATGAAACATGAAAAGAAAACATTGCACCCATCACTGTTACATTGTTTTTAATTTTGAAAGTAACTAATGTATTTATCTAGAAATAAAATCATATTAACCCATACAAGCTTATACATAGCACAAAACATTATATAATACACATTAAATGAATAGATATTTTTACATGTGTCAAGATTGAAATTGAAGTGTGGGGTATAGTAATCCCAGAAATAAGGAAGCTATGAGTGGGGGAATCATAAAAATATGAAAAGAAACTCCTTCCAAATTATTGAATGATTCTTAAGCTGTGCATATGCAGAGTAAAATTTCAAACAAAAGCAATAGCTATAATTGAACAGTTTCAGCAATTGCCTTTTGAATTTGTGCTTTTAAATTTTATACTTTTACATTTTGATATAACTGGAAGCTTACAGGAAAACTGTAAACTGTGTATCCAGATTCACCAAGTGCCTTTATTGCTCTCTGTGTGTATGAATATATATGTAAAATAAATATTACACATATAAAACTAAGCTACATGATCCATGATCTAATTTTACACACACACAATTTTTTAAGTATTTGAGAAGTTGTAAATATCATATCCCTTTTTCTCTAAATACTTCCTAGTGTAATTTTTAGGAATAAAGATAGTATCTTACATATGCACAGTACTGTGATCAGAATGAGAAAAATTTACGTGGATACAATGCTGTTATGTACTCTACAGTCCATATTTAAAATCTGTGTGTTATCCCAGTAATGTTTTGCATACTATTTTATTCTTAGACCAGGATCCAACGCAGGATTACATAGCATATTTAGTGTTCATGGTTCTTTAGTCTGTAATCTGGAACGGCCTTTCAGCCCTCCTTCAAGTTTGTTGACTATGAATTTTGAAGAGTACTGGACAGTTATTATGAAGAGTGTCCTAAATTTGAGTTTATCTGATTTTATTTAATAATTAGATTCCTATATGCTTTCCTGGAAGGAATACTACAGAGATAGTGCTGTATCCTTCTCAGTGTATTTTATCATAAGCACATGATATCCATTAGTCCCAATGTTGGTGATATTGACTTTGAGAACCTGGTGTTATAGTCTAAATGTGTGTGTCCTTCCAAAATGCATATGTTGAAACTGAATCCCTAATGCAGCAGTATTAAGACGTGGGGCTTTGGGGAGGACGCTAGGTCATGGGAGTTCTGCCCTCATAAATGGGATGAAGGCACTTATAAAGAGATTTCAGAGAGCTGCCTTGCCTGTTTGGCCCCTTTTACCATGTGAGGATGCAGCAATAGGGTGCCTTCTATGGAGCAGAAATGAGCCCTCACCAGACACTGAATCTACTACCTTCTTGGTCTTGAACTTTCCAGCCATTTTAACCGTGAGAAATGAATTTCTATTATTTATAAATTAGTTGGTCTAAGGTATTTTGTTACGGCAGCAAGAACACATTAAGACACTTGGAGTGTCTGAGTTATATCTACCATGAAGTTACTATTTTCTCCTTGTAATTAATGAGTCGCTTGTGGACAGGTATCCTAAAAATACTCAACTCTTCTCTTTCTTGACAAAGTATCACTCAATAGCTTAGTTCCATTGATGGTTTTCCAAAGCTACCGTTCGTTCTGTATTTATTAGTTAAACGTCAACTGTAAGGAAGAATTTTCTTTTTCATTTCTTTATTTATTCAGTTAATTATCTATATAATTTTGAACCTCACAAATCCTTTTGTTACGCAATGAGTCATAGCCCATTACTCTTATTATTATTTTGATGTCCAAATTGTTTTTAGTTTTTGGCCAGTCAAGTCCCTTTAAGCTGGCTTCTGTGTCACTTGCATATGTACTTTCTTTATATATTCCTCACTTCAAGGCATATCAAGAGTATCAAGTTTATTGTTTACTTTCCCTGACCCAGCCCTGAAGTCAATCTTTCCTCCAAGCCACCTTAACTTAGTTTAAAGAAGGGTTGCACTTAGAAAACTGAACCTGAATGCCATGCATCTTTTTTGCTAAGGGTGTGCCATTACTTTTAAAACCTTTAAGATGGAAGAAAATGACAAAATGTGTGTGTGTGTGTGTGTGTGTGTGTGTGTTTATATCTATATTTTAAAATTATTCTTTCAGGTATTTTTCTATTCCATTCTCCCTCACCTCTCCCTCTCCTCTCTCTCTCTTGTCTTTCTGTCTCTCCACTCTAGCCCTATGGTTTGATATTATTCCACAGGTCACTAAAAACTAAAACTTCTTTCATCTCTCTTTTATCTTTCTTTTTTGTCTTTATAAAATTGATAAATATCTTCCCATTTCTCTTCAAATTTACTGACCCTTTTCTCTACTGCCTCTACTTCTCCACTTTGCTGTTAAGACTTTCAAATGAATTATTCACTTCAAATGTTATACTTTTCCATTTTATTATATTTTTATTATTTCCATTTTACTGTTAAAAGTCTCCATATTTTCACTCATTATGATTATCTTTGTTAAAAGTTATTAATATACTTATTATAGCTGCTTTAAAACCCTGTCTGAAATTTAAAATATCTATGTAATTTGGGGCAGCTTCTAGTTACCTCTTTTTTTCTTAATTTTAGGTTATACATGTATCTATATATATATAAAGATAAATATATCTTTATTTTTGTGTATATCTTTTTTTATCTCATACTAAACATTGTGAATAATACATTTTAGAGGCACTCTATTCTGTTATTTTCCTTTGCAGAGTATTTAATTGATTAACCAGCTAAACTGTCTAGAGTCAAATCCTAAATTTTATGGTGACAATTGCTGAAACTGTTCAATTATAGCTATTGCTTTTGTTTGAAATTTCACTCTGCATATGCACAGTTTAGGAATCATTCAATAATTTGGAAGGAGTTTCTTTTCACATTTTTATGATTTCCCCCTCTCATAGCTTCCTCATTTCTGGGATAACTACACCCCACACTTCACTTTCTATCTTGACTTGAAACAATAAACTACAAAAACCCTCAAACATTTTCAGCTAAAGTCAGCATTCTCCCACACATGGAAATCCCCTTTGATCTTTTAAAAACAAAAGCCAGTGAAATATAATTTAGGCAAAGCAGAACAAAAATATCACAAATGAAATCAAAAGGGAGATGAAATATTTCAGGGATTCATCTGTTGTAATGCTAGAGCCCTGGACAGGTACCTCTTCAAAGAGAACGAAATTCAACAATTACCATTGTATTTATACATGTAATATTCTAATTGGACTCCAAAATCTTTTGGTTGACAACAGTACATGTTACTGGGAATCCGTCTAGTAACAATGTGGACTAGTACATCTTTTTATAGGTTTAGCCATATTCATAATAGAAAAATTAAATAACATTAGATTGATGAGGTTTCTAGAAGACTTTTTTTCTTTTTCTTTTTTTTTAGATGGAGTCTCACTCTGTTGTCCAGGTTGGAGTGCAATGGTGTGATCTTCGCTCACTGCAACCCCTGCCTCTAAGGTTCAAATGATTCTCCTGCCTCAGCGTCCTCAGTAGTTGGGATTACAGGTGCTCACCACCACACCCAGTTAAATTTTGTGTTTTTAGTGGAAACAGGGTTTCACCATGTTGGTCAGGCTAGTCTTGAGCTCCTGATCTCAAGTGATCCACTGGCCCTAGCCTTCCAAAGTGCTGGGATTACAGACGTGAGCCACCACGCCCGGTCAAAGACATTTTAAACAAAATGAATTTAAGAATGCATTTAGAATACTGGAACATGTAATCTTTTATTTAAAAATGTTCCCCTGCACATGGAAACTGATACAGGATGTATGCGTAATGTTTTCAACTCTCAATTTTCTTTTGCTATTTTCCCTTTTACTCCTTTCCTTTTGCCGTTATAGATATATACTCCATTCCTTCAACACTCCTCACTTCATCCTGGTGATATAAAATAAAGACTGGAAGTTCCAGAAGACATGAGATTTCCAGAAGTTTCTAATCATTCTATGATTAAACTATACACACTTATTATTTAGAAAATCATAGTATACAGAGAGCTAGTACTTCCTAAGAGCTCCCACCTAGCACATGGCTGTGTCTGGACTGGAGCTTAGCTCTCCTAACTTTAAGTTATGTGCAATTCCTACTACAACTGTCTCTTATTTTACCTTCTTTTCTGGGTAAATGATACAAATCCTTCCTCAACAAAATGTTTCAGGCAAGAACCCCAGGACAGAACACCAGCAAATAATCTTTAGTTTTATCCATGAAAATGACTTAATTTCCACTACATCTTTGAGATATGAAGGAGGGAAGTATTCAGTATGCTGTTGACTCAGTGGGTCTCTTATTCAATATTCATTAATTACTATAGCCTGGTGTTCTGCTGGGCACTGGAGAGAAGGTGATAAAAAAGATTCAGAGCCTATCTTCATAAAGCCCATAGCCTCGTGAGGCTTGTGACAAATACTGTTCTAGAGGCATAAAATATATAGTAGACCAATGATGTAAGGATAACTCTAGATGAGTGATTACAGATGGATTCACAAAGGCAATGGTGTTTGCCCCATATTTGTCTTGTTTAAAGAGCCTAGAATGGCTTTACAGGCTAAAGGGGACACTATGGTATTTTACTCAGACTCATCTTTTAGACCAAGGAAGTTATGCTTCCATCTTTCTGGAGTTTTGGCTGTTGATGGCTTATAGCTGAATCTCTTTCTGTTGCTTACGTTCAGCCAAAGAAAGATGCCTTGTTCAAGACCACACCTCCATACCCCCCAGAGAGATACCACATTTAATGACAGGTCAGTTTTGACTACAAAGTCCTGGCTTCTTTGCTTTAATTCAGAAAAGTGGCAAATAAGATTTTCTAAGGTCTTGGTTTCAATGGTTTCACAGTTTAATTTCTCCTGCTACCCAATTCTACTTCTCTTACTCCTTTCAGCTTTTTTCCCATAGACCATGCTCCAGTAAACTTCCTGTGGTCCAAATATCCATCTTATAATATGTTTCCTGGAGAACTTTACCTAAGATATAGAGAAAAGGAATTATTTGTTTAAAATGCCAAGAAAAGGCAAGAGGCAAGAGACAATGGTTAAGTAGGCATAATGCATGGATTTGGTGAGGTTGGAGGGAAGGACTGAATACGTGGCTAACAGAGAAGAAGAGAGCATAAAGACCTTGGCTGGGGAATTCAGAGCTAATCTTGTGGACACTGGGAGGTCACTAAGAGTTTTCATTTGTTGTTTTCTTGTTGTTGTTTGTTTTTTATGGTACATGACTGAAAGAGAAAGATCAGTCAAATGGCCATAGGAAAAAACACAGATAGTGATTTATCCTAGCTCTGTTTCCTCTTCTATTATTAGAAATTTTATGCTAAATTTTGTCTCTCATTTAAAAAATACTTACAAAAGATGTTGTTGCAGTATGTGGTAAAAATAATGAGATCATGGCTTCTGCTATCAAACTTTAAAAAATTACCTCTGACTCAAATTATAAGGAAAAAAAGTATTTTAAGGTTCTTGTAACAGAGAGAACACCCACATGGTGTGCCTTCCAATCACAAGGAATGAGAAGGGTTTTATAGGTGCAATGAGGTAGGTTTTGGTCAGGAAGATGTTGCAATCTTGCAGAAAGGAATTGTTTTCCTTTGCAATTTGGCCCATCTCAGTGCATGATATCCTGTTTTAGGAACTGTGAAACTGAAGAAGGAATTTAGAAGGAGAGGATTATTCTGTTTTCTTGGGAGCAAGGGGGTTAGTGTAACCATGGAGCAATACGTTTTTTAGGTCTTCATATTTAAGATGACTGAGCAAGAATTGGAAGGATTAATTCAGGGCTCTTGAGAGTTGAAAGTGTAAGGATTCTTGGCAACTAGATGAGGAGGATGATTAAAGATGAGTTTTGGATAACTGGGGGCCAAAAATGAGTTGGGTTTAGATGATTGGTTGACAAGGAAGTGATGATTCTTAACCCTGATGTGTAGTGCTGCTGAGGAAGCGGATTTGTGAAAAACTAATGGATTAAGCTAATGTATTGAGTTTGAATCTTCTGTGTAGCAGAGTGCAGTGAAAAAGGTATGGCCACACTGTTTACTAGTTCTTTGATCTTAGGAGTGTGACTTACCCTCTTGGTGTCCTGAGCTGAAAAATGAAGACATGAAAGAATACTAACTTCATAATGATGTTAAAATTGAAATGGAATCATGCACATGAAGCACTTCATACACTGAGGGTTAGAGAAAGTAAGTGATTACATCATACATATATATGATCATTACATTCTGATAATGAGTCTTTGGCAAGAAAGTGAAAAGTAATTTGAATTGTAATAGCAAGAGTCAAGGGAGGTGCCTATCATGGTAGCAGTACAACTGACTTGTAGTTTCGAGTAAAGTTCACATAAATGCAAAAAGCTAAGTTTCACCCATCTGTTAAATGAAGTTTTATAGACCACCTCAGTAATGACATCAGATAAATATTTCTCCCTATTAAAAAGTAATATAATAAAATGTCAGAAAAAAATTTACAGAATCTCTTTTATATGTCTATCTTGTGTAGGTGGTAGAAATACTGGGGCAAAGAGTACCGTCATAGTCACTGCCTTCATAGACAGACTCATGCCACAGTGCTTCTACCTTCTAAATGCAATCATTAAGTACACAGATAATTACATTGAGGAGCCAACTCTGGTGTCTCACACTCCTCCTTCTGCCTGGATTGCAGCTGGAGAATATGAGTATAAATTAATACATTTATTGCCAAATACTTAATGAACACCTTTTGTATTCACGGCACAGTACAAGGTACTTTGGAAGCTCGTGAGACAAATTAATCAAATATTCTCAAGGAGTTTCTGATGTACCCTGAGTAAAATATATACATATAAATAATGAAATTATAAAGTAGAAAATGTTCTACACTATAAAAGAGAAAAATTCTGCAGGGATGTTGAGAAATATGGAATTGTTTTTATTTGAAAGGAAAAAGGTCTTCGATGATATTTTTCCTGGGACTTAATGAGTGAGACATAGTTGGATATGATCGGAAAGTCTTTCCATATACTATTTTCATACACTATTTCTCTTCTTACTCCCTGGAGTTTGTAATTCATGGTGCTGCCATGGGAAGATTTCTGGATGCAGGGTCAAAAAGATCTGAATTCTAGTCCTGTTTTTTGTTTTTCCACTTACATGTATCTAATACGTAGAATGATTATCTTTATGCAAATTTTACATTTTACTAAGCACATCTCTGCATTTTCTGTCTCTTGACTTCGGGAGGAACCACTTAGAATTCTGAGCTTCAGTTTTCTCAATAGAAAAATGGGAAAATTAGCCCTTCTTTGTGGACATCTGAGGAGCAAGGATGTTAGGAATACGACAGTCTTGTACAAACTGTAAAACATCATATGGCCGCGTAGAGTTGTAATCAGAACATTAAGTCCTGGACAAATCAAGCAACTCATTTCACAAAGTGTTGGATGACTGAGTTTTAAAGCTTCAAGCTCTTAATATACTATTCAACACCCTGAAAAGATAAAGTTGAGAAAGGGGGAAAAAAGAAGGAAAGGATAGCGGCTTCTTTTCAGAGGACCTGAATGCCCATTAAAATGCATCTAGCAGGGGTCATAAAACCAATGAGAAGGAGCAATTTACTTTTACTGCTGGGGCAGGAGCGATGCAACTATTTTTACTAACTACGACTGTTCCCAAGTCTATTAGAGTACCTAAAATATTTATGATCGCTGTGTCTGTATGAAACACTGTCTGTCGCAAGCAGAAACGCTAACCTGTGTTGGAATGTGTTTGCTGTCATTTTCTTGTCTGATAATTAATGCAGTGGAAATAGAGAGGGGCTGAGCAAAATCCTCATATAGCACACGAAGAAAAGAAAAATGAAACCGTGGCACCATGCCAGGGGCAAGAGCTTTGCCAATTTGGCACTTTGCCTACCTAGACTGGGGGATTACCCTGTAGTATATTAAAGTATCAGCTTTTTAATTTGCCAAATTATTTTCCAGATGTTTTTGGTAGAAAGGGACTTCTTGGCAAACACTTGTCAGAGAATTACACACTTAATATTACACTACTCATTATTTTAATTAACGACAGGAAGAAGTTTGCTTGAAGACAATTCTTAACCACACAAAAAAAGAATGTTAATATTTTATGAGGTGAGGAAATTATCTTTAATACTGATGAATTGAAATGTTCAGAAATTATAACAGAAGGAATATTACTAGGAAAAAAATGAGCTGGTTGTAGTGACATTTACTGTTAGACAGCAATTCTGACAGAAAGAGATCATAAGGAAAACTGATAGGCAGCATGCTGTAAGATTAGCAAGACATATGTGAAATTAATATGTACCATGCGTAAAAGGTCAATAAATAATAGTTCAATTAGAATTTGAGAATAGATGTAAAAATAGCGTTGGATGCAAGTGACATCAATCCTCATCTCTGGTCTGTTAGCAACTTTGTGTACTAATGTTCCTGCTATCGTTTCTTGAATGCTCTCTGTGTGTCAGGCATTCTGTTAAGCACTTTACACAAATGTTAGAACTTGGAACAACCACTTGTTATGCTCGGGAGAGTGAGTTTCATAGAATTTAAATCATTTGCTCAACCGCATTGAGCAAATAAGTGGTTAAGCCATTCCACAGTCTAAGTTTTAAACTGTGTTATCATTACCTCTCTAAATCATTCGGGAAAAAAAGAAGCTGAGTTTCTCCAGCTTTCAAAAGAATCGGCTGCCGTAGGAATTCTAGTGGGTGCCATCCATTTTTGAGGACTCATATTCTACATGTATTTAGTTCCTTCCCGCTGCCAGACCCTCCGCCAATCAATGATCAGTTTCACTTCAATGTACTTACTAAATCCATGACTAAAGATACCTGCTGAATGCTCTCCCTTTTGCCCCTTTCAACATTTCTAGCTACTTAGAAAGCCATCCTGCCACCTCAGCCTCCTGAGTAGCTATGACCACAGGCCATAGCCTTATTGGTTCCAACCAGAAACATCTGAAAAATAATATAGTAGCATTTCAAGATACTCCTTCAATCCAACCTCAATCCAACCAGGGTGAAAAAAATGAAACATACATAGCTTGAGACATAGAAAATTCTTTAAAACAGTTTAACCTCACAATATGTTAAGTTGCCTATTGACACCCTTCTGATTTTTATCACAATGGTCAGTTGCTGGGATCCTCTTTTTGTTCCTTTTTAACTGGCCACCACTTTGATAGCCTTCTGAACAAACTTGTGTTTTTGTTTTGTTTTGTTCTGTATTTTGAAGGTTTACAACCTTGGTTTTTACTAATGATATGGGTATTTTTTTAAATAGATGAAGTGTCATTTTTTTTTTTGCCCAAGCTGGAGTACAGTGGCTTGATCATAGCTCACTGCAGCCTTGACCTCCTGGACTCAAGCAATCCTCCCACCTCAGCCTCCCGGGTAGCTATGACTACAGGTGCACTGACTCTACTATATATGCATATATAGTAATATATAAGATCTCACTATGCTGATGCTGGTCTCACACTCCTGGCCTCAAGGAATCCTCCTGCTTCTGCCTCCCAAAGTGCTGCAATTACAGGCGTGAGCCATCATGCCAGGCCAATGATGTGGATCTTGAGAAATGTGACCATTGGTGATAACAATATCCATGTTAGAGGACTATTCCTTTTCTGTAATAAATTAGTACAAAAGCAAGCAAGACAGCTAATGTCATGCTCACACAGTTATATCCCTATAATAATTTCTTGAGTAACAGAGAAAAATGATAGAGTTATAGCTAGCATGCACAACGATGACACATTAATATAATTTATTTTTCACGGATATAAAAATCAATGATTATTTGTTTTATAGTAGAAAAAAATTAAGAATGGTGGCTATATCTAAATGTGAAGATCAATGACTTCTTTCTCAGTCTTTTAATGTTGAACTCGTCCAATAATGACTGCCAGTCTCAGCTTTCCTTAGAGTAGTATCATGGACTATAAAATTAGTAATACCCCAGACTCCACTCAATCTGAACCAACATTATCAGTGTACATTGAGATTCACCTCTGTGCTCTACTTCCACATTCAAAGTCACAGCCTCAGCCAGTCCTGGAGTTCTGCTTACACTCCTAGCTCTCCCTTCCCCTGCACACTTAGCTCATCTTGTCACCAACCCCAATACCCACTTTTATATTACTTTTCTTATCTTAATTACTCTGTCCCTTAGAATGAACTTTTATTCTTTTAAAAATAATTATTTCAGCATTTGGAAGGAACAGCACAGAATATACTTTATGATTCAAGGGATTTATAAGCAAAATTTTACTTTTAAAACTCAGTGCATGAACTGAGCATTCAGTTGCCTCGTTTTCTCAGCTGTGTAGAGAAGGCAAAGATAAATGCTGTTTTCGTTATTTAATGTGAGTGCTCACATATGATTTAAATAAATACAGGATCTGAAATATTAGTTATATATTAAGGGATATTTGATATGCAATTTCAGGACATGAGAACCAATGTCTAGCTATTGTAATAACTTGACTTGTCATTTGGTGTTAACATGCCTAAAATATGTGTTGTCAAGTTCCATAATAACAATTTCTTTTGGCCAGGATTCCACTTCCATGCAGGTCCATGAAAGGTGATTTCTATCAATACCATAAAGGAATTAAACCCCTCAAAAGAGATTCAAGTACATTCCCAGGATAACATTTCATATTCAGTCAGAAACATACAGGTATACTGAATATAACAGCAGCCACTCTCAGCTAATGAATAAGTCTACCAGAAAAGACTGGACTATTTCTCTATCAAATTCACCTCTATGAATAAAGACAGACCTTTAAGCATTCTAAAGAGAGCTGGTTGCAGAGAATAAACTGCCTTAAAAAGATTTCCAGTTGGAAGCTGTTCTGTTTGTCCATTTTTCTTTTCCCCAAACCTGCCTTGCCCGTCGTTCAAGCCATAGCACCTAGTATTACGTTTTTACCATTAACAAAAGATGAGGCATTTCAAAGAGGTGAGGACGGTATTTTAATTGCCTATTGCTTCCTAACAAATGTCCTCCAAACTTAGCAGCTTAAAACACTAAGCATTTATTATCATGCACTTTCTATGGTTTGGAAAACCAGGGATGACTTAACTTGGTGGTTATGACTCAGGGTCTCTCATGAAGTTTCAGTTAAGCTGTTGCTCAAGGTTTCAGTCATCCCATAGCTCAACTGGGGATGGGGATTCTGCATCCAAGATCACCTACACTCATATTGGCAGGCCTTCGTTCCTAGCTGGCTGTTGACTGGAAGTCTCCATTCCTCACTATGTGCTCATGATGGGGCTACTTGGCAGGGCAGTTGGCTTCCTAAGAACAAGGAATCTAAGAGTGAGAAACATGAGAACAAGAAAACACCAAAGACAGAAGAAACTGAAGTCTTTTATAACCTAATCTCAGAAGTGAGATACTACCGTATGCTTCGAATCACACAGAACCAAACTCTAACATCATGGAGGGATGACACAAGGCTGGGAGTACCAAGAAGCAGGGATAATTGTGGGTCCTTGCAGTGGTCACCTTGCAGACAGGTGACCACAATCTCCTCTTTGACCCCTAATCATTCCTTTCCTTCACACATGCAATATATATGCATCCTTTCTCCAGGCACCTCAAGTTATCATTCTATCAAGCATCAGCTCAAATTCTAGAATCTCATCTTCTATGTCAGACCCGTATGTTGGAGGAGATAGATAAGGCTCAGAACTCTCAGTAATTCTTCCTGTATCATGAAATGCACCACATGTTTGCAGCTAAGTCATTTTCTCATTCTGCTTCTTGTCAGTAGAAATTGGAGTGTCTAAAAGTTTTTCCTTTTTGCACTCTATCAACCCAGTTCAAACTGACTGTTTCTGCATTTATAGAGCTTGTAAAAGCTTTGTAGATCTTCTGTGAATCTCTTTGGGATCCATTTGATCAGCAAAAACAAAAACAGAAAACGCACACTCACAGGTATCTCTGTGATAATCCTTTACCTTTAGCTTCTGCTGAGATTGCTGAGGACAATACCTTTAAACATCCTAGAAGCTCTATTGTTTCATACAGAATATATGTGTATACCTTCAATTCCTTTAAAAGATTTTTTGTCTGACATAATCCTACTCTGTGATACCATGTTTGATCTTTCTGAGGTCTTAAAAAAAGATTTTGGAGTCATACTTTTAGTTTTATCTTTAGATTGCATTTTGCTCTCTGTAGAGGCTGAGAATTTTCAAACCCAAGTTTTAGATATTTTTTGTTTTACTGCCCTTCTTTTATTTATCTATCTATTCTTACATTTTACTATAAACACGAAGAAATCAGATGGCAGGTTCAGCATTCTGTTTGGAGATCTCTTTAGTTAGATTATCTTATTCATTAGATACCTTTATCATATCCCACATAATTGCAGGCAACAGTCTTGCTAAAATGTCTGTGACTACTTAGAAAGGATCCGTTTCTTCAGTTTCCAATAGCACTTATCTCACTTTCTAAAGCCCTCACTTATAGCTTTATCAGAGACCACGAGGCTTCTAGTAACATCTTCACCAACAAACAGGGCTTTTACTAACGCTCTTCTCAAATTCCACCTCCAAGTTCCAAAGCCCATCCCACAGTTTTAGATTTTTGCCACAGCAGTACTCCACATTCAGGTACTCAAATCTGTTTGGGTATAAATAGTTTGCTACTGCTGCATAACAAATTACCTCAGAACTTGACAGCTTTTTTTCACAGTTCTGTTTATCCTGAATCTGAATATGAATAATTTGGCTCTGTGGTTCTGAATCATCATCTCCATTGAGTTTGCATTTAAGTTGTTGGCTCCGTTGGGCATGGAGAAGCAGTTTCTAAGCGTACACACATGGTTGTTGGTAGACCTTGGTTCCTTGATGACTGTTGTTTAGAGGCCTCTGTTCCTCACCACATACGCCTTTCCATAGGTCTATACAACACTGCAAGTTATGCAAGTACTGGAGAGAGACTGTGTAAAGGAGAGAGTGTTCACAACAGAAGCTGTAGTCTTAGAAGTGACATAGCTTCACTTATGCCATGTGCTGTTGATCACACAGACCAACTGCGGTGTGATTTAGGAGGAAAATTCACAGCATGTCCATGCCAAGAAGGAGTAAAATTTGGGGACCATCTTGGAGGCTTGCTACCACAAGGTTTCAGCCATAGGCAGAGCTCAGGAAATGAGAGAGATGATATAGAATGATAACATCTCTTTATTAAGAGAGTGTTTTGAGTAAGTTAGCCAAAGCTTTACTAGGAAGACACCCAGGAAAGCATCACGAGAGAGCCATTCTCCACCACGACAATACTCCTGCTAATTCCTCTCATCAAGTAAGGGCAATATGGGGATGGTTGCAGTAGGAAATAATGAGGTATCCATCTTACGGCCCTGACTTGGCTCCTCCTGACTTTTTTTTTCTTTCCTAAATCAAAGAATCTTTAAAGAATGCCCATTTTGCTTCCATTAATAATGTATAAAAGACTTCATTGACATAGTTAAATTCCCAGCACCCTCAGTTCTTCAGAAATAGACTAAACGGCTGATATCATCACTTAAAAACTATCTTGATTTTGATTGAGTTTCTGTTGAGAAATAAAGTTTATATTTTTTATTTTTATCTTTTCTCTGTTTCCATAAAATATACTTGAAGTCACGTTATATGTACTCAGCATTAAGAAATGATCTGGAGTAGTCAAGTCAATCAATAGTTTTTTTAAAGATAGATTGGTAGATGGGTAAGTGGAGGTTAAGAGTGGGTAACGGATTCCTGGAAACTTGCCCTAAGTATACTAATTCAGAGAATTCCTTTTTCTTCTATAATCCCCTAGAGCATATTTATATATACTAGTTCTATTTCTCCCCTTTATGTACTATATTATGTCTCTCTATTCACTGATATACACTTACCTAGGACCTACAACTAAAATCTATACCGAGAAAGTGATAAAGATATATTAATAATGTGGGTTAATTAAAAAATTAAATAAACATATTGAAGTGTGCTTGTTGAAACAGTATTCTAAACAACCGTTTTGATATCCAGTTTGTCCACAGTACCATTTATGCACGCATAAAACATTGACTCTCCAATTGATTGACCTGATATAGGACAGCAATTAAAATAGAAAATGACTATTTAAGAACTCGCATATTAATAGGTTTTATGTTTTCAAATAACTCTCTCATCAACTCTCTTTGTATCAAAATTTCAACTTTGCTTTTGAAGTTATCGAAGTCTAGTTTTCCAGTTCGCTTTACTACTGGAGATTTCTGAGAGTACTTCAGTTCTGAACAAGCCTAAGACACTTTCAGACTCCCAGTTTAATTTAACTATTTGAAGAAGGTATGAAAATAAAATTAATAAATGAAGGAAGGCAGCAAGAATATGCTCTATAGCTTTATTCAAGAGGGCAAAGGCTCTCTGAGAGTGGCTAAAGAATTATTTGATATCCAGTTTGGTTTGATGTCACAGTGAGCAGTTCAGACAAATCTAAACATAAGTACTTTCCTTATGTCAAAATTATTAAGAACCATATATACTTTGGAAGTTATTTTTCTGAGATTATCAGTATCTTATTTAATGTGTGTCTCTTTTATCATTTCTTAAATGTAGAGTAAGGACTCTTTTCAAAATAATTCTGATGCCTTGATACCAGAACTCATACTGAATAAAGCTCATATTGTCTCATTCTAGGGGACATTATAATTATCTGTCATATAAGCATGTACATTTTAGTATCACTGAAGAAGTTTCACTGGACATAATTAACACAAAAACGATTCCACTTTAGTAAGATTTTTTTTTCTTTTTTCAATTGAGCACTTTTTTTCTGGTTAATGATTTTCTCTGAAAAAGAAAATTATATAATCACAGTTCTTTTCTTCTTCTTCTTTTAATCCCAGACAACTAAGATACAGTGATTATGTTGACTGGATTTCAGGATCTGTTATAATTATATATTTAACTCCTGTGAATGACAATATAAACCCTTCCTCTTGCAGTATTGAGGAGTTACTTTCAGTCTTGATAAAATATTGCTCATTTTAACATACTCGATGTTTTACATTTGCGAACTGCCATAGTCCTCATTTTTCTGCAGGTGTTGTTGTTGTTGCACAATGAGTATGGAGATTCTCTTTGTCACTTGCTTGATTAAAATAATGGAAAACATAAAGTGAAAAAATATTCCAATACAATTCATTCATTAACATAGCTTTCTTTTATGAGTACTGTTCTTCTAGTAGCTTCACAAAGAATATTAGTCTGTGTGTTCTCAGAGGTGATTTACAAAACTCATTAAAGATATGAAAATTATTTTAGAAACTATGTAAATTGAATTTAGGAAGGATGGTAAATCCTATATATGATTTTAAATAGTACACATCTCATGTGAAGCAAAGCTCTTCAATAAATACAGAAATATGAAATTGGATTTTCCAAGACAGATAAAATTTCTTCTGTTTTTCATGCTGTTTTCTAAATTTGAATTCAGAAAATAGTATCATCCTATTTAGAAAAGAGAGTTTGGAAAAGCATATGAAGTTTTTATTTAGTAGACCAGTTGTGCCATTCATTGGTTCTGGAATTCTACATATTTTAGGGCAAAGCTAATCCAGCCCTTTTTTTTCTGTTTGCACCCAATGGCTAGCTCCACTCTGAAAAAGAAAATTATCTAAGTGGTTCACTAAGTTCTGTTTCTGTCTATGCCTTTTCTATTCCTGTGTCCGTTGTTACATTCCTGATGGCAACTGTCATGTTGAACTAAAATTCCTCAATACTATGATCTCTTTGGTTTTGAGTTATCCCATGAGTTGTCTCTGTACTCAAACAGTCACATTTCTTGATCTCACTTGGGCAAGTCCCAATTATAACTCTTAATTGATTAGAAATTTCACACAGTAAGTGGCCTCTAAACAGAATAGCTCTTGTCTGCTTGCTCTCATAGTCCCCTATCCTTCCATGGACCATATCACATTATATCGTATTTTCCTTTTTCTTGATAAAACTTTGTTACTGTACTGGAGGCAATGTAAAAGCAAGTACAATACCTACAATATCTACCATGGCCTAGACATTGCTTTCTTTATACCTCAGAAAAAAAAAAAAAATCAATAATATTGTTAGTTGCCCCAAAGAACGAGTGAGCAACGAAAAGATCAGTGAGTTTGAAAATTTAATCTCGGTTTTCTCTTCTTAGATACTTGGATAAGCTCACAGGTTTGTTGGGGATGGTGTCAGCTAGTTGTCTGTCTCCAAGTCGTTTGTTTCATTCTGTTCCTCCTCCTTGGGAATACAACTGTGATATTATTCAGGAGTGAAATGTGCCTGTTTTCCAAGTCTGGTCAAAAGATTGTGTTCTGGCTACTGTGATGTTAGCAGAAATGTTGCATGGGATTTCTGTGCAGGTTAAAGTTTAAAGGTGCTATCTCACGTAGAGGACCCCTCTTTGCCCCTCTGCTTTTTCTCCACTTCTGTTCTGTGAAGAAGGAAGTTGGCATTAATGACTTCCATCTTGATCCATGTAGTGGTCTTGAAAATATATGATGTACTGGATGGCAGAACAGAAAGATGGCACAGCTCGAGTCCCGGGTATCACTATGAAGTCAACAAGTCACCTCTGGACTATGTTCAAACTTACTTTATATGTGTGAAAATAGACTTTAATTCTCTTTCAGCTAATGTTACTTTACAATGTTCAGTTATGTAATGTGAAACTGAACTTAAACTATTGGTGTGAAATTTTACTGAAATAATCCATATGAAAAGTACTAGTGCGACTTTATACAGAGAGAAGAGAAGAGAGAAAGAAAAAGGACGACAAAGAGACAAAGTCACTGTTCTTTCTTTTGTTATTCTCCAGGAAACAATCAACTAACTTAATGAAGAAGGAAAAGAAATCTTATATAACAAAGTGTGTAGAACATGAACTTAGTCTTTGAGAAAATTCAAATTGTTGCTTATTCTAAACTTACCAAGATGTTAAGAGAAGCTAAACAAGTTTTCTTTTGCCTAAAAAGATAACAGAGTAGTGTGATCTTTGTAGAGCTATATCCTACAAGTAACTTAGCGTCATGATATGTAGACCAGGCTTCTTTGGGTGCAATCGTCATAAGCCCAGTGGATGAAGATGGATAAAATCTGAAGGCCTGATGCATAAACTATCTAAGTTTCCTGCACCTAGATGTTTAAGGAAGTTTTCAAACAAAGTCTTCTCTGTCTCTGTATATTAAACAGTTAATCAATAAATGCTAAGAGCCCAAAGTTTAGAAGTGAAGCTGTTTTCCCTCATCCAATGGAACTAGGTAGCAAGACACCTGTTTTTTACTTTCCGTCATCTTTATACTTACCAGCAAAATCATGGGCTAATATCAGAATCCCTGCCATTTGCAAGTTTTAAAGGTCCCAGGTGAGTGTGAACTCAGTCTAAGCTTCAACCTTCAAAATTTGTTCCCTTAGTGGAGTGAAAAGAACAATGTTTATCTCTTGAACACTTATAGTAAGACAATCAAAAAGAACTATTGGAAATGTATAAGACAGGTTTAATAATGGAGGCTTACCATTTTTTGATTGCTGTAGTACTAGCTAATAAATTATTGTTCTGAATACACATAATGCATGTTTTTGTTAATTCCTTGAAATGCTTATTGATAAACATTTGATTGTTTGTATTAACATCTTATCCTTGAATTCAAAGGCACTATTTTCATCACGTCCTCTTATTCTTCTTCAATATGTTAAAATATAAAAAAAAATCCCAGAAAATGTCACTAGACTGCTCCCAGTGTTCCTCCAGAGCAGAATGTGTGCCTTAATGACATTTACATTAGATTACAACAAACACAGTGTCCAAATCACGGTGGTACTCAAAAATATGCTGACATGATTGTGGCGTACTTAAAACATTTTTGTATAAATTTGTTACAACAGATTAAACTCTAAATTGATATCTTGTTTCTGATGGTTCAGGCTTTTCCAAAGAAATCCACATAGATTTTCCTTCACCTCTCAAATTATCATCCGTAGTCAGTATTGATTAAGCATCTTTCTGAGCTCTGTTACTTTGTACACACTGTGCAAAGCAAGTTCAATCAGCACGGTTTCGTCTCTTAAAGAGCCGTACACCTAAGAGACAGTCAGTTTTTGAGGGACCTGAGGCTGCACGTGAGTGTTCCGTTTTCCATCCCAGAGAAAGGGTATTTGTGAAACTGAAGAAGGAGGATGGCACAGAATTGAATGGGAGAAGGAGGGGTCGGCGTTTACCTGGCTTTAGGTCTTTATGCAATTCCAAAATGGGAAAAGACTGCAAAAGTAAATGTTTATGTAAAGTGTTAGAGAACATAGTATTGTTTTCTTTGAAAAAAAGTTTAGCTCTGTCTAACTTGGAGGTTTACTATACTGCTTTGGAAATGGCTGAGCACACAGAGAACATTAGCTGAAGATGCAGTATCGCTTTGTCTCTTCATACCCTAGTTTATTATTATAATTACAATTCGTTAAAGTCTTGCACTTAGGAATCTCTTCCCCTATATCAACTTCAGTTAAAACATGTGTGGATAAGAGTAAAAAGCTGTGGATAGAAGAGATAAATTCAAATGCTTTTATAGCACTTCTTTCACGAAATGGAACTCTGTAAATATCTAAACATTTCAAAACATTTTAAAGATAGTAATGGTGATAATAATTATGTTAATAATGATGGTGATAATACTGTTTTCAGCCCGCATTTTGGGCATGTACTATTTTAAGCACTTTGTAACAATAATCTTATGTAATCTCACAATAATTCTACAAAATGTTTCCAAGTCTCCAAGCTAACTTGACTAGCCATTTTTCTTGAGACATATATTTTTTTCTTCACTGTAAACCCTCAATTAGGCAAAAAGGGTTTTGTGATGGTGTCAGATATAATGATTTCTTGAATTTCCCTTTTCTGTTTGCAGACAATTTATATGACCCTGTCAGAAGTTTGTTGTGTTGTTTGCTGATGATTTGATCTCAGAGGAAAGAATGAAATAACAAACAAAAATTTGTCATACATTTTGTAGAATTGCGTCTCATGGTAGTGAACCACGAAAATTCAATATCAATATTTGAAGTTTTCACAAGCCTACTTAAAGAAAAAAATGACTAAAATACAGAAATAGTAATTAAGTTTTAAAATATTTGTTTAAACAATTATTTCATTATTTTTCTTATAATAAATTAACTTCTTGTGTCTCCTCTTGTAGATTATTGAAACCTTAGGATTATTATCATTTCTCATCTTTACATAGTTTGCTTAGTGCTGAATACATATTTGAAATTGTAGTATTCTTTCTTTTTTTTTTTTTTTTTTTTTTACCTACTAATATAATAGCATAGTTTCTACTTGAAAACAATCTTCCTCTAAGGAACAAATTGACAGAAAATAATGAAGCTACATAAATAAGAATAAAAAATAGTTAAATTACAAAATGCCAGGTTGTTATAGTCAGTAGAGTATGAAAATATTTACTGGTGAAAAATAAATATCACAAGTGCATAACAGTGATATATGTACGCTGTTCATAGAATTTGTTCAAAAATATATGCTAGCCTTTAAAAAACGAATATTATGCTAAGTTCTAGAATAAAAATAGCACCATTTGTTGAGTGATGAATATAAGATACGCTAGCAGTGCTTTACATACATTATTTTATTTAACCCTTGTATAAACCAAATTGTTCTAAACATATTTTTGCTTATATTAACTTTGCTAAATTCCTTGATGTTAATTGTATTCTTTTAAACATTCCGTTTATGAAATTGCTATAAATTTCTGAGTATAACATGCTCCTTTGGGCTTTCTAAAGGCAAATCAAAATGACTGGATGGTGACCAAAGTGAACAGATATGATATTTATTTTTGTGTTATATAATGTATGAACACTTCACTCTTTATACCAAAGAATATGTCATTTGAAATAAAATATACATTGTTGTTTCTTTCAGATACAGCTTACTTAAGATTCTAAATTCCTAATGCTACTGTTTATGCAATTAAAAATGTTTTATATGAATTTGAAATGGTGTCACCAAAGCAGAAATTGATATTATAGAGTTCATACCTATAATGTTGCTTTCCACCTAACAGATATCCAAAAATTAAAACAAAGCCACTAGTGGAATTTCAAAAAAATATAACAACGTATAAAAGAAATAATTATATTGAACTGGTTGTACAAAATAAAGCAAATTTTAAGATGAGTAATACTTTTTTTAATTTATGCAAATATATTTCTTATTATATGACTATTTGGGCGCTACTGGTTTTACCATAAGTTGACTACAAAATTGGTTATATTTTTTTTCCTTTTCCTATATTCAGAACCCATGGAATGCAATTTTGAATCTCCTCCCATCAAGAGGTAGCATGTATTTCACCATCCCTTGTATTTATACTGTCTTTGTGATTTATTCTGGCCAACAGAATGTGTCAGATGCAGTGTTGTGGTTTGTGCTTTCTTAGAGTGTGTTGGATTCTGCCATTGCCATGTAAATAAGCTGAAGCTTGTCTGTGGGAAGATGGGATGTAAGTAGCCCAGTCACCTCATTGTGCAAACTGACTGCCATCCCATCTCCAGGCATGCGACTGAAGCCACACTAGAGCAGTCAGTTCCTGCCAGTGTAGAAACAACACTGAGCCACACCAAATCATCCCTGAGGACCTGTGGACTCAGGAGCAATAATGAATACTTCTTTTTAAAAGCTAGAGATTTTGGGGGTGACATTTTTTACAGCAAGAGCTGAGTAATACAGAATTTATATAAGAAAATGTCTTAACTCATTTAAAGGATAGCAAAAACTGACTTACGAAGAAGCTCTATAGCAATCAAAAAATGATGTCTCCATTATTAAGCCTGTCTTGTGCATTTTCAACAGTTGCTTTTGATTGTCTTACTATAAGTGTTCAAGAAATAAATATTGGTTGTCTCACTCCATTAAGGGAACAAACCACTGAAGGTGGAAGCTCAGACTGAGTTCATGCTCACCTGGGACCTGTGAAACTTGCTAAGAATGGCAGGGATTCTGATATTAGCTCATGATTTTGCTGGTGAATATAAAGATGACAGAAAGTAAAAAACAGGTGTCTTACTTGTTCCACTGGATGAGGGAAAACAGCTACCTTTCTAAACATTGGGCTATCTCTTAGTGTTTATTGATTAACTGGTTAATTAATACCAGAGACAGAGAAGACTTTGTTTGAAAACTGCCTTAAACATCTAGATGTTGCAGTGAATTCAACAGGAGGCTGTCACAGGACAATAGGGCTTCTGCTTGGAGGAAAAGAACATCAAGGTGAAGGAACATCATTTATCAATATATAAGTGTGAAGGCAAAGATGGGAAGTTTCAAGGGAAGGTATTTATCATGAGATATTGTTCTATTAAGCTGGCTTTATTTTGGTTATGTCACGTGATTGATGTGCAGTAGATGTAATCATTTTGTCAAAAAGATGTTAGCCCGGCAATGTGTCAACTGTTCAGTGTACCATTATTAAACGGTGGCATTCTGATTGACTTCCAAGCCAGAGACTTTCAACCTTCTGTTAATCAGAAATAGGCAATCCAAAAGCAAAACCATGGCAAAAGGAGAGACAAAAGTACTCAATAGATCTTTAAACTGTCAAAGAAAAGAACCCGATTACATTAAATACATCTTATTGTTAAAGAAAAGGTAAAAAAAAAACCAAAAACCACACGTACTAAGCAATAATTGAAAATAATAAATTCTTTGTTTTGCCACTTTGGGTTATAATTGCCTTCTATTGTTATCTCCCTAAAGAAAGATAATTAATCTTGAAATATTTGATGGTTTTAAAATGTAAATTTCTTTGAGTAAATTGAATAGTAGAGTCCATATTTTTTAAAAAGCTATTCTGACCTTGGACCTTATTGTAACTGAATTTCCTTAATTTGCTGACATTTAGAGAAAAAAAACAATTTTTCACTTTGACGTGAATGAGTCTTGAGGAAGAAGTCATTTGTTTTTTGTGTGTGTGTTTGGGGTTTTGAATTTTTTTTTCTCTTGGAAATGCAAACTATGACTTGGCTGAATAATGGAAAATATGAAAGGTAGTGAGACTAATTTCTTGGTCTATATCCGTATAAAAGCAGAATGTAGGCATGGAAGGATCCATAACTGATTTAAAAAAAAAAATACACTAGAGGAAATTATCTCTGTGACTTTGACTCAGTCATCTAGCATCCTTTGGCTTTTATTCTCTCTGTGGTGAGCATAGGGCCTGGTCTAAGGTAAAAAGCAAGTGAGAGACTTGCCTTGAACACAAAATTTAAGGGACACCAAATATCCAGCATTCAAAACAAATAACATTTTAATGCAATACATTTTTTTTCTTTTTTTTTAAATCATACTTTAAGTTCTAGGGTACATGTGCACAATGTGCAGGTTTGTTACTTAGGTATACATGTGCCATGTTGGTTTGCTGGACCCATCAACTAGTCATTTACATTGGGTATTTCTCCTAACTCTATCCCTCACCCAGCTTCCCAACCCCTAATAGGCCCCAGTGTGTGATGGTCCCCTCCCTGTGTCCATGTGTTCTCATTGTTCAACTCTCACTTATGAGTGAGAACATGAGGTGTTTGGTTTTCTGGCCTTGTGATATTTTGCTGAGAATGATGGTTTCCAGCTTCATCCATGTTCCTACAAAGGACAAGAACTCATCCGTTTTCATGGCAGCATAGTATTCCATGGTGTATACGTGCCACATTGTCTTTATCCAGTGTATCATTGATGGACATTTGGGTTGGTTCCCAGCCTTTGCTATTGTGAATAATGCCACAATAAACATACTTGTGCATGTGTCTTTATAGTAGCGTGATTTATAATCCTTTGGGTATATACCCAGTAATGGGATCGCTGGGTCAAATAGTATTTCTTGTTCTAGATCCTTGAGGAATCACCACACTGTCTTCCACAATGGTTGAACTAGTTTACACTCCCACCAACAGTGTAAAAGTGTTCCTATTTCTCCACATCCTCTCCAGCATCTGTTGTTTCCTGACTTTTTAGTGATTGCCATTCTAACTGGGATGAGATGGTATCTCTTTGCGGTTTTGATTTGCATTTCTCTGATGACCAGTGATGATGAGCATTTTTTCATACGTCTGTTGGCTGCATAAATGTCTTCTTTTGAGAAGTATCTGTTCATATCCTTTGCCCAGTTTTTGATGTGGTTGTTTGTTTCTTTCTTGTAAATTTAAGTTCTTTGTAGATTCTGGATATTAGCCCTTTGTCAGATGGGTAGATTGCAAAAATTTTCTCCCGTTTTGTAGGTTGCCTGTTCACTCTGATGGTAGTTCCTTTTGCTGTGCAGAAGCTCTTTAGTTTAATTAGATCCCATTTGTCTATTTTGGCTTTTGTTACCATTGCTTTTGGTATTTTAGTCATGAAGTCTTTGCCCATGCCTATGTCCTGAATGGTATTGCCTAAGTTTTCTTCTAGGGTTTTTATGGTGTTGAGTCTTATATTTAAGTCTTTAATATATCTTGAGTTAATTTTTGTATATGGTGTAAGGAAGGGATCCAATTTCAGCTTTCTTTAGTTTAGTTAGATCCCATTTGTCAATTATGGCTTTTGTTGCCGTTGCTTTTGGTGTTTTAGACATGAAGTCCCTGCCCATGCCTATATCCTGAATGGTATTGCCTAGGCTTTCTTCTAGGGTTTTTATGGATTTTAGGTCTAATATTTAAGTCTCTAATCTATCTTGAATTAATTTTTGTATAAGGAGTAAGGAAGGGATCCAGTTTCAACTTTCTACTTATGGCTAGCCAGTTTTCCCAGCAGCATTTATTAAATAGGGAATCCTTTCCCCATTGCTTGTTTTTGTCAGGTTTGTCTAATGGATCAAAGTCCATGATTAACACAATATCAAAATTTGTTTGTTTGTTTCAGACAGGGTTTCACTTGTCACCCAGGCTGGAGTGCAGTGGCACAATGTCAACTCACTGCAACCTCTGCCTCCCAGGCTCTAGCAATCCTCCCACCTCAGCCTGTCACGTATCTGGAAGTACAGGTGCACACCACTATGCCTGGCTTATTATTATTATTATTATTATTTTGTAGAGATGGCATCTCACTAGGTTACCCAGGCTGGTCTTAAACTCCTGAGCTCAAGCAATCCTCCTACCTCAGTAAAGGTGTGAGCCACTGTGCCCAGCTATGAAAAATTTTATTTTATTTTATTTATTTTATTTTTATTTATTTATTTATTTTGAGACGGACTCTCACTCTGTCGCCTAGGCTGGAGTGCAGTGGTGCGATCTTGGCTCACTGCAAGCTCCGCCTCCCAGGTTCACTCCATTCTCCTGCCTCAGCCTCCCAAGTAGCTGGAAGTACAGGCGCCCACCACCGTGCCCAGCTAATTTTTTGTATTTTTAGCAGAGACGGGGTTTCACCGTGGTCTCGATCTCCTGACCTCATGATCCGCCCACCTCGGCCTCCCAAAGTGCTGGGATTACAGGCATGAGCCACTGCACCCGGCAAAAAATTTTTAAAAGACAGGATTAGTATTACTGAATTTTCCTTTTGCTTCAGGCAATGTCCACACCAAATTGTGTGGATAACTTTGCAGCTCAACATATTTTCACCAAAAAAGCACAGTCCTTGAAATGAGCACTCAGATCAAGAAACAGAGCATAACCAATATGTCCAGAACCTCCTGATGTGTTTTTTCAGTCACTCCTACTCTTTCCTCAAGAGTTACCAAAATCTTGCCTTTTAACATTATCAGTTTCACCTATTTTTGCAATTTAAATAATTAAAATCATACAGGACATTCTCCTTTTGTCTAGCTTCTTTTGTTCAATATTATGTTTCTGAGATTCATCCATATTTGTGTACATTTATAGAAGGCATAGTCTCCTTACTGTATAATGTTCCATTGTGTGCATATTTCAGACCTTATTCCCTTTATGACTGATGGACATTTGAGTAACAAAAAAAAGAAAAACAAACAAACAAACCAAATCAAAACGATATTTGTGAGCATTCTTTTCCTTTGTCTCCTTTTTTGTAACAACACCTCAGTTGTCATTTGCGAATCTTCCACTCCTACATTCTATACTGTGCTAGTGAGTCTCCTATAATAATTCCCTTCCTCCATCTCACAACTATGGTGAGTTCAAGACCTAAACTAAAACAATCCCTACAATTAATTCTTAACATAATGATACACAGCAGATGTCAATGCTATGCTACTCGGGAGGCTGAGGCGGGAGAATGGCGTGAACCCAGGAGGCGGAGCTTGCAGTGAGCTGAGATCCGGCCACTGCACTCCAGCCTGGGCGACAGAGCCAGACTCCATCTCAAAAAAAAAAAAAAAAAAAAAAAAAAAGATATTGTGCATTAGTACTTGTTACAGATATATTTCAACGTGTGATTAGATTTCTCTTCCCAGGTATTCAGGTGTTGTTTTAGTCCATTTTCACACTGTTATAAACAACTACCTGAGACTGGGTAATTTACAAATAAACAAGGTTTGATTGACTCACAGTTCCACAGGTTTAACAGGAAGCATGGTTGGAAGGCCTCAGGAAACTTACAATCATGGCAGAAAAGGAAGAGGAAGCAGGCACTTCTTTACCATGATGGAGAAGGAGAGAGTGAGTTCACTAGGGAGGAATTGCCACATACTTTCAAACAATCATCTTATGAGAACCCACTCACTATCAAGAGATTAACAAGGGGGAAGTCCACCCCCATGATTCAATCATCTCTCACCAGCCCCCTCCCCTGACACGTGGGGATTATAATTTGAGATGAGATTTGAGTGAGGACAAAGAGCCAAACCACAAGTGTTCAGCTTTACATTTGATTCTGTGAGTTACCCAGTGTCCCTTCAACCAATTGCTTGAAAAGATTAAGCTAGCCAAATTATGTTTTTGTTTCTTGCGTCAAAAAGAATCTTGACAAAGAGAGAGAAGTTAAAGCAATTCACATGGGAGGAAAGAGACAGTAACCTGAATAATCATACAAAGTAGAAAATGTAAACCTGCGTTACCTTGTACATTACTTTGTTTCCACACTGCTGATAAAGATATACCTGAGACTAAGCAATTTACAAAAGAAAGAGGTTTAATTGGACTTACAGTTCCATGCGGCTTAGGTGCCCTCACAATCATGGTGGAAGGCAAGGAGGAGCAAGTCACATCCTACGCAAATGGCGGCAGGCAAAGAGGGAGCTTGAGCAGGGGAACTCCTCTTTATAAAATCATCAGATTTCATGAGACTTATTCACTATCATGAGAACAGCAGAGAAAAGACATACATGCCCCCATGATTCAGTTACCTCCCATTGGGTCCCTCCCACAACACAAGAGGGGAATTCAAGAATAAGATTAGGATGGAGACACAGCCAAGCCATAACATTCTTCCCCTGGCCCCTCCCAAATCTGATGGCCTCACATTTCAAAACCAATCATGCCTTCCCAACAGTCCCCCAAAAGCCTTATTTCAACATTAACTCAAAAGTATACAGTCCAAAGTCTCATCTGAGAGAAGACAAGTCCCTTCTGCCTATGAGCCTGTAAAATCAAAAGCAAGTTCGTTACTTCCTAGACACGATGGGGGTACAAGCATTGGGTAAATACAGTCATTCCAAATGTGAGAAATTGACCAAAACAAAGGGGCTACAGGCCTTACGTAAGGCTGAAATCCAGTGAGGCAGTCAATCTTAAAGCTCCAAAATTATATCCTTTGACTCCACGTCTCATATCCATTTCACGCTGATGCAAGAGGTGGGTTCCCATAGTCTTGGGCAGCTCCACACCTGTGGCTTTGCAGGGTACAGCCTCCCTCCCGGCTGCCTTCATAGGCTCATGTTGAGTGTCTGAGGCTTTTCCAGGAGCATGGTGCAAGGTGTCAGTGGATCTACCATTCTGGGGTCTGGAGGACTGTGACCCTCTTCTCACAGCTTCACTAGGTGATACCCCAGTAGGGGCTCTGTGTGTGGGCACCACCCCACATTTCGCTCCTGCACTGCCTTAGCAGGGGTTCTCCATGAGGACACTGTCCCTAGAGCAAATTTCTGCCTGGGCATCTAGGCATTTCCATACATCTCCTGAAATTTAGGTGGAGGTTCCCAAACCTCATTTCTTGACTTATGTGCACTCTGAGGCTCAACACCATGTGGAAGCTGCCAAGGCTTGGGGCTTCCATCCTCTGAAGCCATGTCTTGAGCTGTACCTTGGCCCCTTTTAGTCAAGGCTGGAGTGGCTGGAATGCAGAACACCAAGTCTCTAGACTGCATGCAGCACTGGGACCTTGGACTCAACCCACAAAACCATTTTTCTTCCTAGGCCTCCGGGTGTGTGATGGGAGGGGCTGCTGTGAAGACCTCTGACCTGCCCTGAAGACATTTTCCTCATTGTCTTGGGGATTAACATTGGGTTCCTCGTTACTTATGCGAATTTCTGCAGTCAGCTTGAATTTCTTCTCAGAAAATAGAATTTTCTTTTCTATTGTATTGTGAGACTGCAAATTTTCCAAACTTTTATGCTCTGTGTTCCTTTTAAAACTGAATGACGACGGGGTGCTGTGGTTCACGCCTGTAATCCCAGCACTTTGGGAGGCCGAGACCACCCTGGCTAACATGGTGAAAACCCGTCTCTACTAAAAAATACAAAAAATTAGCCGGGCATGGTGGCGGGCGCCTGTAGTCTCAGCTACTCGGGAGGCTGAGGCAGGAGAATGGCATGAACTTGGGAGGTGAAGCTTGCAGTGAGCCGAGATCGCACCACTGCACTCCAGCCTGGGCAACAGAGAGAGACTCCATCTCAAAAATAATAATAATAATAATAATTAATCCCTTTAATAGCACCCAAGTCACCTCTTGAATGCTTTGCTGCTTAGAAATTTCTTCTGCCAGATACCCTAAATCATCTCTCTCAAGTTGAAAGTCCCACAAATCTCTAGGGCATGGGCAAAATGCCACCAGTCTCTTTGCTAAAACATAGCAAGAGTCACCTTTGCTCCAGTTCCCAACAAGTTCCTCATCTCCACCTTATCCTGGAATTCTTTGTTATATCATTTTCAGCATTTTGGTCAAAGCCACTCAACAAGTCTCTAGGGAGTTCCAAACGTTCCCAAATTTCTCTATCTTCTTCTGAGCCCTCCAAACTGTTTCAACCTCTGCCTGTGACCAGTTCCAAAGTCACTTTCAGATTTTTGGGTATCTCTTCAACGGTGCCCCACTCCATGGTACCAATTTACTGTATTAGTTTGTTTCCATGCTGCTGATAAAGACATACTCGAGACTCGAGACTGGGCAATTTACAAAAGAAAAAGTTTTAATTGGACTCACAGTTCCACATGCTTGGGGAGGCCTCACCATCACAGTGGAAGGCAAGGAGGAGCAAGTCACATCCCACATGGATGTCAGCAGGTAAAGAGAGAGAGCTTGTGCCAGGGAACTCCTCTTTGTAAAACCATCATATCTGGTGAGACTTACTCACTATCAGGATAACAACATGGAAAAAACTTGCCCTTGGTCCCTCTCACAACATGTGGGAATTCAAAATGAGATGAGGGTGAAGACATGGCCAAACCATATCACCTTGTATGTAGAAAGTTTTAAAAATCCCCTTAGCATCTGCCACACTATGAATTAAAAGTATTTTAAAAATCCAACAAAAATTTATGATTTAAATGGAATTTTAATCGTCATGGCTGACATCTTATCTTTGGAGGCTTTGGAAAATGATGACCATGACTTTTTCAAAAGTCTACCCAGATGTTTTATAATATGTATTTCAGCCTTACACAAACAATGCAATATGTAGTGTCCTGCCACTGGCCTCTCCTTAGGGACCACAGTATCTGGTAATAGAGCTAGACGTTAGTGTGGTTTTCCCAGAAAACTGTCTAAAACATGATTGGGCATGACTTTAAGAGAGCACAAAGCATGAAATGTTTGTTGGTAGCAGCATGGAAAACAATCTATGTCGTATTTAGTTTTCTGTTCCTGAAAATTTGGAAACATTTTTTTCAGTATTTAAAGAAAAACACGATAGCTGACCATGAAATGTTGCAAAATAAGTTGTCAATCTAATGAGACTCAAAGTCACTCATCTCTTCTGAATACATGGAAAAAAAGGAATCTATTATTCTGATAGGTAAATATTCCTGTATTTTTTTTTCTGCCTACATATTTTTAAGCTCTTAGATAAATCATATAGGCCTGATAACTGAAACCTTTCCTATGGCATAATATTATCTGAGAAGCTGTCAAGCATAAGAACATAAATAAAAATCATGAAGATTGTCACTGTGAATCTAGTCCACTTCATCTCTCTTCTTTTGGGTAGGAGAAAAGGCCACTTGCTATAAACCATATGTGCTAGTATGGTATTTTGCAATAAATAGCTCTATATTCAAAGGTAGATATTTTGTAGTCAATTTTAGAATGAGTTTTAAACATTTAAATGTAGGAGTGAAAAAGATAGAATGTGATATCTATTTTTCTCTACTTAAAACAGGTTGGATAATCTTGAAGCATCTGTCAGCCTTCTTAAATAATTTCAAAGTTAGTCTGTGCTTGCAAGGAAAGTGTAGGTTGCTGGCTAATTTTAATGCCATCACTTAATATTCATTCTACCAATAAATAATAAGCCAAAACTATGTAGACATTAATTTGGAATTTCCAGATACAGAATCAATTGATTGATCTAGATGCTTAAAGTGTATCAATTTATCTAATTTTCACGTCAAACTGCCCAAGGAAGCTCTTATTATTGTTTGCTAATAAACTCTGCATTTTAATTGAGATTGAATTTGCTTTGGATCAGAAATGTGAGATCTGAGTTCAAATATGAGTTCAGTGGCTGTGAGACCTTGGGAAAGTCAGTCATTCTCACTAAGCACTTGTCTTCATATTTGACCCTAGGGAATACAGCAGTACCTGTTTCATAGGGTAGATGTGAATATTAAATGAGATAATGTATGTGCAGTGACTGGAAGATGAATGAGGCTTTACATGCTTTTGTGTTAGGCTCCCTCCAATCTCAAAACCTTTGCATTTACTGTTTCCTCAGTCTAAGATGCCCCCTATTCCTCCTTACTTTTCATATAGAGAACCTCTTTTTATTCTAATTGCTTCTGAAATGCCCTGAGCTTCCAGACCACGTCTGGTTCTCATACCATGCACATTCATATCTGCTTCGATTTCTCATAGGCATTGATCAGATAATCACATGCCTATTTCTCATAGGCACTGATCAGACAGTCACATGTAATTTGTTTAACTTATATCAACTATAAACTTTCGGATGATAGGACCTACATCTGTTTATTTTGTTTCCCATTAGATCACAGAATTGAATTCAGCAAATGGCGCATGGTGAAAGTATAGCCTCTTCCTTAAGAGGCTTCTCCTGCCCCAAAGACCAAAATCCCCTCTGCTAGTCCTACTTTTTATTAACAGAATGGTAGTAGTGATCTAGACAGCAAAGGATTCAGAACTCCTAAACAGTACCTGGGTAGAGATAGTTTGTCCAGATCATAGGTAGCTCTACAAAGTTAGCCTCTTGGTCCTCAGCTTTAGACTTTGGTATGTTGGGTGCATTTTCTTCTGTTCTTTTGGGAAAGTGGTCAAGTAACCCTTGTTTTTTTAATTCGCTGCAATTAGGGGTTAACTACGAATTAAAGCAATCAGTCATTTTTTAAGGTTTCCTCATTTTGTAATTCCAGCCATATCAATGATTGCTATCCACAATCTAGGCTTTTTATATTTAACCTCATGAGCTATCTTGTTGGAGACAAGGGAGCAAGAGAAATTATTATCTATCAAATGATCGTATTATTAAGGCATGTATTCCTAACCATTTCCAAATAATTGAAAAATTCTCAAAGCATCTAAATAGATGTTTCTAATAAGATGATATTAATAGTTACAGAGTTAACAGAGTGACAGGTGTAATGTTACACCCAGAGTCTGGATGAACTACCAACCAATCTCAGACCTATCTAATTCCAAAAGCTCCTCACAAGCTCCACAACAGATGACAGTATTGGTTGAAGTTAGTACTTTTACATTTTCCATTTGTCTTTTAGCACAGAAAGGATTACTGAGAGAAAGCTTCATATTTCTCAGTCTATGATTATGATTGTGCTACTAGTATGGCATCTGATAATTAGCTTTCTAATCAGTGTTAGAAATTGAATATCATTGCTGAATTTAACCAGAAAAATAGACAGTCTCTGCTTTTCATCCTGGAGTTTACTTTATATTGGGGGAGCATATTTTTGTATTTGTTATTTTAATTATAATTTTTTTTTTTTTTTGAGATGGAGTTTCACTCTGTTACCAGGCTAGAGCACCATCTCAGCTCACTACAACCTCCCAGGTTCAAGTGATTCTCCAGCCTCAACCTCCCCAGTAGCTGGGAATACAGGTGTGCACCACCACACCCAGCTAATTTCTGTATTTTTAGTAGAGACAGGGTTTCACCATGTTGGCCAGGATGGTCTTGATCTCTTGACCTTGTGATCCGCCCGCCTCGGCCTCCCAAGGCACTGGGATTACAGGCATGAGCCACCGTGCCCGGCCTATGATATTATTTTTAAAAGAAAAAGTAAGTATCGATAAGAGCACATAGAAGGAATCTAACCTGGTCTGAGAGAAGGAATGATTTTGTGGTGATGGCGTATTTAAGATGAGCCTCATGCCACTCTCTAGAGAGGGAGCTTAGGGAAACTTTTCTCTCCCTCTTCCCTCCTTCATAAATTACACAGATCTAGGGTGGGAAGGAGTTTGGCCTATATGAAATGATCAGATAGTCGATGCCAACAGGATGAAAAAAAAGAATATCACATGAGAAATAGTCATGGGCTGAACCAAACAGTGCCCCTAAGCCTTAATATTCTTACCTGTAATCTGAGAATAATTTTCTCATCTGGAGCTAATGATGATTCCCTACATATCTGACAAAATTGCCAGAAACCAGTGACACTCTCCATTAAAAGGTATGCATAAAATTTAATTTCATATATAAAATGCTAAATAGCTATATTATGTAATATCATATACATATACATGAGTTATATAATGTGAGAACAATGCATAATACAACTATGCAAATAGAAAATGCATCTCTCTGAAGCCCATGCTCTAGATACATGGAATGAAACTCAAATTTTTCACTGGGAGAGACCCTGATAAAAGGAAACTTAACATTCATACCACAACTCACAAGCTGGTACTATAACAAGATTTTGAGCAGGGTTTATTTCAGACCAATTTGAACTATTGAGTACATACCAATAAGAATGCCAGCATTCATTACATTTGGAGAGACAGATGGTCTGGACTGAGACAACCAATTAATGTAAAATGTGTTCTTTGTTGGCACTTACCACAAAGGAGGATCTTTTTTTGAAATACCTTCTTAAAGTTTATTCTATTTTCAGACGAATGCGTCTTTATGTAGAAAGTGAGTACTTAAGGCATCTATGGGCAACATTTTACCTACTTTTTATGACATCTATGGAAAAAGCTAATTTATATTAGTTATTGCTTTTTTTAATTTTAAAGAATGTAAAATAAGCTATTCACTTGAAATATTCTGATGTTCCATTAATCACATTTTTCATTTGGCAGAAAAGTATAAAGAAATTGCTTTTCCAAAGATTGCTCAATGAGGTCATTTCCTGCCTTCTTAAGAAACTTTCGTTAAATTGTGTGGTGTCAGTGGATGTAAAAATTAACTCTGAATTGTTTGCAGAAAAAAGAAAACACAAGTATACCCTTTATTTATGACACATATCCTTTAGGTCCTGGCTGTTTAGTCAAAGCACAGGAAACATTTTTATACTTAAAAATGTTCCAAGAGATATTTGCCAAATGTTGTATTACTCAAGAGTTATTGATGCTCAAGTTCACCCAGACCGTGTCACTTTACTCCCTTTCCCAGGTCAAAGCCCATGCAAAGAAAAACATGTCTGCCTGGAATGATAAATGATGAATAGGCGGTAGAGTTAGAGCATTATTTTGGTATCATTATTGTACATTAGACCATGAAAGCTAGAGTTCAGAGATTATACATTATGTTCTGAGCCAAAGTGAAATGAGAAATAAATTTTTTGAAATGTGGAAAGCAAATGTGACAACTTATTTTCCTATAGCTTATCAACTTTTAAATGTTTTATTTTCTGTATATTTGATAATATACAGAATATATTAGTGCAGAAGTCCTTGTATATTATTTGCAAATAAAAATGCATGAACTGGGGATACATGCTTACATATTTTACTGATGAGTGCATGCTAAAAAATGTTTAGATTGTTACTCATCTACGCAATGTTAAACCAATCAAGTACATTAAACCTGAGATATTGCTTTTAGAAAATTAAAAAAAAAAGAGGCGGGAGAAGAGGAAAGGAAAGAAGAGGAGGAAAGAATAATCACAATGCACATCACATAAAAACACATGTACATAGATTAACAAAATTGTCATGTATCCAGAAATAATTCAATCAATGGAGTTTTAGCATATCAATTTCATAAACTGGAACAAAGATACTCTTTAAAGCAAGACGAAGTCAGCTTGGTTTTACCCCTAGAAGTGACATAAGGTACTTGTGAAAAGTCATCTATGCCTCTGGTTTCACTGTTTTGTGATCTATTATGTGTTTTGTTTCTGCAGGTTTTTATTGTTGTTGGTGTGCAATACTAGAATATTATGTCTCGAAAATACAAGAGAGGCAAGAATGTAAAAAGTGCAAATAAGAGTAGCATCGAATTGTTACAGAAATAAAGGTAGAAATGTAGATGGTTAATTGCAATAATTAACTCAAAATGGTATGATTAATTTTATCTATGATTATGGCACAAATTTCTTAACAGAAAAACAATTGATGGAGGAAAAGAAATTTCTAAAAAATATGAATAGTCCTATGCTTAAGTTGTGAAAAATAGTATTTCTGGGGAGTAGCAATTTTTTCTCTTCATTTTCTGATTTCAGAAACTATCATTGTACACATACTTTTGGACAACATAAAAGAACAGGGTGCATTCAGGGCACGCAGTTTTTAAGAAAATATAAATGTCATGGCCAGAACATGAAATTATAATTCAAATGAAAACCAGTCTGTCTGATTCCAAAGTGTGCCACTAACAAGCTGTTAGACATGAAGAAACTACTTAACCTCTCTGGTCTCTATGTCCATTATCCACTATATGAGAATAATAAAACCCAGTTAAGAGCACTTCAAACGATTAATATAGAGTCCCTAGCTTGTGGTGTAAGGGAGTCTTCAACAAATCACAACTATTATTGAAAACTGTCTTCTAATCTCTAATCATAACAATCAATCACCATAATAAAAATATTAGGCAGAGAGATATTTCCAACATCTCACACTTAGTAAGGCACAGAATTATGGTTACTTTTTTGCCTCCTTTTTACTTAATTCCATTAATTTTAATAGGAAATGCAGAAGAAACGTTTTTATAAGGGAAAAAGGAGAGCAGTTATTATACATTTGTTTATTCTTTTAATTTTTTAAAAATTGTGGGTATATAGTAGGTGTATATATTTATGGGGTACATGACATATTATGATACAGGCATACCATGCTTAATAATCACAACAGGGTAAATGGGGTATACTTTGCCTCAAACGCTTATGCTTTCTTTGGGTTACAAACAATCCAATTATATTATTTTGATTATTTTTAAATGTACAATAAATTATTGTTCCCTGTAGTCATCCTGTTGTGCAGTGAAACACTAGATCATATTCATTCTATGTAACTATATTTTTGTACCATTAACCATTCCTTCTTCCCCTCACCAACCCAATACCCTCCTGAGCAGTGAGAAAAAAATCTTTGCCCAGTCTAATGTCCTGGAGAGATTGATTCCCCAATTTTTTTAAAAAGTAATTTCATAGTTTTTCTTCTTAGATTTGAGTTTTTAGTCAATTTTAATTTAATAATTTTTTTTTTTTTTGGAGACAGAGTCTCGCTTTGCCACCCAGCTTCGAGTGCAGTGGCAGGATCTCAGCTCACTACAAACTCCACCTCCCAGATTCAAGCGATTCTCCTGCTTCAGCCTCTGAGTAACTGCGACTACAGGCCCCCACCACCACGCCCAGCTAATTTTTGTATTTTTAGTAGAGATGGTGTTTTGCCGTGTTGGTCAGGCTGATCTCAAACTCCTGACCTCAGGTGATCCACCCGCCTTGGCCACCCGAAGTGCTGGGATTACAGGCGTGAGCCACCACGCCAGACTGATTTGATTTCTTGTATGGCTAGAGATAGGAGCCCAATTTCATTCTTCTGCATATTAATATCCAGTTTTCTCAGCACCATTTATTGAAGAGACTGTCCTTTCTCCAGTGTATGTTCTTGGCACATGATACGGTTTGGCTGTGTTCCCACTCAAATCTGATCTTGAGTTGTAGTTCCCATAATCTCCAGGTGTGGTGAGAGGGACCCGATGTGAGGTAATTGAATGGTGGGGATGGTTTCCCCCATGCTATTCTTGTGATAGTAAGTTCTCAAGAGATCTAATGGTAAAAATAAAGGGCTTACTCTTCACTTGGCTCTCATTCTTCTCCTTCCTGCTACCGTGTAAAGACAGATGTGTTTGCTTGCCCTTCCACCATGATTGTAATTTCTTGAGGCCTTCCCAGACCCTGGGAGCTGTGAGTCAATTAAACCTCTTTCCTTTATAATATACCCAGTCTCGGGCAGTTCTTTGTAGCAGTCTGAGAATGGACTAAAGAGCACCTTTGTAAAATATGAGTTCACTGTAAATGTATGGGTTGGTTTCTGGGTTGCCTGTTCTGTTCCGTTGGCCATGTGTCTGTCTGTATGCCAGTAACACACTGTTTTGGTTAATATAGCTCCGTAGTGTGATTTGAAGTCAGGTAACATGATTCCTCCAGTTTTATTTTTTTTCTTAGGACAGTTTTGACTATTCTGGGTCTTTTCTCATTCTAGAATATAAACTTAAAGGATTAAGTTTATATTTAAACATAAATATAAATTTTAGGATTGTTTTTTCTTTCTGTGAAGAATGTCATTGCTTTGGGTAGTATGGACATTTTAATAATATTGACTCTTTCAATCCATAAATATGGAATATTGTTCCATTTTTTGGTGTCTAGCTCAATTTCTTTCACCAGTGTTTTATAGTTTTCATTGCAGAGTTCTTTCATTTCTTTGGTTAAGTTTTTTCCTAGGTATTTAATTTTATTTGTAACTATTATAAATGGAATTACTTTCCTGGTTTCTTTTTCAGATTGTTTGCTGTGGGCATACAGAAATGCTACTGATTTCTGTATGTTGATTTTGTATCCTGCAACTTTACTGAATTTGTTTATCAGTTCTAATAATTTTTTGGTGAAGTCTTTAGGTTTTTCCAAATATAAGATCATATTATCTGCAAACAAGGAAAATTTGACTTTTTCTTTTTCAATTTGGATGCCTTTTTTTTCTTTCTCTTGTCTGATTGTTCTGGTTAGGACTTCCAGTACTATGTTAAATCACAGTGATGAAAGTGGGAATCTTTGTCGTGTTCCAGATCTTAGAGAAAAGGCTTTCAGTTTTTCCCCATTCAGTATGATACCAGCTGTGGGTCTGCTCTGCATAGCTTTTATGTGTTGAGGTATGTTCCTTTTGTACCCAGTTTTTCAAGGTTTTATTTTCACTGTGAAGAGATGTTTAATTTTATCAAAGGCTTTTTTATATCATCAATTGATATGATCATATGGTTTTTGTCCTCCATTCTGTCTATATGTATCATGTCGATTATATATGTTGAACCATCCTTGCATCCCTGAGATAAATCCCACGTGGTCATGATGAATGACCTTTTTAATGTGTTGTTGAATTTGTTTTGCTAGTATTTTGTTGAGGATTTTTGCATCAATGTTTATTCAGGGATATTGGCCTATAGTTTTTTTTGTTTTGTTTTTGATGTGTCTTTGTCTAATTTTGGTACCGAGATAATACTGGCCTCAAAGAATGAGTTTAGAAGCATTCCTTTCTCCTCCATTTTTTGAAATAGTTTGGGTAGGAATGGTATTTGTTTTCCTTTAAATGTTTGGTAAAATTCAGCAATGAAACCATCAGGTCCCAGCCTTTTCTTTATTGGAGGCTTTTTCTTACAGCTCTGATCTTGTTAATTGTTCGCTTGTTCAGTTTTTATTATTTCTTTATGACTCAATCTTGGTTGGTTGTATGTGTCTAAAATGCACTCATTTGTTCTAGTTTTCCAAATTATTGGCATATAGTTGCTCACAGTATGATTCTAATGATTCTTAGAATTTCTGCAGTATTGATTGTAATGTCTCCTTTTTCATATCCAATTTTACTCATTTGATCTTCTCTTTTTTTGTCTTAGCTGGTCTGGCTAAGAGTTTGTCAATTTCATCTTTTAAGAAAACAATTTTTAATTTTGTTGATCTTTTGTATTATTTTCTTCATTTCAATTTCATTTATTTCTGCTATGATCTTTACAATCACTTTTTTCCTACAAATTTTGGGTTTGGTTTGGTCTTGTTTTTCTGTTTCTTTAAGATTCATTTTTAGGTTGTTTATTTGAAGTTTTCCTACCTATTTGATATAGGTACTTAAAGCTATAAACTTCTCTCTTAGCTTTCACTGTATCCCATAGGTTTTGTTTCCAGTGTTGTGTTTCCATTATCATTTGTTTCAAGAAAATTTTCAACTTCATTGTTAATTTCTTCATTTACCCACTGGTCATTCATGAGCATATTGTTTAACTTCCATATATTTGTATAGTTTCAAAAATTCCTTTCATTATTGATTTCTAGTGTTATTCCATCATGATCTGTGAAGATACTTAATTTCAATTTACTAAAAATTTTTAAGACTTGTTTTGTGCCTAACATATATTCTATCCTTGAGAATGATCCATGTGCTGAGAAGAGTATTCTGCAGCCACTGGATGAAATGTTCTTTAAATATCTACTATATTCATTTGGTCTATGGTGCAGATTAAGTCCAATGTTCCTTTTTTGACTTTCTGTCTGGAAGATCTGTCTAATGCTTAGAGTGGGGTATTGATATTTTAGCTATCATTTTATTGGGTCCGTATTAGTCAAGATTCTCTTAGAGGGACAGAACTAATAAGATATATATGTATATAAAGGAGAATTTATTAAGTATTGACTTACACCATCACAAGGTCCCATACTAGAGTGTCTGCAAGCCGAGGAGCAAGGAGAGCCAGTTAGAGTCCCAAAACTGAAGAACTTAGAGTCTGAGGATAGAGGGAAGGAAGTATCCAGCATGGGAGAAAGATGTAGGCTGAGAGACTAGGCGCGTCTCACCTCTTCATGTTTTTCTGCCTGCTTTATATTTGCTGGAGGCTGATTAGATAGTGTCCACCCAATTAAGTGTGGGTCTGCTTTCCCCAGTCTGACTCAAATGTTAATTTCTTTTGGCAACATCCTCACAGACACACCCAGGATCAATATTGCGTCCTTCAATCCAATCAAGTTGATATTCAGTATTAACCATCATAGTGTCTGTCTCTCTCCTTAGCCCTATTATTTGCTTTACATATCTTGGTGCTCCATTGTTGGGTGCATATATGTTTGTAATTGTTATATATTCTTGCTTCATTGACCCCTTTATCATTATATAATGACCTTTTTTATCTCTTTTTATAGTTTTTGTCTTGAAATCAATTTGTCTGATATAAGTATAGCACTCCTGCTCCTTTTTGGTTTGCATTAGCATGAATAACCTTTTTCCATCCCTTTATTTTCAATCTATACATGTCTTTATAAGTGAAGTATGTTTTTTGTAGGCAACAGATCCTAGGTCTTGTTTTTTTGGTTTTGTTTGGTTGTTTGTTTGTTTAATCCATTCAGTCACTCTGTTTTTTGATTGGAGAGTTTAGTCCATTTATATTCAATATTATTATTGATAAGTGAGGACTCCCTCCTGCCATTTTATTCTTTGTTTTCTCACTGCTTTGTTGTCTTCTCTCCCTTCTTTCCTTCCTTCCTGTCTTCCTGTTAGTGAAGGTGATTTTCTCTGATGGTCTGTTTTAATTTCTTGTTGTATGTTTTTTAATCTGTGGTTACATGAGGCTTGCAAATGATGTCTTATAACCCATTTTAAACTGATCACAACTTAACACTGATTGTGTAAACAAACTAATCAGCAAAGAGAAAACTCATAAAATTTCCACACTTTGGCTTTGTCCCCCTTCCTTTTTAACATTTTGTTGTTTCTGTTTATATCTTATTTTACTGTCTATATCTTTAAAAGTAACTGTAGTTATTATTTTTGTTTGGTTCACCTTTTAGTCTTTCTACTCAAGATATAAGTAGTTTATACACCACAGTGACAGTGTTATAATATTCTGTGTTTTTCTATATATTTACTATCACTAGTGAGTTTTGTACCTTCAGAACATTCATTATTGCTCATTAACAATATTTCAGACTGAAAAACTCCCCTGAGTATTTCTTGTAGGACTGGTCTAGTGTTGGTGAAATTTGTCAGCTTGTGTTTGTCTGGGAAAGTGTTTATTCCTCTTTAAGTTTGAAAGATATTTTCACTAGATATACTATTCTAGTATAAAAGGTTTTTTCCCTTTGGTACTTTAAATATGTCAAGTCTCTCTCCTGGCTGCCTTGTAAAATTTCCATTGAGAAGTCTACTGCCAAATGTATTGGTGCTCCATTGTATGTTATTTGTTTCTTTTCTCTTGGTGCTTTTAGGATTTTTTCTTTATCCTTGATCTTTGGGAGTTTGATTATTAAATGCCTTGAGGTACTCTTCTTTATGTTAAATCTGTTTGGAGTTTTATAACCTTCTTGTATGTGAGTGTTGATATCATTCTCTATGTTTGGAAAGCTCTTTGATATCCCTTTGAAGATTTGCCTTCTTGAGGTTATTTTTAAATGTTCTAGGCATGTTCATTCTTTTTTATTTTATTTTCTGTTGTTTCCTCTGACTGTGTATTTTCAAATAACCTGTCTTCGACTTCACTAATTCTTTCTTTGGCTTGGTCAATTCTCTTGTTAAGGGACTCTAATGCATTCTTCACTATGTCCATTGCATTTTTCAACTCCAGAATTTCTTGATTTTTTAAAGTATTTCAATCTCTTTGGTAAATTTGCATGATAGGATTCTGAATTCCTTTTCTGTGTTATATTGAATTTTGTTGAGTTTTCTTAAAACTGCTATTTCAAATTCTTTGTCTGAAAGGTCACATACCTCTGTCTCTCCATGATTGGTCACTGGTGCTCTATTTAGTTAAGTTGGTGAGGTCATGTTTTCCTAGATGGTCTTGATGTTTGCGGATGTTCATCAGTATTTATTATAGTCTTTACAAGTTGGGCTTGTTTGTATGTATCCTTTTTAAGAAGGCTTTCCAGGTATTTGAAGGGACTTGAGTAATATAAACCAGGTTTTTGGTCACTGCAGCTATATCTGCCTGAGGGGTACCCCAAGCCCAGTAAAGATGTGGCTCCTGCAGACTTGTAGATATACTGCCTTAATGGTCATAGATAAGATCCTGAAGAATTTGCTGGCTTACCAGACAGAGACTCTTGTTCTCTTCCTTGACTTTCTCTCAAATTTTGAAGTCTCCTTCTCTGTGCTGAGCTGCCTGGATCTAGGGGAGGGGTGAAGCAAGCACCCCTCTGGACACCACCATTGGAGTCCACATTAGACCTGAAGCCAGCACAGCACTGGGTCTCACCCAAGACCTGTGGTAACCACTGCCTGGCTACTGTCTGAGTTTTCTCAAGGCTGTAGGATTTTACAATAAGCAGGTTGTGAAGCCATCCTTACCTTCAGAGCAGTGAGTTTCCCTAGGTCTTAGTTGAGTCCAGAGTGAGTCCAGAGATACCATCTAGAAACCAGGACATAGAGTTGGAAATCTTAGGCTTCTACTATTCTACTACAGCTGAGCTGACACCCAAACCACAAGACAAAGTTTTTCCCATTCTTCCCTCTCCTTTTCACAAGTAGAGGAATCTCTCCCTATGGCCACCACTGCCCCAGACTCACAGTGAGTACTATCTGGCTGCCACCAATGATCACTCAAGGCTCAAAAGATCTTCAGTCAACTTTCAGTGAATTCTGCCAGGTCTAAGACTCTTCCTTTAGACCAGTGGGATCCCTTCTGGCCCACAGAATGTCCAGAAATGCCATCCAAGAACCAAATCCTAGAATTTGTGACTTCAAGCCTGTTTGGTGCCCTACTCCACTGTGGCCAAGCTTGTACCTAAGCTGCAAAAGTCCCCTTTACTCCTTCCTCCTTTATTTTCAAACTGGAGTTCCACTTGATAGCCACCACAGCTGGGAGTGTGTTGGGTCACACCTGAAGCCAGCATGTCTGTGAACCTCACTCGAAGCCCACGGTGAGTACTGCATGGGTACCACTGCTCACTATTCAGGACTCAAGGGCTCTTTAGTCAGCAGGTGTTGAATTTTGCCAAGACTATGTCCTTCCCTTCATGGCAATGGATTCCCCTTTGGCCCAGAGCATGTCTAGAAATGTCATTCTGAAGCAAGGTTCTGGAATGTGGGCCTTATGACTCTGCCCAATACCCTGTTCTATCATTTCTGAGCTGGTATCTAAGTTGCAAGACAAAGCCCTCTTTACTTTTCCCTCTCCTCTCCCCAAGCTGTAGGAAGGAATCTCTCCTGGAGCTGTAAGCTGCACTATCTGGGGATAGGGGCGAAGTGGTACAGGCACTCTCTTGACTAACCCAACTGGTGTCTTACTGTCATGTGCCCCCCAAAGCCCACTGGCTCTGAGCCCCGTGCAACAACAGTGATTGCCCAGGGATTGCATGACTTGTGGCCTAGGCTATTTTGGGGGTTTGTTTAGAACCTCGGAGCACTTTAGCTCACAGTGGTGAGGCCTGCCAGAACTCAGGTTCTGACTGCTGAGATGGGTGATTCCCCTCTGGCTAGGGGTGGTCTATATGCTCTCTTCATGGGCGCCGGCTGATTTCTGTCTGGTGTTGCTTTCCACTGTGACAAGGCAGCACTGAGTTCAAGTGCCAAGTTCCATAGTCACTGTGCTCTCTCTCTCCCAAATGCACAGATTCTCTCTCCATGCCATGTAGCTGCTGCGCAGGGATGGGCAAGCGGTGGCATATGCAATTTAAGACTTTTTTCAGTGCTTCTTTCAGTGATATGAAGTCAAAACAAGGTACTGTAATGACTCACTTGATTTTTGGGTTTTGTGAAGATGCTTTTTAGTCGTTCAATTTGATGTTCCTACAGGAAGAACGATCAGTGGAGGCTTCTATTCAATTATCTTGTCCTGTCACCAGTCTCCATTTGTTTATTCTTACATCAGGATTGACTGAATTCTAATCATTTAATCTGGCTTTTAAGTGATGGTGTTTTGCCACATCACATTGGACTTGTAGGGAAGCACTGATACGATCTTTTCTTCATTTTTATTAGAATGACTTTTGTAATGGTCAATCAAAAATGTGGATACATATTAGGAGTGTATATGAACTGTTAGTTATGGCTGTTATAGATGAGCAAGGATGTCCAGAAAACACAGTGAATGAAAAATAGACTTTTTGGTCATCACCAGATTCCATGAATGTGCCTAAGTTAAGAAAAACAGGGAGTACCTAATTTTAAAGTGTACGGAATAAGGTATATTTGGGAGAATTTTAAGCATTTTGAGTATAGTTTGACAAAGATGTTTGGGGAGCAGGCCAGATCAATAACCTATCTCAGTTCTGGCAGTAAACTGGAACTAGAATGAGGGTGGTACCTCAGATAATTCTTTAAAATTCCTTAATCTGATTGTTTCAACTCTCATTTTATCATGATTCTCTTTATTTTGATTTGTTTGGAATAAAAATATTTTTATTCCTTTTTTCATACAATGAAGTAAATATTTGCTGAACAAGAAAGTTAATAAATGTCCTGGCATTGACTCTATGTACCGAATGTGGGGAGTTTTATGTGAGCATGTGTAGGTGTTGTTTCTCCTTTCTGAAAACAATATGGATATGTCAAAGAGTATACCTGCTTTGTTGATTAAGGGTGTCAAGATGTATTTACTGGCTAGGGGTGAGAGCACCATATAAAGATAACTCTATAAACATTTATTCATTTCTCCAATGGTCTCAAATGCATGGTTTTGTAAGAGATATAAAGGTTATCTGCATGTGATGTCTCTAAACAAAGAGGTAGCTAATTGGCAGCCCCTTCATCCACACTGATAAGTAGTCTGTTCTCTTACCAATCCCTACCTCTCCAATTTTCCTATATGCTTCTTCTCTTCCCAAGATAAGGGACTGACAAAAGCAGGGTAGTGTCAGAAGATTCTTTTCATAAGAAGAAGGGCTGATATTGTTGAGGCATTTTTCTAGTGGAGAGGACACCATTGGTTTTGAAATCTCAGAACCGAGATTGAAGATAATGATGAAATTTACTTTCTCCAAACAAAAGAAGGAGAATTCTGATACAAAGAGTAAGGTCATTGCCATCTAGAGGAAAAGATCAGAGAAACAAGCGAAAATATAAAAGTCTTTTAGGAAGAAGATTCAGAACAACCCATAGTCATGACATGCATTATAAACCATTCTATTCCTGTAGCAATTTGGGGATATATAATACATTATTATTATCTATGGTCAGCGTGCATGATAAGTTAGTGAGGTGAAGAATATGTTAATTAGATTAAAATTTTTCACAGTGTTTTCTAAATAGGTCAAAACATCACGTTGTACTCACAGATATACACAATTAATAGTTTTCAATTAAAAATAAATTAATTTAAAAGGTTATTTCAAGAGTTTTTCTCCAGAGCTGGCTAACAGAAGCCTTCCTAAGATTCCTATTTATCATCAGTAGCCAATGCTTTGTTAACTAGTTTACTGAATACTAACATGGAGTTTCACCGGGGGAATCTAGCAGCATCTTGTAAAGTAGATGAAATGAGCTCTCAATGGCAACATTAGGGATAAACAAGATTTGTGACTTGACTAAAATAATTTAGAGAAGCGCTATTCAATGTGGAGTTCGTACACTAGCAGCATTGACATGACCTGGGAGCTTGTTAGAAATAGAGAATCTTAGGCCCTACCACAATATTCCTGAATTAGAATCTGTACTTTAACAAAATGCCTAGGTGATTCATTCACACATTCATTTTTTTCTTTTTAGTTTAATTATGTTTTCTTTCAAAATTTGGGATACATGTGCAGGACGTACAGGTTCGTTACATAAATAAACGTGTGCCAAGGTGGTTTGCTGCACCTATCAACCCCTCACATCGGTATTAAGACCCACTTGCATTAGCTATTTATCCCGATGCTCTCTCTCCTCCTGCCTCCCCAACAGGTCCCAGTGTGTGTTGTTCCCCTCCCTGGGTCTATACATATGCTCGTTAATTTTAAGAGTAGTAGTTTAGAGAAATCTTTCACCCTTACAAGAACAAGTTATGGCACTCTAGCAAATCTTAGGGATGATGGCTTGGGCTAAATACTGAATCAGTTCAGCATCTAGTCACACCTCTTAGATTCTGATAGTTAAAGATCCTGCTTCTGGAATATTGATGTTTGCTTCATCTAAACCTTCTACTGAAAATGATGATAATGATTGCATCCCAAATGAAAACTTATATTCAAGGTAACAAAATCAGCGTGATTAAATTCCCATGTTAATTCCAGTTTGTTTTTGCTGTCCTGCTCTCATTGTTAATAGAGCCCTATTTTACTCTCACATAAATCTAGATTTTGGAGATGGATTACATAAGTACCCTAAAAGGTAATAAATATACATATGCTTATTAAAGATAAATAAATAAATAAAAACACACCAAATGAGCCCTTTCCTGATTTTCATGTAAATCACACACACACAAACATCTTCTTGGTAGCAGTGGGTAATGGAAGACACTTGAGGTTGATGGCGATAAGGGCTCCCCTCATGGGTGCTGGCTGCCTTCACATTTGTGCACCTAAAATTGTTTGCCAGGAAGAAGTGACAGCTTACCCCAGAGGAACATTCAAGCCTCTGACTCCTGCAAGACAGATGCTTGCTTCCGAGTTTAAAATGGCATTTCATTCCAGATTCTTCTCAATTTGACCACTAGGGTTTTAAGGCTGTTGGGCCAGGTTTTATTCGGAGTTCAAACTGGAGGTATTGTGTTTTCCTTTCTCAGCATTCTCTGTGGGAAGAAATATTTGCTAGCTGCTTGGCCAAGCAGCTCCGTCTTTGATAATAGTAGGTGAGGTTTTATTTCTAACCTCCTTTTCTTAGTGTATAGAATTACTGCAGTGACTCCTATGACCGCCCTCTTTTTTTTAATAGGTAGTCTCACTTGCTTTTAAAAAACATCTCTACTTGATTAAGCATAAGTAGTATTGCCTTTATTTCCTCCTACCCTCTCATATATCTAACAAACTCTTTAAAAATATTCTTTCTTTTTCTACCCCCAACAAATATTAAAAAAAAAAAAACTACTCAGAAGTAAAACAACAATTAAATAGAAGAAAACTCCAGTATCAGTCATCTAAAATAAAAAAAATCAAAGGAGAGTATTTTGTAAATCAAAATAAATCTTTCCAACTCAATGGGCTTTCTTTGAAGTATTAGATATTTATTTTACACCAACTTCAAAATATTGTCTAGGGAGACAGATAGCTACACAAATGATACGCATATTTTTGTAATAAATTTAAAAATTTGATTTCCCCCTGACAATGCCAGAAAAATAATAACAAAGCTTTAACAGAAAAACTGTGCAATGATAATCAATACAACGGCAATCAGTACAATGTGTTGTTACTCATGTGTTTGCCCGAAAACATTGTCAGCAAGGATTCTGAACACAACACAGCACATTCTCATTGTTGGCACCACCTCATTGTATGTTAAAGTCAGCAAAGAGAATAAAAAAAAGCAAAAGGAAAAGAATCAGATCACCGTCCTGCTGTATTCTTTGAAATTTATTCAAAATTAATTACAAATGCTGGTATCTCTTTCATGTTTGCTTTGAATTAGCAATCTGCTTCTCTAAAAGGTGCTTGAAATTGTTCATAATAAAACCAGTTGTGTAACACTGTAAATGGTATGCAAGGATATAGAAAAAATAGAAAAACAGGTATCATTAATAAGAAAGTGATAAGTTTGCTCCAAGGCAGAGCTGAGCTATTTGCTCAGTATATCACACTCTGTGCTCCCTGGTAGCCAGTGCAAAGAGGGAGAGAGAAGCAGGAAAAAAATAGAAAGGAAGGAAGGAGATAAGTTACATAGTTACTATTTCATGACACAAGACAACTCTGCAACTCTTCAGAAAGTACTACACAAGCACTAATGTATAAACAAAGTGGTGGTGGCGATTGCTTAATCAATGTCTCTAAGTAGCCTCATCCTACACTTTAGTATCCTTATGCATAAGTAAAATTTATGTAGAACATATGTATTGCCAGAAATATTTCCCTGCCTTACATATTTCACTTTACGGTTCATTACTCACATTTGTTCTTAAATACTGTAGTTTTAACAGCTGTCTCTAGTTTCTATCAAAGTACCCTAAAAATCCTATAATAATATTTTCCACCTCATTTCCTCCTTTCTTTTGACTGCATTGTGATAAAGCACTGTGTCCGATAAGGGAAAGTGACAGCCTTGTCAAACTCTAGACCAAGCATTTGCATGCTGTTATTTTATTCACAGGATTAGAGCAGCCACCAGAAGCTGAAGGAATTGGCTTTCCCTAAATCATACATTTTCACTGATGATGGTGTTTTATCCTACAATCTGTCACTCATAAACTATCTCTTTCATAGTTCTGAGGTTGTTTTTTGGAGAAAATGCATCCTTTATTTTCTGCTAAAAATTTATTGTTGTGGAAACGAAATTAATACAGGAACACTGGACACCATCTTATTTTTGATGAGCAATTGAATACCAGTCATTAACATTAATACGATGATAAAGTCACCAAATGCTTTAGTGTCTTTAATCCCAGAAGACAAAAGTGCTTTATAAACCTTAAGTAAATATTGCGAATGTCAGTAGTGCTTCGTCAGAAGACTTTAATAACTGCTTCAGAAAAATATTTTCATTTCTTGTCTACAAGTCGCCTAATAATCACTTGTAGGAAAAAATAAATAAATCTCGTATTCAAAGATTCCAATATTAGTTCCTCTGAAAAGGGTAGAATATCTTTGCACGTTGAGCTTCTTATTTCTCCAGTTCATTCATTCAGTGGTAAGATTTATGGTTTGAACTATTTTTCTCATCAGGTTTTGTTCTGGTCAACCTTGAAGGGAAGACTATCAACAAACAATCTCTGGCAGAAATTATTCTCAGAGCTAGATTTCTCCCCTATTAATTATATAAGTGTTAAAATGCTTACTCAAGGAAAGAATAATTTCCACAGCAAGAGGTAGAGATATTCTATAACAGTTACTTATAATAATTGCTTCAATTCATTTGCAACTTAGTTCCTGCTCTTTTGTCTAGCTGCATGTAAAAAGGCACAGCAAAGAGCATTGTGTCTGAGATGGGACATAATATGTGTTTGAATTCTTGCTCTTTGTACTAATTCTGTTACCCGGATCTTGCAAAACCATAGAAGACTTCCATGATTATCAAGCACTGGTCATCTTTCAGTATCCCTCTTCCTAACATGCATTAGTTCTAGTGGCTAATTCATGTTTGGGAAAGTCACCTAAGTATCGTCTTTGTTTTTGCCTCAGTTTGTTTTTGGCAAAAGTTTCCTAATATTAATTTCCTGTTTGTTCCTGTAAGAGTGTGTGTCTTGGATGCTGGAGGCTGGAAAAGGTTTGCAGATCCTCTGCCCTAAGTGTAGAGATGCATGTTCCTTCACCTATGTAGAATAAAGACAACTATAGCAATTTTTTGTTTGTTTGTTTGTTTCCTCTGTCCCAACGCACAGAGTTATTTGTCTTTAGCTATGTGGATGATGACTTCATGCAGAGCAACTCACATTCACCAGTGATTTCCCACCATTTCTCTATCAGTAGTCCCTGTCCATGGTTTTCTTCTTACAATGTTACCAGTGGTGGATCTTGACCCTCCATAAATAGAAGTAAAACAAGAGGCTGGGCGCGGTGGCTCACGCCTGTAATCCCAGCAGTTTGGGAGGCAGAGGCAGATGGATCACCTGAGTTCAGGAGTTTGAGACCAGCCTGGTCAACATGGTGAAACTGCGTCTCTACTACAAATACAAAAACAGTAGCTGGGCGTGGTGGTGTGTGCCCTTAGTCCCAGCTACATGGGAGGCCGAGGCAGGAGAATAGCTTGAGCCCGGGAGGCAGAGGTTGCAGTGAGCCAGGATCACGCTATAGCACTCCAGCCTGGGCGACGGAGTGAGACTCCGTCTCAGAAAAAAAAAAAAAAAAAAGTAAACCAAGAGTCTGAAATGGGCTTGAACAAGGCAGTTTATTGGGGCTTTCACCTTAAGCAGAAAGGGAGACAACATCAGGAAGGAACCTGCTGCTGGCTTCCCCAAATCAGGTAATTTGGGCTTTTCTTTTCCTTTGAGCCTCCTCCAGGTGACATTCTTGGGGTGGTTCAGCGGTTATGTCTGCATAGTCTCATGTCATGCCTTAACATGCGTGGTAGGTCTCATTTGCATCTTAAATCTCCACCCAGAAATGTGACTTTTACTATTAAAATGAAGCAAAGTTCAAGTTAGGACAAACTAAGATGTTACTTAGCGTTGGGGAAGGTCTCTTAGAAAGTCTCTACAGTTGGCAACCAAGATGTTTGCGGTTAAAGTGCTTTGTTTCTTTCAGGCCTAATCGGTCGATTTTGTGAGAGGAAGCGTCTGTGGTGGCGCAGCTTCCAGGCTGAGTGTAGCTAGTCCATTAGGAGTTAGCAAGGAAAAACCGGGAGGGATCCCTGTTCTGTTCTCGCTGTCTCAATTGCATACAAGGGATATTGTTCCCAGGCTGTTACCGGCGGAGGGTCTTGTTGACTTCATGAGTTGTCCAGGTTCTTGGCGTTTTGAGCAAATAATTGAACAAAACACACAAACAAAGCAACAAAAGAATGAAGCGAGGAAAGCACAGAGTTATTGAAAGGAAAGTAAACGCCACAGAGTGGGAGTGAGCTCAAGCAAGCAGCTCAAGAGTGCTGGTTACAGGATTTTGTGGCGTTTAAAAATACCCTCTAGAGGTTTCACATTGGTTACTTGGTTACACCTTATGTAAATGAAGGAGTGGCCCATGACCAGTCTGATTGGTCGCGGGAGGCAACCAATCAGAGGCTGAAGAGAAGTTAGGAAGTTGCACATAAAGGCTTGGCCCCTGACCAATCTGACTGATTGCAGGGGGGGCCAATCAGAGGTACTTTCCATTTTTCACAGGGAAAATGGAAAATAGGGGTGAGAGGGCAGGGGCTTCCAAAAGAAGTAGGCTCTAATCCTTTTGTTACTTGAGCATGGAGAAGTGGGGTTTTCCTTTTGATTCAGTTCTAGGAAATCCGACTGAATTGGCCCTAGGTTTTCTGCCTCCAGACCCTATTCTCCTGCCTCAAGGCTAAGCGTCTCCCCCACAACTGCTCCCACCCTGGCACCCCTGCCAAACTGCCTCTCTGAAGGCCAATTTGTGAATTTCTCTATTCTTGCATGAAGATAAAGAGGTGTATGTCTAAGTACAGCTGTACCTGCCAGTGGATCCTGGTCCAGCCCCTTACTGGAGGTATGACATTCAATAGGTAACTTAACCATCCTGAATCTTCTTTTTCTTAACTGTGAAATTGGGCTTATAAGAGTATCTACGATAGAGAGTAGTTGTGAGGATTAATTAAATTTAGAAACTAATATTTATAAAATATAAAATATGACCTTGCCAGAGTAAAGACTAGCGCTCTGTAAGATACCATAAACTTTACCAGTAGTGACCTTGTACAGCACTCCATTCAGTCCTGAAATCCTTTAAGGGTGCTTTAAAAAAAATCTGAAATTCTTTAAGGGTGGTGTTATGTGACCCTTACTCCCTAGGGTCACCTATCAGTTTATCATTCATAAATTGCCAACTGAACCTTTACTCTCTTCATCTCTTCACCCTACCCCGACTTCCCTCCTTTCCCAGGACACATTCTTTTTTCACTGTCTGTAGCTTAGGCAATTAGTCATTCCTGTTTATAAGAATTTCCCTTTGATGAAGCTGGAAATAATTTCAGGGTGACATGAAGGGAGAGAGATACCTTAGTTCCCCTCTGCCTGTACTATCTTTTGTGAAAACATAACAGCAATTTAGTTAACAAAAAGAGTTGAGGTATGAAAAATCCTTCTTAGACTTTCATGATTATTAAGAGCTAGTGATTTTTCAGTATCTCTCTGCCTAACATTAATCAGCTCTAGTGTGTGGTTTTTGCCAAAAGTCTCTGATTCTTTTTTGTTTTTTGGGTCTTTTGTTAAGAAACAGGATATTTCATTGTCACCCCGGCTGGAGTGCAGTGGTGCTATCACAGCTCACTGTGGCCTCAAACTCCTGGGCTCGAGTGATCCTCCTGGCTCAGGGCCCCTGAGTAGCTGGGACTATAGGTGCATGATACCACTCCGAGTTAATTTTGAAAAATTATTTGTAGTGGTCTTGCTTTGTTTCCCAGGCTAGTCTCGATCTCCTGGCTTCAAGCAATCCTCCCTGTTTGGCTTCCCAAAGTGCTGGGATTACAGGCGTGAAACACTATACACAGGCCTAGTCCCTGATTCCTATCTCTGGCATATGGAGTAGGAGGCTGAGATTGCCTTTTTTATTGTTCACTTAAACTACAGCACAATCTATGTCCCACCAAGAGGGAAGAATAAGCGTCCTTGAAGATGATGAACAGATGAGAGGATCCTTTCTGTCCAAATTAATTGTTATGAATATTTAAATAAGAGAATTTTGTGCACAGATTAGAACAGTGCTAACATGCTTGGTGGTTGACCCATTTCCGTTAACCTTGTGCAACATTCTAGGTTGAGGCAATAGGGCAGTTATATGTACACTTATGCCTTCATATTCAGTTTACTAAACCTCACATCCAGAATTGGTGTTTTATAATGATGAAAGCTTAAGAAAGATTTTAGCATCTTAAATTTGGGGGAGGCTAAACCATTGTCATTTTTGTATTGCTGCTTTTATTCATCATATTAGAATGTTAACAAAAATGGTTGGCAAGATATTTTTGTGAAATGATGCCACATCAAAATGAAATGAACTGGAAACTTAAAACTTATATAAAAACTAGGGGAAAAGGCTGCTACATTTCTTTAAAATTGTCCTTTACAAAAAATAAAATTTCTGATTTTATAAAATAAAAACACTAACATTTTACACTTATTTGTAATTATTGCATTTTTTACACATGTGTATTTCATTTCTGTTACAATTAAATAAATAATCAAAATGCAGATTTTTTCTCTCTGCTTTTAGAGCTCTATCACATTACAGATAGACTTCAGAAATAGCCTTGTTTCTCTAGAGAAGAAAACTTATTCCATTCAAGAATGCAACTATTATTGTAACACATGCACATTTTTAACTGATCAGAAATATAAATATGTAAGCCTGACCTTAAAGTCAATTGTATTTACTTTATAATCACCAAAAACATTAGAAAAGAAATTAATTTACAATAAATTCACACTCCATATTATTTTTAAAGAGGGAAACATAGATAGATAGTTAATCCTTCCAGATTCCGATGTGATATTGAACATCCTCTGTTCTAGATGTTTTATGTATGTATGTATGTGTTATTTATCTTTCCTTGGCCTCCCTTGACTATTTGTCTCAACATTACATGCCAGCGGCTTTTTCTCTTGCTTGAGGGCAAACAGCATATTGTTCATGTTGATCATGGTGAATGCTTGTTTTCTCATTATAAAATAATTTCCTAGTCATCAGCATCCCCACAGACTCTGTAGAACTGTCCTTGTTTTACACAGCAATGACATAGGGCTGCACTTCCTTGAAAACTTGGGTAAGGCTAACTAGAACAAAATCACTTGCAAAGAAATTAAATGGTAGAAATTTAAACCAACTGTCAGTCACTTTCCTAACTCATATGAATGGGTAAGAAGGGTGCAGATAAAATAAACGTGACAAGGTCAATCTTGTTTCTAAATCCAACGAGTTCTCTCAATCAAATTTGAGGTTACAGAGCAAAAATTGAAATGAAACAGCAGAGGAGCAGAATACCAACAAATTGCAAATCCTAGGTCTCTAGGCAAGATGTTGAATGAAGCCAACTGGTAGGAGAAGGCCTGATATCAGAGAACAAACTTGAGCTTTGAAGTCAGATATACTGCACTTACATTTGAATTCTAGCTCTACTGTTTCTTAGCTTCAACTGAAGTATATGACTTAAATTATCCAAAGTCTTGGTTTCTTTACATGCATAAAGATAGTAATACCTGTCTCCAAAGCATTTGAATAATTGAACTGGAAAATGTGGATAAAATCCCCAGCATACTATCTCTGGCACGCTGTAGCCATTCCAGTATTTGTTCCTTTCTGTACTTCTCCTCTCAGGAAGTGGCATTAATTCCTGCAACCTGTTTTTTCCAGAAATACCAGAACTCTTTCTATCAGAATTCAGCTAGTGCCGAATTAATGTTAGGTCCTGCCATAAAGCGGTTTTATCATTTCCCAAATTCCCTTTAAGTATGTATGTGAGGGAGTAGTATCTTGCCTCCATTTACTCTATTTTCAGAGATTCCTCATGTAAGGCTATGGGGGAAACACATAAAATAGCGAAATTTCAATTTGCAGGAAACAAAATGACAGAAAATATTTATTGAGACTCTTCAATGTTATCCATCAAAAAGTTACTGGTTTGTTTTCAAAGGAAATTGCCTTTTTTTTCCTTTGTGGAATAAGTTATGAAAGTGTTCCTTGATAACTGCCAGTAATACAGAACTTTTTCCATCATTAGAAAATCCACAGAATTATTAGACGACTTCAATTGTTATACAAATAAACAAAAATCTTCAGAGTGGGCTAAGATGGCCACCTTAGAAAAAGAATTATAGCACTTATTAAGAAGCAGTAATAAGACAAGTATTTGAAGAACTATCAGTTTGCAGCTGCATTAAAAAAGACAGCTCTGTACTTACCTTTATAGGAATGAACAGAGATTTTCATTTATTTTTAAATTGAGTGTAGATTTGGATAACACATTTGTATTCTACTCATGACTTTGCCAGTAGTAGGTCCTTAGAAATGTTTACTGATTTTCTGGTTGATTCTGTTTCTACTTATATGGACAGTAAGATAATCAAGTTCCTTCTAGCTCATGGAAGATGCCCAATAAATGGTAATATGTATATATGTATACCAATAGAACTAAGGTCATTATCTTCTTCAATTCTGACAAAAGGCTACAGATTATTCTTTTGTGTGCAAATTTATGGGATACATGAGAAAATTTGTTATATGTATATAATATGTTGTGGTCACATCAGGGTCTTCAGGGTGTCCATCACCTGAGTACAATACATTTTTGTTATGTATAGTCATCCTACTCTGCAACAATCATTGAATTTATCTGTCTTACTGTATGTTTGTACCCTTTAACCCACTTCTCTTCATTCCTATCCCCCCTGCTCACCCTTCCCAGTCATGTTATCTATTTTTCCACTCTCTACCTCTGTGTTTCATTTTTCTAGCTCCCACATCATAGGCATACAATATTTGTCTTTCTGTTCCTGGCTTATTTCATTAAGACATTGACCTCCAGGTCCACTCATGGTGCTGCGAATGATATGATTTTATTTTATTTTTAACTGCTGAATAGTTTGATTAAGTAGCAATAGTGGATCCAAGATTTGAAATCAGGACAACTACCTTCTTTTATTCTATGAAATTGTGAGTAAATTGCAGAACAAGCAAGATGATAGGCACAGATGTTATCAGAATGTTCTAGCTTGGTTTGTAGCCCCACCAGGGGCAAGTGTGAAGTTAGCGAGAGTTCTAGACTTCATGCAAAGCAATGTTGTCAGGGAGCCATTTCACATGATGGTCATGTACAGTGATAAGGAGGGATATTACACATAAAAGCAAGACAACATTCAGCTGTCAAATTTATTCCTGCTGATTTTTGTTCTTCACTACAGCTTGTTGAGGTTATTTTGGATGTTGGCCCTGGTTTTGATTTAAATTCAAACTGCATGTGGCTTTCATATCTTTATCCAGTTTTTGATCAAGACAAAGCCAAACATGCCTCCTGAAGAGAGGTCCCATCGTGAAATCTATTACAAAACACTTAGTGGATATGGTTCACAATGAGCTGTAAAGTGTGCTATTCATATTTATAGTGTACTTAGAAGTCCATTTAAAAAATCTAGTTCACAAAGTTGCAATAATTTTTTTCTAGTTGAAATAATTTGTGTTATAATACATAGTATCATTCACTTGTTTGGAATCTGAAAAAGAAAGGATGGTAACCAAGCTTCAGAAACAACACATTTCAGAAGAATGTCTGCCTTATTTGTCAATGTTATCCTTGGTTTCCAGCGTAGTATCTCACACACACAGTTGCTCAAATAATACTTATGAAATAATCATTGTTTAAAACCACAAAATTAGTTGTTCTAGTCATTACACATAGATTTGTTCTTTTTATATATGATTTTCATCAAATATGCCATGCCATATTTGATGAAACTAACTAGTTCATAGCAGAAATTCCTATAAAAACAATTTTGTGAAGGAAATCTAGTCTGGACCACACTATGCACTTACCTATTTTTTTTTTTTTTTCTCGGTAGAGACAGGGTTTCACCATGTTGGCCAGGCTGGTCTTGAACTCCTGAGCTCAAGTGATCCACCCGCCTCGGCCTCCCAAAGTGTTAGGATTACAGACTTGAGCCACTGTGCCCAGATTGCACTTAATTGTATTTTGTTCCCACAAAACTACATCTGAGTTATGAGTCCTGGACTCACAGACCTTCATTATGCTTCAAAACAATTTACTTGTAGAAGTAACCATTAGCATGCCAGTTGTTTTACACATATTCTGTCAACCAGTCATCTAGATTTTCCACTAAGGTAGATACTATTCTGATCGTGTTACACACATAAGTAAAATGAAGCTCAAATAGTTTGTTTTTGCCAAATTCTAATAGAGCCAAGTGTTATTTCTCACGATTTTTTCTTACCTCTAGGTATTGCAGTTTTCAGAGATTTTGAAGGCTGAAGATGAAAATAAGTAGGTAAAAATAAATTCTTCATTAGTCAAGTTTTTCCAAGCTTAGAAATGTTTATGTAGTGGGGATTGAAAAGGGGGAATCCCAGGTAAAATAGGAATTTGGAAAATAAAATTTAGTTCATTAGTAAATCTAGTATCTCTGCCTCAAAGAATGAGATTATCATGACAAAAAATATAGGAAATTCTTAGCAATTATTACCAAATTCATAAGATAAATTTCATCTTGCAATCAGTATCCAAATAATTCAAATTTAAAAGAAAAGAAAAACTAATATGTAAATAATTTCCCCAGTGTCTCTTTTGTCTTTACAAAATGAAATTGGTTCCCATAAATGTATTCATTTTCCTATTATTAGGAACAATCACTTAGAATGATGTTTTTACTATTATAAGAATGATCACATATTGTGATATGTGTGAGTTTTGAAAACAACATCCCTAGAGGAATCATCTTAACGGAGTGTTTCAAAGTGTTTAACATAGTGCTTGCTATATGTGTGCATGTAAATAGATGCACTTTTTTGTAGAGAAGTCACAATTGGAGAAGTGAATGCTGGAGAAATACTAGTAAAATTACAAGAAAATTAGCATGCATGTCTCTCAGTTAAATGAGCATGCAATGTGGAAAAGGGGGTCACATTACTTAATTCATTGACTCTTTCAAATCACTCACTGATTAGATACTCTGAATTCAATAAAAGTTTGATTTGGAAATATTTTAATTGAGTGTTACTGGTTGGCTAGAATTGGCTCTATAACACAGATGATTCTCACTATTAGATAACAGGATATTGTTAAAAAAATGATCACACCTTTATTATCTGTGACATTTTGTGATGCAGATGTTGCATTCTTAGGCAAAATGCAATAGATAATTGTTATAAAATACTATAATGAAATTAGGCTGATTATTCTATTTGATTTAAAATGTCATATAGTAAAGGTTATTTTCACTCATGAAGATTAAATGTGTGTGGCCATATGTTAGAACAATCTTTTGAATTGAAAATATACTCAGCTGAAAATTGTCAACAAACTCAGAAATATCCAAAGAAAAATAGCTTTCTTTTTTATTTGCCAAAGCATCTTCTTTCAATTAAAATGTCATTATGTTACACTCATGGATGACACTCCATTATGACAAATCTCGTATAGGAAACAGTAAATTATTCTATATATAAATTTGATGGCATTTTGATATGAAAATGTGTAAAATCTGTCAATACCCCAGAAATAGAACATCAACAAAGAGGATTATTGGTCCACCCAAATAATAATGTAACCATTCAGAGGATAATGTTTTCCAATTGCAATTACATGCTCTAATTTTAACGGGGCTATCATTTACAATAATTTGGCAGATTTGGCTCATATTTCTTTCAGAAATTCATTTCTTCATTATGCTTCAAAACAATTTATGGTGCATTTATGTTGGGGAAGATAATTTGCTTATTTTATTGTGAGTGGAAATCAGTAATTACATACAATCCCATTTTCTCTAGACATAAAGTTAATTCATGGTAGTAATTTTATACAGAATATTAGCTGGCATTAGTTATGATGAAAATGTAACTGTGGTAAATGCCTCTATTATAACTGAATTTCCTTGGACTTGGTGGAAAAAGAAATGTTGACTTAGTAATAACAATTCCATGATGTTGTGGCAAGCCTATGGATCATTTGTCCTGCTAGCAGTATGTGGGAAATTATTACTGCCAACTCTCTGGCTTTGGATACGACTGAGTTTGAATCCAGACTTCTCTATTTCTGTGTTATGCAACTTTGAGCCAGTAGCATAGCTTGTGCAAGCCTTAATTTTGTCACCTGCAACATGGAAAGAATTACAATACCTGTGTCATAGCGTTCTTAGGGTTAAGTGAAAAGATACATGAGCAATTTTAGTTAGTTTCCCAAATTTATGGATATAGCAGTAGTGTTTTGAAAAGTACCTGACAAATATGCATCAAAATATGTATTTATCTTCACCCAACTCTGACTAGAAGATCCTCATACTGGAGGAAAGCAGACAATCAAAATAAAGGAAGGAAGAATTTTTAATTTCTGTAGCAATTTTTGTTGGGATTTTGTTAGGAACTGGACTGGGACATTAATAATATTATGCCTTCCAATTCATTAACATGGAATATCTCTCCAACATTTTAAGTTTTTATAAAATTTCTTTATAAAATTTCTCCAGTCTTGCAATTTTTTATATAGTGGCCTTGTACATTTTTAATTAAAAGTAATACTACATGGTTTATAATTTGTTATGCTGTTGTATATGCCAATTTTATTTGATTTGCCAATTGTTCATTGCTAGTGCATATAAATAACACTGATATATCATCATTGTAGTCTGCGGTGTTCATTAATTCACTTGTTAGCTCTAGTAATTACTTTAGAATTTCTTTAAGATTTCTACATGTGCAGAAAAGAACATTTTATGTCGCCTTTTTTTACCTTTATACTTTTAATGTTTATGTTCTTTATTCTTCTTGTTATTATTGCACTGGGTAAGACATCCAGAACAATGCTAAGTAGCACTGGTCAGGGCAGCCCATCTTACCTCACTCCTGATGTTAGAAAGAAATTATTTGTCTTTCAATATTATGATATTAGTAGGATTTTCACGAAGGGCCTTATCTAACTAAGGAAGTTCTTTTGTTTCGCCCTAGTTTGTTGGGAAATTTTATCATGAACGTGGGTAAAATTTTGTCAATGCTTTTCCTGCATTTATTGACATAATCATATGTGTTTCTCCTTTATTTTGTTAATGTGGTGAATTACATTAATTGATTCTCAAATGTTAAACCAGTCTTCCATTTAGGGATAAACACAACTTTATCATCTTATATTTTCTTCTTTCCTTCTCATATATTGTTACAAATATTTTGTTATTTGTGTCTGAGGATACTGGTTTGGGTTTTTATTTTCGTGTTAGGTCCTTGTCTAGTTTACTTATCAAGGTTATGTAGACCTTATAAAATGAATTAGAAAGAGTTCCATCCTCCAGTATTTTCCAAAAGACTTCAAGATTGATGCTATTTCTTCCATTAATGTTTTCTAGAATTCAACAGTGAAGCCATCTGTCCCTGAAGGCTTCTTTGTGGGAAGAGTGTTAATTACAAAAATATAATAGATTTAGCAAATATAGAGTTATTTTAATTATCTGTTTCTTCTTGTGCCTGTTGTGTTTTTCAAAGAATGGTCTTTTTATATGAGTTGTCAAATTTATAACCATCAACTTGTTTATAATGATAGTACACGTACTGATGCTACCTCTTTCTTTTCTGATAACTGTGCTTCTTTTAAATCTTTTTTACCCTTGGTCATTATAGTTATGGGCTACTTAAGTTTATTTTATATTAATCTATTTTATATTTTGGAGAAGGAGACAATATTTCTATACCACTAATAATTAGTTTCATTGCTTTTCCTCTATGTTTGACTGTTTCTGTTTCTTCAATTTTCCCTCTAATCATTATTATTTGCTTTTATTTGTTTTGAGTGAATTAGATCATGTTTATGGGTTTTTTTATGATAGACATTTGTATAATTGGTTATATGCCTTTCTTCTCTCCTAATATAAGCAAGTGATGCTACAATTTTTTCTCTGTACACTATGAGAGTGGTACCCTACATATTTTTATATGCTATGTTTTAATTGTCATTAAATTCTAAGTATTTTCTAATTATTTTTAGCTCTTGTTTTAACCATAAGTTATTTATGAGCATGCTGCTTGATTTCCCAATTTTTTAAAAATTTCTAATTTAATTCTATCTTAGAATACATATTATATGATGTCAAACTTTTGAAATTCAATGAGACTAGTATTATGCTTCAAAATATGGTCTATCATTGTGAATGTTCCATGTGCTCTTGTGAAATGTATGTTCATATTGGTTGTACATAGTATTCTATAAATATCAACTAGATTCTTAGTTATATTTGAATGGCTAAATCCTTATTGAACTTTAGTCTACATTTTCTATCAATTACCGAGGGTGGAGTGTCTGTCTTCTTGATGAATTGACCTTTATCATTACAAAATGCCTTCTTGTCTCTGATAATAAGCCTTTCCTCTGGAGGTCTACTTTGTTTGATATGCACATAAGTGTACCTGCTTTTCCTTACTATTTCCATTGCTTTCCTTTAACTATTTACTAGTAGAATAAAGGGCACCTCTTGTGAACAGTATATAGTTGGGTCTCCCTTTTTTACTTAATCTGAGAATCTCTGTCTTTCATTAGACTTGCATTGAATTTTCATATAATTAATGATATGCTTTTGTTTATGTCTACCATTATGTGATTTTAAATTTAGTATTTTTGTCCCATCTGTCCTTATTTTATCCTTCTTCTGAATTTTTTTGGGGTTAACTAAGTACTTTGTTTTCCTTGACCTTCATCTTTTTGTTTAACCTTTATTTTAAGGGGTACAAGTGCAGGTTTGTTACATAGCTATACCTGTGTCATAGGGGTTCGTTTTATAGATTATTTCACTGTCCAGGTATTGAACCTAGTACCCATTAGCTGTTTTTCCTGATCTTCTCCCTCCTCCCACCTTCCCCCTTCTAAAAGTCCCCTGACTTTTTCAGTTTTATTTAACTTTCAGCTGCACATCTAGGGATTATAATATTCAGTGTTAATATCTACAGTGTACTATGTTGTGAATTTGCCACTTCACATGTAAGAATTTTAAAATAATAAGCCTCAGTTTCCAATTATCTTCCTTTCTGTTTCAGTTGTTTTCTACTCTATTACACTTATTATACATCCCAAATACTTTGCTGTTATTTTGTTTTAAACAATTACCTTGTAAATATTCTTTTAAATGGGAAGAGAGTAGTCCACAGTACTTGCACACAAATTCTCAGTTTGCTTTCTCTTCTTTCAATTATGTGAATATGATAGTACCAGTTATTAGTTTCCTTTAGGCTGAAAAACTTGCTTTAGCATATTTTTTTAACTTCCTTTTTATTGGTGCCAAATTATGTCAGTTTTTTTTTGTTTTTTGTTTTTTTTTTTGACAGAGTTTCACTCTTTTGCCCAGGCTGGAGTGCAGTGGTGCGATTGGCTCACTGCAACGTCCAACCCTGGGCTTCAAGCGATTGTCCTGTCTCAGCCTCCCAAGTAGCTGGAATTATAAGCGCCTGCCACCATGCCTGGCTAATTTTTATATTTTTAGTAGAGACGTGGTTTTGCCATGTTGTCCAGGCTGGTCTCGAACTCCTGACCTCAGGTGATCCACCCACCTCAGCCTCCCAAAGTGTTAGGATTACAGGCATGAGCCACCATACCCGGCCTCTGTTAGCTCTTAAACTAAAAATGTTTTTATTTTGCTTACATGGTTAATGCCATTTTCTCTGACCAAATAACTAAAGAATAATTTTTTATTTTTAGCAATTTAAAATTTGTTAGCTCCTTGTTGCATTGTTCTGATGAAACATTATCACCCATTCTTATCGATGGACCCTAAGGTGTTTTTGTCTTCCTTCACTGAGTTGTTTTATGATTTCATCTCTTTGGTTTTCGGCAATGTAAGCAGTAATGTGCTTAGGTTTGTCCTTTTTTATATGTTTATTTATACTGGTTGGGGCTTGTTTTGTTTCTTAAATCTGTAGGTTAATATTTCTATAAAGTTTGGAGACTCTTTTATTTCCACCTGCCTTTACTTCGACTTGAGTTTATGGATATCTTTTTATACATTATTATATCCATCTTTTCTGTTGAATCTTTGAACATATTCACATAGCTGCTTTAAGTCACTACTCGGCTAATTCCTACAATAGCATAATGACTCAGTATGTTTCTATTCACTGTTTTCTCCTGGGTATGTGTTACAAATTTTTAAACTGCACTGTGTGTATCTGGATTTCTTTTTCAAAAACCTTCACTTTTGTTCTGTCAAGCATTTCACTTACTGTTTGATTAGCTTAATTATACTCAAGCTAGTTTTAAGTCTTAGTAGGAATCATCTAGAGTTACTCTTATTCTAAGGCTACATCAGCTCTATTTATAAAGAAAGGCTTTTCTGGGATTTTACTTGAATGACTTGGTGTTCAGTGATGTCTCTTTATATGGTTGATTATAAATTCCAACTATTCCCGGTGATACAGAGAAGGGTGAAGCAGGGAAGTGCTGGGAAGAGGAAGGCATGGTACCTGGCTGGGGCTCCACCCCTGGGCTTGTGCCCACAGACCTAGGTGAGGGCAGGCCCTCCTGACTTCTCGCCCAAATGTTGCATTTCCCAGGACCACCCTGGCCCGCCACACCTCCATCCTCTGCCTATAAAAACCCCGAGACCCTAGCAGGCAGACACATAGGTGGCTGGACTTCAAGAGAAGCACATTAGCAGAGGAACACAGGGGCAGCTGGATGTCAAGAGGAACACCCCCATATAGGAGCACATGGGCATGGCGGCAGGCCATCAACTGGTGTCACGAGGCGGAGTTTAGCCAGGGCTGTTGGGGAAGAGTCAGGTAATGGAGTGTGGTGAAACTGTGTCCGGAATTGGTTCCTTCTGGTGGGTTCTTGGTCTCGCTGACTTCAAGAATGAAGCTGCGGACCCTTGTGGTGAGTGTTAAAGTTCTTAAAGATGGTGTGTCTGGAGTTTGTTCCTTCAGACGTTCAGATGTGTCTGGAGTTTCTTCCTTCTGGTGGGTTTGTGGTCTTGCTGACTTCAGGAGTGAAGCCACAGACCTTCACAGTCAGTGTTACAGCTCTCAAAGGCAGCACGTCTGGAGTTGTTCATTCCTCCCAGTGGGTTCGTGGTTTTGATGGCTTCAGGAGTGAAGGTCTATGGTCTTGATGGCTTCAGGAGTGAAGCTACAGACCTTCACAGTGAGTATTACAGCTCATAAAAGCAGTATGGACTCAAAGAGTGAGCAGTGGCCAGATTTGTTGGGAACAGCTAAAGAGCAAAGCTACTTCGGTGGGGAAAGGGACCCCACTGGGTTGCTGCTCCTGGCTTGGATGGGCTGTTTTTATTCCCTTATTTGGCCCCACCCACATCCTGCTGATTGGTCTAATTTACAGAGAGCTGATTGGTCCATTTTACAGAGTGCTGATTGGTCCATCTTGACAGAGTGCTGATTGGTGTGTTTACAAACCTTTAGCTAGACACAGAACGCTGATTGGTGCATTTACAATCCTTTAGCTAGACAGAAAAGTTCTCCAAGTCCCCACCTGACCAGAAGCCCAGCTGGCCTCACCTCTCAAAACAATCTCCTTCTGGCTCCCTGATCTGCTGAGAGCTACTTCCACTCAATAAAATCTTGCACTCATTCTCCAAGCCCACATGTGATCAGATTCTTTCAGTATACCAAGGGAAGAACCCCAGGTTACAGAAAGCCTTCTGTCCTTGCGATAAGGCAAGGGTCTAATTGAGCTGACTTTAACACAAGACACCTATGGATGGCTAAACTAAAAGAGCATCCTGTAACACACACCCACGGGGGCTTCAGCTGTAAACATTCACCCCTAGACACTGCCCTGGGTTTGGAGCTCCACAACCTGCCTGTCTTATGCTACCCTAGAGATTTGAGCAGCAGGGCACTGAAGAAGCGAGCCACTCCCCCATCGCACGCCCTGCGAGGGGGACAAGGGAACTTTTCCCATTTCACCTGCACTATTTGACCTTCATTAAAAAAGTTCTTTTCTGCCAGTCTTCCCAGAGTCTCACCTCGAAAGTACAAATTAGTATTCAGCAAAGCCTGAAGAAAAGCACTATGCAGATATTTGTGGCTGCTTCCGGTCCCCATAAATTTCTGTTTAACAGCTTCAAATTCTGATCTCTTTTTTTCCTGCCCAGTGAGACTATTGTTCTCTGCTTGACCACTACTCCCTTATGACAAAGTTTGGAAAAAGCCTTCAGCCGGACAGAATATAAGGTAGATGTTAAGCTTTTATCACGTACAGAATTTCCCTTCTTTCTGTCGTCCAGTGACTACAAATAGCTGCTTCATATAATTTATCCATCAGTATAGTAGTTTTATGGTTGGGGTATATGTAGGCTATCCGTAACTGTGTCTTCACCAGAATTGGAAATCCATTTTAGTTGTATTTACTTCCCATTAAATTTTGTGGAACCTATTCACCATGTCCGAAGTAATAGCCTTCCTAAGGAAGTCTCCCTGTGTTTATAGAAGCAGAAGAAATAGATTACTTGGCCAACATGGATACATTTTCTTATAAGCATCAGTACAGCAGGTATGAGATATTTGTGTAGCTTAAAAGTACAAAGAATCTTTAAACTTGGTAAAATGAAGCCTCTTTATTGCTAAATGATGTGTCAGGACATTTTTAGTGGGTGAGAGACAGATCTGAGATAATAACTTTGGGCGGGGCGCAGTGGCTCATGCCTGTAATCCCAGCACTTTGGGAGGCCAAGGCCGGTGCATCACCTTAGGTCAGGAGTTCGAGACCAGCCTGACTAACATGATGAAACCCCGTCTCTACTAAAAATACAAAAATTAACCGGACGTAGGGGCGGGTGCCTATAATCCCAGCTACTTGGGAGGCTGAGGCAGGAGAATCGCTTGAACCCAGGAGGTGGAGGTTGCAGTGAGCCGAGATCCCGCCATTGCACTCCAGCCTGGGCGACAGAGCAAGACTCTGTCTTAAAAAAAAAAAAAAAAAAAAAAAAAAAAAAAAAAAAGAGGGGAACCTTAATCTTCTGGTCTGTATTTAGGGTGGAAAAATAGTAGAAAATAGCATGGGGTGAAGTTTTTAAAGAATGGTAGTGTCTCAGAGGATTTTGTTTAAATGTATCTCATTTAACACAATGCACTGTCTCTCTTAGAGATGGTTAAGATAATGTTACACTATTTAAATGTCTGATCACAAAAGAAAGAAAAAACTACGGAAGTTTTTCTAGACTATCTGTTGCCCAAAAGCCTTTTTCTAGGGAACATTTTGTTGTTGTTAAATGTATCCATCATCACATGTATTTACCAAGATATTTGTGAATGCAGAGTTGAGTCATTTTTTTAATGATCAGTGTGTGCAATGGTAAAAGCAAAAGGTTACTTCAGGACTTTTCATTTCTTCATCCATTTAATATTTTTGAAAAGTACTAATGAGCAATTGGAGTTAATTGTCAATTACAAATAAATGTATTTCTTCAAACAAAAAAATTATTCTGAAATCACATGCTCCCATTATAAAATGTTTTCTTGTTCCCCTTGAGAAGAGCTGTTTTACATAATATTTTAACTATCATAGTTTTCTTACATTTAAGTATAAAATTCCCATGCTAGAGTTCTCAATGTGTAACATTAAAAGGCTTGAAATCCATTTCTTTTTCTTCTTCTTTTTAAGTTGCTAACTGTGAAGATATAAGAAACAGACTGACACTAACCGCTTCAATGTTTTGCTTAGAAATGGAGCAATGGACTGTGCACAATGCAGCCCATTCATGTTGGCCAAGAACTGAACTCCTCAGGGAGCCACAGAGGCAACATTTCGCTTTGTATGGTTTTTCACAAATCTTGGACCTGTATTAAATAAAATTTTTGACATGGAAGCCCTTGAAAAATTCCCATGCCTATTATCAGCCCAGTTCTAGCTGCTTCTAATTATCTTGCTTAACAATTTGAGGGACTTTTTTTGTTGTTGTTTCTCACGAGAAACTGCCAAACCAGAAGAGGTGGTTTAGCATGGTGATTTGGCTGGGGGAAACCATTTTTGGAATCCTCTGAGTAACTGAAACCAGACTTTACACGTTTGAAAGATAAAAAGATCCCTGTAGCCTTACAGGAGGATGATTAACTCTCTTTCTATATAACTATGAAGGAGTTTACCAAGAGCTTACCTGAAAACAGACTCTACTGTAAACAGAACTTTAAATAGCAGAACTTATGTGACCCAAGCTAAAACTTACTAGTATTTTCAAATACTATTCACATCCTTTTCGTAAAAGAAGAAAGGAATGCACGGCTTTGAAAGCCTCACAATGATATTTCTGCCATTAATATGTGCCTATAAGAATAAGATCTCAAAACTATAAGTAATTTATATTAATTAATTCTAATTCTCAAAAAAAACTATCTCATGAAGTTATATCTCCACTCTTTATATAAAAATGATCAATTTCTGAGACATTAAAAAAGGTATCTAACTGCATATAGCTAATAGTAGGAGAGAACCTAGATTTTAAAAAAAATTGGGCTATGTGATTTTGACCTGACACACTTCATATTACACATTTTTAATTAGATATCTAAGAAGACAAGCTAGCTAACTTGGCATCCTAAAACTAGCTCTTTTTCATTCTGCGTGGTTTTCCAATGTTGTATTCACCTTCACAATCAGGCTCAAAATTTTTAAATGATCCTTGTCTTTTCTCCCTAATTTATTTTCTTAATCACTTCCGTATTCAACGTCTCCATTCTTTGTCTCTCACAAAATAATCAATGGAATCACCTAATTGTGATACCATTTTTCTTGAACTCAATATTTTGAGAACTCGACATTTTATCCTTGATATTCTCTGTATTCCCTTTCCTTAAAAGATAATATAGTCCTCCTTACTCTTTGTTAGTAATTCTTAAGAATTTAATTCTAACCACTGCTACTTAACCCTTCATCATTATCTCCAAATCACGCATAAACTTACAACACAGTTTGATGTTTGCTTGTCTTTATGTGCATTTGTTTCCATTTCATTTCTAGAGTGAACCACAAGCTTCTAGCAGGTACGTTTTGTATGCAAACAAAAAATACTGTATTCGAAACCCACAAGAGAAAGGGAGAAGAGAACAACATATTTTCTGAGGGTCTATTATACTTAAGACATAGTCTAATTTCTTTCTTGTTATTATTGTATTTAATCTCCTAAAAAACATCCAAGGTAGGCATAAGGACCCTTTTATAAAAATTATGAATGTATGGCTTTAAGGTATTTAAGTGCTTTGTTTATGTCACCCAGATAATAAAGGGTTGAACCCATTTTTTTAACACCAGTATCCCTGATTCCAAAACCTATGCTAATTCTATTATACCAAAGAGCTTCTTCCAGATTTCTGATTAGTTGACTTTGTATTAATTCAGTTTCACAATAATAGAGAGAGTTTACAGATCCAAATATTTTGACATAGCATCATACAGATGTGTATTTCTATTAATAAACCGGAACCCTGTGAGTATAAATTAAGAATTTCAGCATTTATTGACAAATTATAATTTGGCAAAAAACACATTCTATAGAAAATGAGGAGTGTGGAAAGTAAAATTAAATAATCTATAATGTGGAACTAACACGCATAACTTCAACCATATAAGTGGACTCATTACCAAAGCAGAAAATATATTCCAAATGGTCTATGTAATTTGTAAAACTACCAGGTATTTCTGCTACAAGATTATGACCATATATTCATTGAAATCTCTTTGAGTTCTTAAACCAAATGAAAATATATATATATAACCTGTAACTTTAAAAGAGATTTGAAGGCATGCGATGCAGCTTGGGTAATAAATTGAAATCTTCTGTCCCTACTTATTCATTCCTCTTCATTTTCTGTGGGTAGACAAGGTTTGCCCACAGAGCTGGCCCAGTAGGCACACCTAATAACAAAAGGTTATTCTTACAGGAGTAGTTCAAATTAACTTGCAAATCGAAGGGAATTGTTACCACCAGCAAGATGAAATCAGTTTACTTATTTAGGTAAAGTTTTTGGAGCTCTGTGTTTATGTCACTAAAGAGATACAGCAATATGTTTCACAATGAGAGAATGACAGTGTTTAGAGGGAATAAACTCTCTTGCCATGCCATGAAAAACAGAAGGATAAAGTTGCAAATTTAGCTGATTTATCTGATGTCTTTTTACATAATACATTGTTGTCTCAGCATACTCCCACATTCATTTTTCATTTAGCCAGAATTTTTGCTCTATTTTCTGTATATTTCCCCCATATCCCAATATTTACTAAAGATATGAACCAGAATTTTATATGTCTGGTTGTTTAATATAAATTAAATCTTTAAAATGTCATTACTAACAACTTTATTGAGATGTATTTCATATACCATTGTAGGTGGTAATTCAAACTGTTTAAGTCAGTACTCTTTAGTATATTCACAGAGTTGTACAATCATCAAAATCAATTTTAGAATATTTCATTAACCCCAGAAGAAATTCTGTCAAACACAAGATGACATATCCAAGATGATGTCATAGCTAAGGTAATTGCCTAACCCAAGGTCATAAAGGTTTACTCCTATGTTTTCTTTTTTTTTTTGAGACGGAGTCTCACTCTGTCACACAGGCTGGAGTGCAGTGGCCGGATCTCAGCTCACTGCAAGCTCCGCCTCCCGGGTTTACACCTGTCTCCTGCCTCAGCCTCCCGAGTAGCTGGGACTACAGGCGCCCACCACCTCGCCTGGCTAGTTTTTTGTATTTTTTAGTAGAGACGGGGTTTCACTGTGTTAGCCAGGATGGTCTCGATCTCCTGACCTCGTGATCTGCCCGTCTTGGCCTCCCAAAGTGCTGGGATTACAGGCTTGAGCCACCACGCCCGGCCTACTCCTATGTTTTCAATAACATACATGTGTAGAATGTGCAGGTTTGTTACATAGGTATACATGTGCCATGGTGGTTTGCTGCACCCATCAACCCTACATGTAGGTTTTAAGCCCTGCATGCCTTAGGTATTTGTCCTAATGCTCTCCCACCCCTTGCCCCTCACCCCCCAACAGGCCCCAGTGTGTGATGTTGCCTACCTGCATCCATGTGTTCTCATTGTTCAACTCCCACTTAAGAGTGAGAACATGTGGTGTTTGGTTTTCGGTTCCAGTGTTAGTTTGCTGAGAATGATGGTTTCCAGCTTCATCCATGTCCCTGCAAAGGACATCCTATCATTCTTTTTGATGGCTGCATAGTATTCCATGGTGTAGATGTGTCACCATTTCTTTATCCAGTCTATCATTGATGGGCATTTGGGTTCATTCCAAATCTTTAGTATTGTCAATAGTGCTGTAGTAAACATACGTGTGCATGTGTCTTTATAGTAGAATGATTTACAATCTTTTAGGTATGTATCCAGTAATGGAATTGCTGGGTCAAATGGTATTTCTGGTTCTAGGTCTTTGAGGAATTGCTACACTGTCTTCCATCTTTTAAGATGTAATATTCAAAGAACATCTAGGAGATTTGATTACAATTAAAACCAAAAATAAATAATATTAATTGGGTATGCTAAATGGGAACCAATAAGATGGCTCAATCCCACACTGTATAGAATTGAAGCTGTAACATTGGTAGGAACAAATTCTTGGTACTAGGTCCTATGTGGAGTCTAGACTGGTGCTCATGGTAAAAGCCTGCGAGTTCCTCCCAGCCATGACTACTGGGACTTTGTACTAAAAAATATCCTTTCAAGGGGCAATTGTCAGCTTTCTTTTGGATGTTAATTGAAACTACTGCAAAGACTAAAGGCCATCAAATAATCTTGAAACTTGAAATACCCATGTTGTCACGGTGATGTAAGAGAAACATTCTAATGGGGATAGCAGTGCCCAGGAAAGTTTCATTTAAAAAAAATGAGAGGCGGTTTATAGGGGATCATGCTGTGTGGGAAATTGCAAGAAGGAGATATTTACAAGCGGGGGGCTGCCTTTCCCCTAGAGCTGACTCTGGGACTGTGTGAGGAGCTACTGGATTCTACTATCACTTGGACAGTGTTCTGTAAACAAACCAACAAAGAGCTGATTAACTTGGGGATGGCAGTTCCAAAATGAATGGACAACATCTTGTTTGGAAGGCCACTACTATGATTAAAGAACATAAAAACAAATTATCACAGTGGGCTACATGATATGCTGTTTTTCTGACAGTGATGGAAGAACTGAACAGTAGTAGGAGCCCTTATCTTTAGGTTTTTGTGATTCAGAACCAGTGACCTGGCCACACATTCAGGCGAAAGAACAATAGAAACCTGACCTAGTACAGGGGTGCCCATTTGAGGGAAAGCCCTGTGTAATTTACTGTGGGAATTTGAGGAGGGTGTGCATTAAAGTAAGACATGTCAGTCAATGCCCATCGGAACAGCTCCCAGATTCGGAAGGTGGTTGGAAGTGACAAGTAGATGCTCTCATGTGCTTGTTCAGAGTGGCCACCTGGATCTGTGAGTGAGTAGGCATGTGGCACTGCAGGACATAACAACATTTCTAACAGAAACCTGTAAACTTGGGTAGCCTCACCCTGGAGATATTTTATATGACATGTTGATGGACTGGGCTAATTACTAAATTACTGACAGCTAAATGCGACTTCTTATGATGTTTATGACCAGTTTCCTGTAAGGGATCTGTGGCCAGAAACCAGGATTGGACTGTGTCATAATAAATACACATGTGGTCTCTACCCCCATTTTCTGCCACATGGCTCCCAAAATTTATGGAATCTTCTAAATGATAAAGATCCTGTTGTACCTGAAGATGACTGATGGCTGAGAGCTCCTGGGTAACCTTAGGAGGGAGGCAGGTTTCCAGGGAGACCAACCATGTGATTAGAGGATTGAAATTTTAGCCCTATCCCCTGACCTCCAGGGAGGGGAGAGGAGCTAAAAAGTAGCGTTGATCACCAATGACCAATGATTTATCAGTCATGCCTACATAATACAGCCTCCATAGAAACCCAAAAGGGTGGGATTTCGAGACTTGCTAGGTGTGGGAAATTGTGGGGGCACTGGGAGTTTGGTAAACATGGAGAAGGCATGGAAGCTCTATTGCTCTTCCCTCTACCTTGCCTTATGCCTCTCTTCCATCTTACTGTTCCTGAGTCGTATCCTTTTATAATAAATATAATTTTTACAAAAGCAGATAAACCAATCTGTGTTACTGAACAATGTAAATTATGTTAAAAGACAAGCAATATGATACATAAGACAAGCAATACATAAGATACAAAGTACTGATACCCAACATTTGAATATATCTTCTTTCCATCAGAAAGAAACAGACAGAAAACCCACCACACACAAAAAAATGGCCAAAATACACGCAGCAAATCATACAAAAAAGTGTCAGTGGCAATAACCATGTAGAAAGGCACTTAACCTCACTAGTGAACAGAGATATTTATATTAAACTAGCAAAATGCAATCATATTTTGTGCTCAGATGGACATTAAAATAAAAGCTTTTAAATAGTGCAATAAGCCTACCCATCAACCAGCTTTTGTGGCTCCTCAAGTGCCTTGATACAAATTTCTCGGTGTCACCTCATTTCATTTCAGAAGAGGGAGGATCTATTTTGCTCTTCTTTTAGACATTCTGTTTCTGACAATACAGAAAGAATGGGAGACATTTATTTGCCTGGAATACACTGGGGTATGTTTTATTTTCATAAGAACAACGTCAACAACAAAATAGATTTGTGTTTGTTGAACTATCATTCCATCCCAGGAATGAAGTCCAATTTGATCATGGTGAATTAAATTTTTGATGTGCTGCTGGATTCAGTTTGCTGGTATTTTGTTGAGGATTTTTGTGTCTATGTTCATCAGATATATTGGCCTATAGTTTTTTGCTTTATTTCTTTTGTTGTTGTTGTTGCTGTGTCTTTGCCCAGTTTTTGTATCAGAATGATATTGGTTTCACAGACTGAGTTAGAGAGGAGTCTTTCTTCCTTGATTTTTTTTTTTTTTGGAATAGTGTCAGTAGAATTGGTACCATTTCTTCTTTGTATGTCTGTTAGAATTTGGCTGTGAATCTGTCTGGTCCAAGGCCTGTTGTTAGATTTTTTTGTATTACTGATTGAATTTTGTTACCTGTTACTGATTTTTTTTAGTATTACTTTTTCTTTCTGGTTCAAACTTGGGAGGCTTTGTTTCCAGGAATTTATCTATTTTCACTAGATTTTCTAATGCGTGTGCATAGAGATGTTCATAGTAGTCTTGGAGGATCTCTTGTATATCTGTGGGATTGTTTGTAATGTTACCTTTGGCATTTCTGATTCAACTTATTTAGATCTTCTCTCTTTTTTATTAATGTAGCTAGAGGTCTATCAATCTTGTTTTTGCTTTCAAAGAACAAACTTTTAATTTTATTGACCCTTCATGTAGTTCTTAATTTTATTTAGTTCTGCTCGTATTTTAGTTATTTCTTTTCTTCTCCTAGCTCATTTGTTTTTGTTATTCTTAGTTCCTTTAGGTGTGAGATTAGGTTGTTAATTTGAAACCTATCTTCTTGTAGGCATTTAGTGCTATAAACTTTCTTCTTGCCACTGTTTTAGCTGTATCCCAGAAATTTTGGTATGTTCTGACTCTGTTTTTGTTTATTTCCAAGAATGTTTTGATTTCTGCCTTAATTTTATGTGTACCCAAAAGTCACTGAGGAGCAAGTTGTCTAATTTTCATGTATTTGTGTAGTTTTAAGAGTTCCTCTTGATATTGATTTCTGTTTTTATTCCATCGTGGTCTGAAAAGATGGTTGGTAGGCTCTCATTTTTTTTTTTTAAGTTTATTGAGACTTGCTTTATAGCCAAGAATGTGGTCAATCTTAGAGCATGTTTCATGTGCATATGAGAAAAATGTATATTCTGTGATTGCTGGGTGGAATATTCTGTAGATGTATATTAAGTCCAGTTGGTCAAGTGTTGAATTTAAGTCCAGAATTTCTTTGTTAGTTTTCTGCCTTATCGATCTGTATAATGCCATATTGGGGTTTTCAAGTCTCCCACTATTAATGTGTGGCTGCCAAAGCATTTTCTTAGGTCTGGAAGTAATTGTTTTATAAATCTGGATTCTCTAATATTGGTTGTGTATGTATTTAGAATAGTTAAAGCTTCTTTTTCAGTTGAACTATTTATTATTATGTAATGCCCTTCATTGTCCTTTTTTACTGTTGTTGGCTTAAAGTCTATTTTATCTAATAAAAGGCTAATGGCCCCTGCTCTTTCTGTTTTCTGTTTTCATGATAGATTTTTCTCCATTCCCTTACTTTGAGTCAGTGGGTGCTGTTACATGTGAGATGCATCCCTTTTAGACATCAGAAGGATGGATCTTATTTACTTTCATCCAATTTTCCACTCTATGTCTTTTAAAATGGACATTTAGGCCATTTACATTTAAGGTTAATATTGACATGTGATATAGTTTAATATTGATATTGACATGTGATAAGTTTAATTCCTGTGATATAGTGTTGTTAGCTATTTGGTTTGTAGTCTCAATTGCATAGTTGCTTTATAGGGTCTGTGGGTTATGTTCTTGTGTGTGCTTTTGTGATATCCAGCATTATTCTTTTGTTTCTATATTTAGAACTTCCTTAAGCATCTCTTGTAGGGCTGGTCTGGTAGTGACAAATTCCTTTAGTCATTGCTTCTCTGAAAAAGACTATTTCTTCTTAGTTTATGAGGCTTAATTTGTCAGGAAATTAAATTACTGGCTAGCATTTCTTTTTAAAAAACATGCTAAAAATGGGCCCCCAATCTCTTCTGGATTGTAAGGTGTCTGCTGAGACATCCACTGTTAGTCTGACAGGTTTCTCTTTATACGTAATATGACCATTTCTATAGCTGCCTTTAAGATTTTTTTTTTCTTTTGGTTTGACCTTGTATAGTCTGATGACTGTGTGCCTTAGGAATGATCACCTTGTAGAGTATCTCATAGGAATGCCCTGGATTTGCTCCATCTGTATGCTGACCTCTCTAGCAATATTGTAGAAATTTTCCTGAACTATATCCTCAAATATGTTTTCCAAGTTGATTATTTTCTCTTCTTATCTGTCAGAAATGCCAATAAGTCATATATTTGGTCACTTTATATGCGCCCACATTTCTTAAAGGCTTTATTTATTTTTTATTCTTTTTTCTTTGTTATTTTCTAATGTGGCTGATTCAAAGGACTTTGACTGCTGAAATTCTTTCTTCTTCTTGGTTTAGTCTGTTGTTAAGGCATCTAACTGTATTTTGAAATACCTGTAGTAAATATTTTAACTCTTGAAGTTCTGATTGGCTCTTTTAAAATATAGATATGTCATCTTTTAAAATGTAGATCATTTTGCTGTTTACTTTGTGCTGATTTCAACTTTCTCTTGGATCTCATTGAGTTTCTTTGCATCCATATTCTGAATTCTATGTTTGTCCTATCAGATATTTCATTCTGGTTAGGATTCATTGCTTGAAAGCTGATGAGATTCTTTGGAGGTTACAAAACACCCTGGGTGTTTGTATTTTCAGAGTTCTTGCTCTGCTTTTATTCTCATCTGAGAGAGCTGTTTTTTTGGTTTTGTTTTGTTTTGTTTTCTGCATTTGCTATTGGTTGGATGGGGCTCCTTGATTTTTTAATATTTTTTCCAAGGTGGAAATGACTGTGATTTATATTGTCTATGATTGACTAGCTTTGTTTCTGAGTGCTTTTAGGGTGGCAAGGCTCTGTATGAGTTTCCTTGGTGTGGCTTTCTGCAACACTGTTGTAATTTTGTTTGGTGGTGTAGTTCAAACTACAGTCCAGTAAGTGGCACAAAAGAATAAAAGTTAGCAGGTGGGACAAGAGTGGAGGTAACAGAAAAGCACGAAAAGCACCCTTCCTGAGGGCATTTGCCTTCAGTGGGGTGGAGCCACTGTAGAAGCCTGAGAAGTGGTCTCTCTCAGCCCACTCTCCCCAGGCCCTGAAGGAAAGAGCCACTGCCAAGTGCACAATAGTGCACTCATCGGGGAAACCAGGGGTTGAGAGATGACCACCCTTCCCATGTCTATTCTTGGCCTATGGTGGTGCCATCTTCAGCAGCTCATAATGCCTCCCTGTTTCCTTTGACTGAAGGGGGTCTTTGGTGGCCTGCGCTCCCCTCTTGCTCAGCGTCAGGCCATGTTGAAGGTTAGATCTCTGATTCTAAGTATTTTTAGTGGCAAGGAGTCTGTATAAGTTCCTTGGTTATAGGTAGTCTTTGTATAGTGGCTTACCCAAATGCTGGTTGCAGCGGCGATGTACTGGGTGTTTCCATAGGCTCACTGGCTCCTGTGGGGCTGGGATGACATCAGGCTCAGGAAGCTTGTCCCATTCTCCCATGCTGTGTGCTTGTGTCAGCAGATTTTTTATTGTGTTGTGTCCTTCAACCTCTGGGCCAGTAGGAGGCTCTTATGGGTAAGAGCCAGCCATAGCCAACATAACTGAGGAGATACTTGATCATTGTTTAGTGGGAGAAGCTCTCTGTTGCCTCAGGCAATGAATTGATTCTTAGAGCGCACAGTGGTCTGAGCTCCTTGCTCAGCCCTGGAGGAGGGTACCAGGATAGGTAGGGCTGGACTGTTGCAGGCACAAGCAACAGCAGCAAGGGGGTGGTCCTGAGGGCAGCTATCAAGCATCCAGAGGTGTGCCTAGGCATGAAGCTAGGAAACCTCCTCTGCCCCAAGTTCTCTGCATGAAGAGTGGATGAAGGGGAGTGGCCTAAACTCTTAATCCAGGAGAATGCCTGGATTCCTCCAAGGGCCCGGAGGTCTGCCTGGAAGTGGAGGGGCCAGAGAGGGCCCTGCTGTACCATGCTCTCTGCACCTGAAGAGTAGAGAGGCTGAGATTGCTAATCTGGGCAGAAACGTGCTCTGAATGCCTGCAGATATGTCTGCATGTGAAGCAAACAGGACATCACCAAGGTCTTTTCTTAGGGTGAGTGGGGTGGCTCAGGTGCTAATCCGGGTGGGCAGGTATTGTGAGTGCCTGGAGGTATGCCTGGAGTTGGAGTGTAGAGGGCTCCACTTCACCACAAGCTCAGAAAAGCAGGCACCCAGCAGTGGCACAGACAGATGGCTTATAGGTTGCCAAACTGGCCCTGGTTGCGTCTCATTATCCTGAAGAAACTGTGTCTGCCACAGCTGTCTTCTCAGTGGACATCTGTGATGGGGGAGAGCACAATTTCAGTGCCTACTGCTGGGATGCTTTCCACACTCGCCATTCGATTTTGGCTGTGGAGGCTTCTACCCCACTCCAGAGCAAGCTCTCCACATTGGAATATTTGAAGATTAGCAGAAGTGGAGGTCATGGTCAAAAACCTGAGATGGGAGTTGCTGGGAAGAGAGAAAGAAAGATTTTCATGTGGAAAGGAGAGGTGCTGTATGCCAGTGCTCTCAAAAGGCTGAGAACAGAGAGTAAGAAAGAGGCTCCCTGGATTGGCCATGTGGAGATCTTAGTGTCATGAAGTTAGTGTTATGAGTGCTGTGAGGAAATAAAGTAAAATGATTGAAAGACGTATTTATTTGGTTTCCTTTGTGGGTTTTTTTGTTTCATTTTTTCTATTTTTGTATTTTGTAATTGAGTAGTTATATGCCTGGACTTGTTTTAATTTCAATTTTAACCTCAAAATTCCTGTCAACACACACACACCCATACACACACACACACACACACACACACACATTGATGGGGGCTATTTAAAAGTATGTAAAAGCAACCAGAACAACAACATTCTGCAGGACCCTAAAATAAGGACTCCGTTCTATTGAAAAGATAATCTCTATGAAAACAGGTAGATCTAATAGAATCAACCCAAATGTCCGTCAGTGATAGATTGGATAAAGAAAATTTGCTACATATACACCATGGAGGACTATGCAGCCATAAAAAGGAACAAGATCATATCTTTTGCAGGGACATGGATGGAGCTGGAAGCTGTTATCCTCAGCAAACTAATACAGGAACAGAAAACTAAACACTGCATGTTCTCACTTATAACTGGGAGCTGAACGATGAGAACACACAGTGGGGAACAACACACACTGAAGCCTATTGGGCTGAGTGGGAGGAGGGAAAGCATCAGGAAGAATAGCTAATGGATGCTGTCTTAATATTTAGGTGATGGGATGATCTGTGCAGCAAGGCATTGTGGCATACCACCTATGTAAAAAACCTACACATCCTGCACATGTACCCCTGAACTTAGAAAAAAGGTTGAAGAAACAAACAAACAAACAGGTGGGTCTAAAAAAAAAAATGCTAACAATGAAATTATTAAATATGTGTTTATTCAACAAACATTCAGAATATGCCCAGCTTTGCGTGACATAACAAAGAAGTTAGAACACTGCTTCTACTTTTGAAAAAAAAGAAGGATGGAGGATATGCACAAAATAGATCTGAGAATGAGAAACCTCTCTCTTCCTATAGTTCTTACTCATCAGGTAAAATTGAAGACATCAGGTTAGAGTTGGCAGATATTTTGGGGAGTGATTATGAAAAGTTTTACTGAAAGAAATTTAAATAGACCTTGAAAATTGGAGATATTACAGAAAGTGAACAGAAAGAACCATTAATGTGGATAAAGTTACAGATATAGCCAAGTATTTTCACTATTCAACCTTCATATTTGAATGATGAAATACAATTATGCATTTAAAATTTACTCAATCTTAATGTTCTGAAGAAAAACACTATTGCATGTAGTCATAACATTCTGGCTGTCATTCTAAAACATTTCAAATATATACAATAATTCTAATACAAACATTTGCTTTTAAAAAGACATATATAAAAGTATTTTCATGTATATATTTGCCATATCATGAAAAGTATAAAGTGTAAATTAAATTATTTTCTTGTCCTGCCTTTTTCTTTCACTTTATCCTCACTCTTTGATGTTACTAAGGAGTTTATTACTGCTAATATGCACTAAATATTTCTCAGAAGGCTTTATTTTAAACTTTCTTTATACTATATACTGAACATATATTAGAGTCCTGATTTGAGCTAACTTTTTAAAAGGTAACTGAATATGATGTGGCTGAATTAGGATAAATCACCTTTAAATGTTAAGTGTTATATCTGAACTAATAATGGGCTTGCATTTATGTCATGGTGGCATATTTTTCTCCTGATAATGCAAAGTCGATTAGGTTTTTTAGCATTGATTTATGAGGAATTAATATATCTACTTCTAAAATCAACTTGCTTTTCAAAATCTTATAGAAAAATAATAATTTATGCTCAGATTCCTTTACATAATTTATTTTGCTGAAAACTTACCAACTAAAAAGTAGTTATTTATATTAGATGTCAGCCACCCAAATGGGAAAAAATGGCACACATGGCAGTGAAATTGACTCATAGTAGAATTGTCTCATGAATTGTTGAAGTCTTGACAAGAGACATGTAGAATATAGGAATGTTTTCTGCGTTGTTCTCATACAGTGTAAGGCCAAGACTTTCTTGTCTAATCTTTCCACATTTCTTTTAAATAACAACACTCAGACAAACAAGACATTTTAGAATTCTTAGAATATAAAATTTAGAAAGATACTGAAGTGAAAATTGTTGAGTTGCCAAATTATTGAGTTACCAATCATTAAGTAAACACTTAGAATATTGTATTAGATTAGATAAAAATAGTAACTGCCTACTGGGGAGTTTCATAACATCAAAACGAATGGTAGGAACATGACATTATTTTTCCATTCTCCACTTCTGTTTCTCCAAGCTGGGTAAAAAAATAACTAAGAAACTACTACACACTGTGAAGTCTCTCGTATTTCAGGATTTCCATATGTAATTACCAGACATAGATCTTTCCCAGAAATCTTTGCTAATGAAGCTTACAATAAACAAACTAAAAACAGACTCTAAGTGTATAATTGCATATAATTTTCCTTTTTTTAAAAAAATTATATTTTGTAGAGGCTTCGGAAGCTTAGAGATAGCAAAACCATTTCTTTATTGCTAGCTCCCCATAATCCTAAAGTCATGCGTAGGCTGATTCATTGTAAGATCGTGAAAAGCATTTCCCATACCAGGTATTCCCCATTTTAAATAAAATTAACACATTCCTTCCACACCTAATATGCGTCCTATGGTTAGTTTTAAAACACTGACTGACAGAGTAAATAACATTGTGGTGATTAATTAGGTACATCTCAGTGTTTACTTAAAAGTCATTGGAAAGAATCAGAAACTTTATTAATCCTATCTCTAGTACCAACTTGATAACAGATACCGCTCTCAAAATAATTGCATTTTTTACTTATGGCCTCTTCCATAAATTCTGCTCACTATCTATAAATAAAATTCAAAGAGTGAGCCTAGAAAAGACAAGGTAATAAGTCCTTTCACAGATGAAAGAAGACATATGTCGATTTAAATCATGCAATATAGATGGCAAATATAGACAGGCATAATCTGTAATATAAGTCAATTTACAGTGTTTTTCTTTTTTTCTCTTTAACAAATAATGTGACATCTAGAGTGGTTGAAATATCATCTGTTAAATGAAAATATCAATTTCTTCCCCACTGTACTGGTTATAAATTGCCTACACATAACGTAGTCACATGTTGACTTGAGATTCTCTTTATCGTGTGGTATTTTCTACTATTTCCAATGAAGGAAAGTCATTTATTCAAATGCTTTCTCATGCCATTATGAATCCAGAAACCTAAATTATGTTTAAATTATCTATCCAAATAGAAAAGAAAAATGCCCAATGTTGCTTTAAAAGTTGGTTCATGTAAGCCTGAAAATACAAGTTTTGTCTTTTTTTTTCATTTTGGAATCAGCCTAACACTAAATGCAATGCATTAAATTAGGAAGTTCAGTTAGTTTATTTTGCTTTAAAAAACAATTTTCAAAGATTAGTAAATGAATCTCCTCTGTGTCTAGGAACTATAAAATTATACATTTCAGGCCAGGTGGGGTGGCTCCCACCTGTAATCCCAGCACTTTGGGAGGCCAAGGCAGGCGGATCACCTAAGGTGTGGAGTTTGAGACCAGCCTGGCCAACATGGTGAAACCCCATCCCCATTAAAAATCCAAAGTTAACCAGGCATGGTGGTGGGCTCCTGTATTCCCAGCTACTTGGGAGGCTGAGGCAGGAGAATCACTTCAACCTGGGAGGCAGAGACTACAGTGAGCAGAGATGATGCCACTGCACACCAGCCTGGGCAATAGAGCAAGACTCTGTCTCAATCAATCAGTCAAACCAGAATTATACATTTCAGTAATGTCATGAGATATTTTGTAAGAAAAGCTGATTATCTGTCAGTAGAAAAATTTCTGAACAAGAACCTTAACATTGAAACTTTGGCCTCTACAACACACAAGTGTTATATTTTAATAAACCACAAGTTTAAAACTCTTGTAGGCATATTTATTTTCTAAAGATGTTGAAACAATTGTATTCATAAGCTCAATAAGGAAATGAGGGGAGAAAAGGTGATTTGGTAATGGTAATGCTCATGCACATATTTTCAAATAGGCAATAATCACTTAAATGATGGGATTAAATGCAAGCCCCAATTTGAAAAAGTGTGTTCCATTTGGTTTGCTAAAACAATAAGAATAATTATTCTTCAAGTATGCTAAAAAGGTCACCAGTCTTGGTAAAAATGTGTTCTTGCAGTTTCCTTTCAATTGTTTCATCTTTCCTAATTAAGGTACATTATACATAATTGAGGTTTCAGGTTAAGCTATGAGTGGATTGTTTTCTTACCTGCCACCTCTTAAATGTCCTCAATCAATCTCCTATTTTTCATAGACCACAGTCTATATATATATATATATTTATATATATATAATACACACACACACACATATATATACACAATTTTTTTTTATTTTTACAATAACAGATTCTTTTAGAGTTTGAAATAGGAATCCTGTCAGAGGCACCTTGAAAGCAATAGCAATGATAGCACTCATATGGTAGCCACAGTTCAGACTTCTGCTCTATGCAAATAAAAATACAAATTAAAAAAGGAAAAAATAGGCTGGGTGGAGTGGTTCATGCCTGTAATCCCATCACTTTGGGAGGCTAAGGCGAGCAAATCACCTGAGTTCAGGAGTTCGAGACTGGCCTGGCCAACATGGTGAAACCTCGTTTCTACTAAAAATACAAAAATTAACCAGGTGTGGTGCTGGACTCCTGTAATCCCAGCTACTTGGGAGGCTGAGGCAGGAGAGTCTCTTGAACTCAGGAGGCTGAGGTTGCAGTGAGCCGAGACCACGCCATTGCACTCCAGACTGAGCAACAAGAACTATACTCCATCTCAAAAAAATTTAAAAAAAAAAAAAAAAAAAAGGAAAAAAAAACCCTCTCCTTTTAACAATGGAAAAAAGCCACCTTCCTTTCCTATTTTTCCCCTCTCCTTTGAGAAGAGTTAAGTCTACCAACTTTCTACCTCTCCAGTTGAAGTAATAGCCACCAGGATTCCCAGATACAGGGGAATTATCTCAGTAAATATAGTATGTTTAACTGGGGGCTGGAGGGCTCTCTCAGAAGCTACATATTCATGCTTTAACAGTTCTTGATTAACCTATTTCTGATTTTCTATGTCTTATTTACTGCTCTACTTTTCTCCTGAGTGCATGAACATGTTCAACTTGACACTTGGCTTTTTTTTTTTTCTTTTTTTTTGGTTTGTTTTGGAAACTAATGAATTTCTCCAGATAACTATTGATTTGGAAATGACTAGCAGCCCAAGTCATGGTCTGTTGCTATCTGGGTTTATCTACCAGAAAAAGCAAAGAATGTGAAATGAGGACACCCCCACACAATCCCCCAGCCCACAGAGTCCTTCACATGCATTTAATTCAAACTTGATTGAAAAGCTTAGTGATTTGTTTTATGCAGGCACCAGAGACGAGGCAAGTAGGCAAGGTAAAAAAAAACTTTATTAGCTAGCCAATGTGAAGGAGGAAAGGGCGAGGTTCACCGGTCTCCAGCAGTGAAGGCCGAGGAAGTTGCTCCGGCGTTCTCGGACGAGGTTCCTAGGTCCGCATATGAGGAGGGGCCGAAGCAGTTCACACCCGACGTCTGCCGGGAGCTGTTTTTTATATCTAGGGCTTGGGAGTGGGAGGGCAGTAGGCGGGACACGGGCGTGTAGGGGGGCGTTCTGTAGGCACGGCTAGGTAGGTTTTGGTCTCCTCCTTCGGACATCACGTTGTGCCTGCGCAGTTGGTCTGCATTTTTCCCAGGCGTGGGCTGCGTTTTCCCACACGCCAGTAAGTTGGTGATGAAGAATCCGGAAATGCGCCATCTTAGTCGTCTTTGTCCTCTCCCGCCATCCAGACACTTAGGGTAGCATTCATTTTAACTAAGGAGTAGATTGAAGTAGGGCATTTGGGGTAATATCTTGTAAAAGACACTGCTTTAAAAAAAATAATTGCTGGCTTCTCATTGGTGACAAAATGGCCTAATATTGCCACCTGAGGGGAAAACGATGACAATGTCATCCTGGCAAAGAAGTCAAAAAGGTGATTGGTCTGTATAACATATCAGACAGTGACATCCAGTAATTGCCATGAGCATGATGACACCTAAGATGACCAGAATCTCCTTCATGTCTTTAAACAAACTTTGATTTTAATACAGTTTTGTGATGTGGCTAATGCATGGGTCCTGGAGTCAAGTTATCTGGGTTTTATTCTAAGATACTTCACCTCCACATTTCAACTTTCTTCTTCTATGAAATGGATATTATAGTGTACCACCATGAAAAGGTCAATGTGAGAATTCGCATTGTAATCCCATGATGTAACTTACTATTACCAGAACATTGTTTAGTGTACAATAAATTCTACGTATTAATGATAATAATCATGACTATAACAATTCCATTGTCTGTTATCTAAATTCAACATTCAGGCACCTAGTTTGAAAAGAAACAAAACAAAACAAAATAGACATGTCTTTCCTGAGCACAAAAGTATTCATAGTTGAAGCTAATGAAAACTGAAGGACATCTATGTGACTGAATTGGAATCAAATCTAATAAAGAATCCTTGAAATTATGGCTATTTGGGATTTTATTATCATAAGATATTTACTCTGCCCACTTCAAAAAAGCTTTGGCACATTTGTTTTCTTCATTTGCCTACAATTTGGAAATAAAGGGAAAAGAAATAATTAAAATTTTTTGGAGAGGTTTCTTCTATCCAACGTGGAGCAACATAGTTATTGAAATAAGTATTGAAAATAGTAGATGAATATTGAAAAACAATAATAGTCAATAAATATTGAAAAATATTGCTATGATATTTTTCTTTTACTATATATTTTGAAGATCTATGTGTAAAATTGCATACTATGGATATAAACTAGAATTTATTTAATGATGACCCTACTATCAGACATTTGTGGACTGTTTTTTCCTATTTCATAATAGGATAATGTTAGAAAAATTTTGCAGTGCCCATCCATATACATAACTCTGAGCATACACAGAACTATTCTTCTTTAGATTTCAGAAATAAATTTTTAGATTCAAACATGCACTTTTTAAAAACATTGTTATTGCCAAGCAGCTCTCCACAAAGGTTTCTTATCCATGCCAGATGGGGACACTTTTCTCTCAGGTTCATATTTACTCTTTTATAGACTCCCTTCTGTACTGATGGGACTAAAAGTCTGCAAAGTATGTCAGACGACTAGAAAACAGAAGGTAGTGGATAGAACAGAAGGAAGAAAGGCTAGAACTTGTAGACTGCTGTCTGGGGGCAGTAGCAACTCTGTGGTATTTGAATTAACAGTCTCCCTCTTCTTTTTTTTTTTCTTTTGCTTCTTCAGCTATTCCCACTTTTCATACTTTTGTTCTTTCGGTCTTTCCAGCAGTTGTAAGACATGTCTACTTGCAAAAATGTAGATGAGATAAGTACAGCAGATCCTGAACAAAATAGATTTTAACTGTGTGAGTACCGTGTACTTGAATTTTTTTCAATAAATATATTGGAAACTTTTTTTGAGATTTGTGACCATTTAAACCAGGGCAATTAGGCAAAAGAAAGAAAGAAAGGATATTCAAATAGGAAGAGAGGAAGTCAAATTGTCTCTGTTTGCAGATGACATGACTGTATATTTAGAAAACCCCATCGTCTCAGCCCAAAATCTCTTTAAGCTGATAAGCAACTTCAGCAGTCTCAGGATGCAAAATCAATGTGCAAAACTCACAAGCATTCCTATACACAGATAATAGACAAACAGAGAGCCAAATCATGAGTGAACTCCCATTCAAAATTATTACAAAGAGAATAAAATACCTAGGAATACAACTTAGAAGGGATGTGAATAACATCTTCAAGGAGAACGAAAAACCACTGCTAAGGAAATAAGAGAGGACACAAGCAAGTGGAAAAACATTCCACACTCATAGATAGGAAGAATCAATATCATGAAAATGGCCATACTGCCCAAAGTAATTTATAAATTCAATGCTGTCCCCATCAAGCTACCATTGACTTTCTTCACAGAATTGGAAAAAACTACTTTAAAGTTCATATGGAACCACAAAAGAGTCCTCATAGCCAAGACAATCCTAAGCAAAAAGAACAAAGCTGGAAGCATCACGCTACCTGACTTCAAACTGTACCACAAGGCTACAGTAACCAAAACAGCATGGTACTGGTACCAAAACAGAGATATAGACCAGTGGGACAGAACAGAGGCCTCAGAAATGATGTGACACATCTACAACCGTCTGATTTTTGGCAAACCTGACAAAAACAAGAAATGGGGAAAGGATTCCCTATTTAACAAATGGTGCTGGGAAAACTGGCTCGCCATATGCAGAAAGTTGAAACTGGATCCTTTCTTTACACCTCATACAAAAATTAACTAAGGACGGATTAAAGACTTAAATGTAAGACCTAAAACCATAAAAACCCTAGAAGAAAACCTAGGCAATACCATTCAGGACATAGCCTTCATGACTGAAACACCAAAAGCAATGGCAACAAAAGCCAAAATAGACAAATGGGATCTAATTAAACTAAAGAACTTCTCCACAGCAAAACAACAACAACAACAACAACAAAAACAACAACAAAAAACCCCACAAAGTATCATCAGCATGAACAGGCAACCTACAGAATAAGAGAAAAATTTTGCGATCTATCCATCTGACAAAGGGCTAATATTCAAACTCTACAAAGAACTTAAACAAATTTACAAGAAAAAAACCCAACCCCATCAAAAAGTAGGCGAAGGATATGAACAGACACTTCTCAAAAGAAAACATTTGTGTGGCCACCAAACATGAAAAAAAAAACCTCATCACCACTGTTTGTTAGAGAAAAGGAAATCAAAACCACAATGAGATATCATTTCACACCAGTTAGAATGGTGATCTTTAAAAAGTCAGGAAACAACATATACTGGAGACGATGTGGAGAAATAGGATGCTTTTACATTGTTGGTGGGAGTGTAAATTAACTCAATCATTGTGGAAGACAATGTGGCGATTCCTCAAGGATCTAGAACCAGAAATGCCATTTGACCCAGCCATCCCATTACTGGGTATATACCTCAAAGATTATAAATCATTCTACTATAAAGACACATGCACACTTATGTTTCTTGCAGCACTGTTCACAATAACAAAGACTTGGAACCAACCCAAATGCCCATCAATGATAGAATGGATAAAGAAAATGTGGCACATATACACCATGGAATACTATGCAGCCATAAAAAAGGATGAGTTCATGTCCCTTGCAGGGACATGGATGAAGGTGGAAACCATCATTCTCAGCAAACTATCACAGGAACAGAAAACCAAACACTGCATGTTCTCACTCATAAGTGGGAGTTGAACAATGAGAACACATGGACACAGGGAGGGGAGCATCACACACTGGGGCCTGTTGTGGGTGGGAGGGACTAGGGGAGGGATAGCATTAGGAGAAATACCTAATGTAGATGATGGGTTGATGGGTGCAGCAAACCACCATGACACGTGTATACCTATGTAACAAACCTGCACATTTTGCACATGTATCCCAGAATTTAAAGTACAAGTTGAAAAAAATCACAGATGAACCTTGTAGCTTAGAAATATTGAAAAAATTTAGAAAAGCTAGGTTTGTAATGAATGTATAAAATATATGCAGGTAGTAGTGTATGTGTTAGTCAACTGTTCATGTTATCTACAAGGTTTCCAGTCAACAGTAGGCTATTAGTCGTTAGGTTTTGGGGGAATCAAAAGTTGTACATGCATTTCCAGCTGCAAGGGTGGAGGAGTTGGTACTCCTAATGCTTGGGTTGTAAAGTCAACTATACTTTCTCATACACACAAAAGCTGAAAACAAATCTTGTAGTTTAACTACAAGAAAAGTTAAACTGAAAAAATTTGCTCTTTGAGGAAATTGAAATTATTTGGATAAAAAAGTTACCTAAAACCATTTAGAGAGAGAAGAGAGGGGATTTAGAAATACCTGAAATAAAATAAGGGCTGCCAACAGAATTTTCCAGCAACCAGTGAGGAATAATTGGGGTTGATAGTAGAATAAGGCATAGATTCCTTCTCCTCTGTTAACATCGAGCTTGAATCTATTTCTGGAAAGCAAATAAGCGTTATATACTTTGCTCTGCTCTCAGAATCAGTGTAAGCTGCATGGCATAAGGGTGTCTATGCTAATGAGAGATACATGGCTTTCTTTCAGAAGACACAATCTTCATCCTAATCACCTGCTGACCACCATCAGAAGAGGTGAGCATAGTGACCATGTGACCATTAGTGGTGGTGTTGAAAGTTTTGAAATACTAGGCATTTTATTAACTTTAAATCATTTGTTTAAAATGGCTTTTACTTTAAATACAAAGTTTTCTCTTTAGGATAGCATTTTTCTAATGTAGGGTCAAATTGAATTAAGATGTGCTCATTTCTGGAGCATAAGGGCTGTCTGTGAAAAGCTTTTTTTTTTTTTCTGTGCTAAAACCACTCAGGATGCCAACTACAAGAGTGGGTCCAATTTCTCGAGGCGAATAGAGAAAGCAAGGCTTAAATCTCACATTTAAAAGCCAAGTTTTACTTTTATTTTACTGAAATAACCTGGCTGTCTAATCCTTTGCCTTGTTGAAAGCAGTGCTGGGATTAGAAAGAAGGTTTTCTTACAATAGCCTGATCTTAAAATACGAAGATTATTTTCTCTGGGTTCAAACAAATGATGGTACCTCCGAGTAGAGGCTGCCTCATTGGCTCTGCTTAGTTTTGTTTTCCTCTCACCTTTCTAGTTGGCTTCTGAGTCTTGAAATGACATTAGAGCTCTTTATGTTTTGAGATCAAATTAACTATTTAGCCAAATCACTAAAGTGGAGGATATAATGCTCAGAAGTAAGCATTTCATTTACAAAAATGCACGTTATCTAGTGCAATAAATGGTGATACTGTGTCTTTAGGCCCTGGTTGTTTCATCATTTGGGGAAATAATAAAGACTTTTCATTTTCTCCCTTAGATCATAAGTGCTGTGTTATTAGTGCCGTCTCAGCATTAAACCAGGTTGCAAGCTGCTTATTCTTCAAAATGAAGCTTTATTTTTCAGTTTAATTGCTTTTTCAGGAGCATTATTAACTTCCAGAAGGGAAGAAAAAATTAAAGCAGCTGAAGCTGTGGTTCAGTGTATTTGAAGCAAAAACACACATTTCAAAAACTAATGCAACAATACTGTACCAATTATGAAGAATATTATTACAGAATATACATAGTGTGATAATTATAGAAAGAAAGATCTTTTAAATACCAGGTGTGAGCACCATCTGTATCTTTCTGTTAGGTGCTTTTAACGTGCGGAATAAAGAATTATCCTATTGTCCTGAGAGACCAGATAATGCCCAAACTCCCTGAACTTTTAAAAATTTAATCTCCACTAAACTTTACATCTTAATCAATCACCAAATTCTAGATTCAACCTTTTTAATATGTATCAAACTCATCATTTTTTCATTTTCACGGACTTCATTGTATGTCAGAACTGGGGCATTTGCTACCATTATCATACCCTCTCTACCAACTGGCCTCCTTGTCTTCCAATCCAATACCAGTGTCAGAGTAATCATTCCCTAAGTCATTTCTAGGCTATTCCCCCAGAAGTGTCAACACCTTCATATGTTCCTGTTGTACATAAAGTTAAAACATAAACGTTGGTGTTTATTTTCTGTATTGACTTGGCCATCTCTTTGCCTCTCTTATTTCTAGTGGACAATTCAACTACTCTCTTTGTCTCTCTCCTTCACTCCACTTATGCTAATCTACTAGCTACGTATATAGAAAGCGCCACTGTATAGGAAGATTAGAAAATTGAGATAAGAAGACTGTAGGAAGAGGCATCGAAGATTCCTAAAGAAGTTGGCTCAAAGTGCCGGACTCTCGTATTAGATGTTAGTGCCTATCAGAGAGCCCCCACTACAAAAGAGACAATGAATAAGAAGAATAGGATGACTCAGAGAGTTGAGTTAGCAAACCTCTTTTCTTGACCACCTCGATGCTTATGCAATAGACTTTTGAATGGAGTTGCCACAGTGACCTTTGATCAATGAATTATGAGATAAGCATCCTAGCATAGTCCCCTTTCATCAAGTGTGATTTTTTTTTTTTTTTTTTTTTTTTGATGATGTCTCACTCTCTTGCCCAGGCTAGAGTGCAGTGGTGCAATCTTGGCTCACTGCAACCTCCATCTGCTGGGTTCAAGCAATTCTCCTACCTCAGCCTCCCGAGTAGCTGGAATTACAGGTGCCCACCACCACACCCAGCTAATTTTTGCATTTTTAGGAGAGACGGGGTTTCACCATGTTGGCCAGACTGGTCTTGAACTCCTGACCTCAAGAGATCTTCCTGCCTCGGCCTCCCAAAGTGCTGGTATGACAGGGGTGAGCCACTGCACCCGGCCATCAAGTGTGATTTAGCTCCTGCTGCTGATGAGTGTTCCATCTGTCAGCAAATAAGACCTACACTGTGCCCCTGATATAGTCCCATCTTTCCAGAAGAACAGCCAGCCCTTTGGTGGAAAGTTGATTACATTAAACTCCTCCTTCTCTAACAAGGGCGATAACTTATCCAAACAGATATTGACACATTCTCTATATGTGCTTTTCTTTTTTGCTCCCAGTGCCTAACCATTACCTGAGGACTCATAGAGTGTCTGACCTACTGACACAGGATACTGTATAGCTTTACTTTGGGTCAAGGGACACACTTTGCAACTTTAAGACAAAAGAGCATCCCTGAGCTCATGACTTTGAGATTCACTATGTTTGCTGCAAACAATAGCATTCAGAAGTTGCTGCCCTGAAAGAGTACAGGAATTGTCTTTAAAATATGCTGCTGAGGAATCAACTTGGGAGTGACACTCCCTGAAAGCACTGTATCTTTTGAGATGCAGTATATACCTTAAATTGAGTTAGGTACCTAAGACGTGAAAAAAAAGCATGAGAAACAAGTTTTGAGAATAAGAGTGACCACTCCCACCATCACTTCCACTTATCACTTGAGGTATTAGAGCTTTCTGCTCCTTCCCTATAGGTAGGCTTTGTGGGCCCAGAGGTCTGGGTTCCAGATGGGGACTTTCCCTACCAAGACACATAGCAAGAGTCTCACTTGACTCAATGCCATGCCCACCATCTGGGAACTTTAGGCTAGAAGGTGAGCAGAAAAAGAAAGGAGTTACAACACTTTAAGTAGCTCTGCTGCCATTTAATGTTGGCAGGGAGGCATAGATTTTGCAGTCAGGTGATCCACTGAGATATCTCTTGATATTTCTAAGCCCAAATATAACTTTAAGTGTGGAATTACTGTAGCTACAGCCTGATGAGAACATGCTAACAAGGGCTTGAGGCCCCTCAGGGATGAGAGTCTGGTATTGCACATTGAAAGCCATGTAGACCAATGGAACAGGTAGCCAAGGAAGAGGGGAAATTAGAAAGCTGGTAGAAACAACAGATGATGTTATGGTTTTAGGACAACTGCAAGACTAGTGAAATTTGTTTCACCTGCCTTCCTCTTATAAATTTCTCCCCATATTGTGACCAACCAGAATTATGGAGAGGTTATGCTTGACAAAATAAACATTGGAGAACCAACTCATTCTACTGGTGCAAAGATGGCCTCTCATAGATGCTGCTAAGCTATAATCTCTTTGAATGCCCCAGTTGTAATGTGCATTCTCGGCTGCCACCTCATAACTCTTTCTTCTGTAGAGAATTGCCTTTGGGAGCCACCTCACTAGGAAGTGCCTGAGAGCGTATGTCCTTCCCTGGGGCAGCCTGCAGCCAATAATGGAATGACCCACTACAACAACTCAGTCCCCTTACTTCCATGTAGTTCAAAACCATGGCGTCATTTAAGCTTCAGAGCTTGCAATGGAATAAGCTGAGACTAGATTCCAGCTGATATGATATAGTTCCTTAACTCCCCCTTTCTATCCTGCTTGCTTCACTTTCTTGTGGGATTATCGTGAGAACATTTCTTCTATGAATGCTTTTCACCAATAGTCTCTACTCAGGCTCTACTTCTACAGAACTCTATTGAAGATGGCTCATCTTTATAATACTGAGTATTTTTACTCACAATTATATGTGTTGTTACTTTACCTAAACCACATTGCTAAATTTTCATTGCTCCTTAACAATCTCCATTTTGAGTATTTATATTGAAGCCCCATCTTATAGCGCCCCTGGAAGGAATTTTTGCTATCTTTGGCCCACAACCCATAGGATATAGGCACCAGTACTGAGAGGAATGAGCTGAGCAGGCTACCATCGACTAAATAGGTCTCTGTGGCGTTTTTCACAGTGATCTGCCTTAGTGAAAATGCCATGGGCAATACAAGTTTATAAAAGTTTTATCACAAGCACAGCAACCACAGACACAGTGGGATAGATATAGCTTTGTACTGTGGCCCACAAGGATCATTCTGGGATCCCTCTCTTCTTATTCATTTTCTGTTGTATTCAATTTGCATTCAATTTTTCTTCAAGAGAATGCATTAAATGTTTGTTGCCTAAATACCTTCTTTTCTTTTCTTTTTTCATTTTTTCTTTTTTTTTTTTTTTTTTGAGATGGAGTCTTGCTGTGTGGGCCATGCTGGAGTGCAGTGGTATGATCTCGGCTCAACTGCAACCTCCACCTCCTGGGTTCAAGCAGTTATCCTGCCTCAGCCTCCCAAGTAGCTGGGATTACAAGCGCGCCACCACACCCAGCTAAACTGTTTTGTATTTTCAGTAGAGATGAGGTTTCACCATGTGGACCAGGCTGGTTTTGAACTCCTGACCTCAAGTGATCTGCCTGCCTCAGCCTCCCAAAGTGCTGGGATTACAGGTGTGAGTCACCTCTCCCGGCCTAAATAGCTTATTTTCTTGGAGGTAGAGTAGGGTTATTTTCATGTTGCATTAGAAAAATATGTGTAAGTCCAACTTGCTGCCTAGGTTTTTTTCTCCCAAATAGCTTTTACTAGCTCTAAAATTGGGTGAAACATAGCAAATGGTGCTGGAACAGATGGACATCCACATGCAATAAAAATGCATCTAGACATAGACCTTTCACCCCTTACAAAAACGAACTCAAAACAGATCGTAGACCTAAGTGCAAAATCAAAAACTGTAAAACTCCTAGAATGTAACAGGAGAATATACAGGTTATCATGGTTATGATGATGACTTTTTAAATATAACACCAAAGACATTATTCATAAAAGAAATGATTGATAAACTGGACTTTATTAAAATTAAAAATATCTTTTCTATAAAAGACATTGTCAAGAGAATGAGAAGATAAGGACTACAGACTGGGAGAAAATACTTGCAAAACACATATCTGATAAAGGACTGTTATTCAAAGTATATAAAGAACTTAACCCAATTAAAAAATGAGCAAAAGACCTGCAAACACCTGGCCAAAGAAGGTATACAGATGCAAATAAGCATATGAAAAGATGCTCAACAGCATAGACCATTAGAGAATTGCAAATAAAACAATGAGATACCACTTCACACCTATGAGAATGGCTAAAATTAGAAATGCTAACACCAGCTACTGGTGAGGATGTTCATCAGTAGGAAATCTCATTCATTGCTGGTGGGAACGCAATATGGTCCAATCACTTTTGAAGACAGTGTGGTGGTTTATTAGAAAACTAAATGAACTCTTACCATACATTCTGGCAACCACACTTCTTATGCAAATGAGTTGAAAACAAGTGTCCACACAAAAATCTGCAAAGGAATGATTATAACAACTTTATTCATCATGACTAAAACTTGGAAGCAGGAGAGATGTCCTTCAGTAGATGAATGGATAAAAAAGCTGTAGTACATCCAGGCAAATATTATTCTCTGCTAAAGAAAAAATGAGCTATCAAGCCATGAGAAGACATGATGGAATTTTCAATGCACACTACTATGTAAAAGAAGGCAGTCTGAAAAGCCTACGTACTATATGATTTTAGTTATATGAAATTATGAAAAAGACAAAACTATGAAGGTAGTAAACAGATCAGTGGTTGCCAGAGATTAGAGAAGAGGGAGGGAGGAATAGGCAGAGCACAGAAAATTTTTAGGGCCATAAAACTATTCTGCATGATAATGGTAGATACCAGTCATTATACCTTGGTCCAAACCCATAGAATGTACAGCACCAGGACTGAAACCTAATGGAATCCATAGACTTCAAGTGATAATAAAGCCTCAATGTAAGTTCATGGACTATAACAAATGTGCCACTCTAATGTATAATGTTGATAGCGGGAAAGGTTGTACCAGTGGGGAGACAAAGGATACAGGGAAACACTGAACTTTCTGCTCAATTTTGCTGTGAGTCTGAAACTGCTTGACAAAAATGAACTATTTTTTTAATGGATGATACCGATTCTGAAGGTGACATTAAAAAATAATATATTCCTAGGCCGGGCGCGGTGGCTCAAGCCTGTAATCCCAGCACTTTGGGAGGCCGAGACGGGCGGATCACGAGGTCAGGAGATCGAGACCAGCCTGGCTAACATGGTGAAACCCCGTCTCTACTAAAAAATACAAAAAAAAACTAGCCGGGCGAGCTGGCGGGCGCCTGTAGTCCCAGCTGCTAGGGAGGCTGAGGCAGGAGAATGGCGTGAACCCGGGAGGCGGAGCTTGCAGTGAGCTGAGATCCGGCCACTGCACTCCAGCCTGGGCGACAGAGCAAGACTCCGTCTCAAAAAAAAAATAAAAAATAAAAAAATTATATATTCCTTAACTATTGTTCCTTGTCTTCTCTATGAAAGACAGCAGGAAGCAAGAATCAATAAGAATCAAGATATATATGTCTGAATAAAAAGTTTATTTATACTGCTAGTTTAAATATAATCCTTTTTGACATGTTCATAAAATATCTCATGCATATTACATATTTATAAAAAGTCTAATTTTAGCCCGTGCTTTATGGTTAAGGATGTTTTCACATATACTAGCTTTCTGAAAATGCTTTCAACAAATTAATTCTGGTTTCTCGGGATTACTTAGTTCTTATATGATAAAGATGAGACTTGAACTCAGGAACTGTCATATAAAATTTAAATTCAGACACTTTGGGAGTCCGAGGTGGGTGTATCACGAGGTCAGGCGTTCAAGACCAGCCTGACCAACATGGTGAAACTCCATCTCTACTAAAAATACAAAAATTAGCTGGGCGTGGTGGCACATGCCTGGAATCCCAGCTACTCAGGAGACTGAGGCAGGAGAATCGCTTGAACCTGGGAGGTGGATGTTGCAGTGAGGCAAGATCACACCATTGCATTCTAGCCTGGGTGACAGAATGAGACACTGTCTCAAAAATAAATAAATAAATAAATTAATTAATTAATTAATACAGAATCTGTTGTATAGCATGGCAGATAATAGGCAAGCAGTAAAATTTCAGTGAACTTGCTGAATAAATCCAGCTGTCTTTTCATTCTGACTTTTTATACCCAAGTAATTGGTGGACATTTGCTAGTAGATGAAACTAATCTGGATAGCTAAGCTTACTTATTACAGAATATGCTTTTTACATATTTCAGCATTTCCAAATTTCACAAATGTTAATGTTAATTAAATACATACTTTGAAGGAAAAGGAATTCCCTTAGATAGCATATGTTCCAGTTCAGCTGTTTTTGAATATTGTATAAAAGCTTTATAATGACTACATGCTGGAATGTCATGTTCTTTCCCAAATTGTTGGTCTGATGCCAACTTGTGTGATTTGCTAGTGTTTGGTTCACATGCCCAGGGAAAATGTCAAATATTTTCTAAATTAAGTTGTTTCAATTATGTAACTGCCTCCTTTACCTTAGTATCAGTTTTCTCTGCCATTATACTGAATGTCATAAGAAAATAAGAGAAAGCTATTTACTTTTAAAGTCACCTGTATTAGCCAGTTTTCATGATGCTGATAAAGACATATCCAAGACTGGGCAATTTAAAAAAGAAAGAGGTTTAATGGAGAACTCACAGTTCCAAGTGGCTGGGGAAGCCTCACAGTCATGGTGGAAGGGCAGGGAGGAGCAAGTCACATTTTACATGGATGACAGCAGGCAAAGAGAGAGCTTGTGCTGGGAAACTCTAGTTTTTAAAACCATCAGATCTTGTGAGACTTACTCACTGTCATGAGAACAGCATGGGAGAGACCTGCCTCCATGATTCAATTACCTCCCACCAGGTCCCACCCAAAACATGTGGGACTTCAAGATGAGATTTGGGTGGGGACACAGCCAAACCACATTATCACCACCAATCTTTTAACTGTTCAAACTCAAGTCATTCTTTCACGCTTTCAAATTATATACTATGAATTTTTGTCAGACACAAATATAGCAGAATATATGTTTTAAAAAGTTCCACCTCCACTATATAATTATAATACAGAGAGATTGATGTCCCATTTATTTAATTACTATATGTGCCAAGAACAGGTGTTTCAGAAGGTACCAACCAGCCAATTGAGGAAAGTTTGGTTTCTTTTCAAAGATAATATTTTAAAAGGCCTGCATGTGGTATAAGAGACCACAAGGGATAGTGCAGAACGTACTACAAGCTCATTGCAACTGTAATGCTGCAACTGGGTCAAAAAGGATGTGACAAAGGACAAAATCGGAAATCAAAAGGACCCAGTCACATAAAGTCTTACTAGTCAAAATGTGGTTCACAAACTAGCAATATTGATTTCACCTGGAAGCTACCTGGAAAAGAAGCAATCTCAGGTCCAACCCTAGACTGGCAGAATAAAAACTATATTTTCATAAATTCCCAAGTTGATTTGAATGCATGTTGATGTTTGACAAATACTAGAGTGCAGGATGCCTCTTTGAAATCAGTAACTCTAGGTCCAGAACACAGCAAGCTAAAGGTGATCTCCTAGGGAGAAAAACTGGGGACTAAGTATCCTGCCATGACTGTCCTCCATAACTTCCTTGGGTCTCTGTAGGGGTCCTCATTAGTCAAATGTAACAGGAACCTGGGAGTAAAGTGAACTGTGAGTGTGGTTTATGAAGATCCACTGCCCAAGGCAGAGAATTCAAGGAGTCAAAGTAGAAAAGGAATCTGGAATGACAATTGGAAAAGATCTAGAACAACTAGGCTAGGCACTAAAAATGTGAAGATGAAACACAGTGTCCTCTGACTTCAAATATTCCAAAACATATTTTGCAATCTTTTTTCTCGTAGGCACTCTTAATATTGGAATTGTGACCAAAGGTAATACTATTTTAATACAATGTCCAATAGCCTTTTCATCTTGAAAATACTTAGCATGTCCTTTGGTTTTAAGTAAAAATATTTTTTAAAATTATCAGAACAAGGTAACCTAGCTAAGATTCTTACATATATTCTCCTGTTCAGTTTCACTTTCGGAATCAGTTTTAATTTTTTCTCTTACCTTTTGGAAGTGAGTCCCTCATTACTATGTGATTTCTTTCGTCTGGGATCTCCTACTAGATCTGAAGCCTACTAGCTTAGATTAAAATCCTACGTATTTTTATCAAGCGAAATAGAAATTTGGTAATGTGGTGGCATTTCCCGCTGTTTGAACTCAAGACTATAATCAATCAGTCTTTCAAAGACTGAATTTACCAGATAAGAGCTTTTTAAAAGAACAAAGCATGTTGCACAATTAATTGGCTGGTAAACCAAATATGGTAGAGGTCTTGTTAAGAAACTGTGTGCCAGACTGGGTGCGGTGGCTCACGCCTGTAATCCCAGCACTTTGGGAGGCTAAGGTGGGTGGATCACCTGAGGTCGGGAGTTCAAGAGACCAGCCATGGAGAAACCCCATCTCTACTAAAAATACAAAAAAATTAGCCAGGCATGGTGGTGCATGCCTGTAATCCCAGCTACTCGGGAGGCTGATGCAGGAGAATTGTTTGAACCTGGGAGGAGATTGTGCCATTGCACGCCAGCCTGGGTAACAAGAGTGAAACTCTGTCTCAAAAAAAAAAAAAATCTCATTTACATTGCCTCACATAGTAAAACTTGGCTTTTATACAAACCATCATGATTGAGGCCAGAGGCCGAGGCTCAGTGGGATTTAGGCCTTGAACCCTCCCAAAAATCGGAGATGCTATCTTCACACTCCATACTGCAGAGATTCTACTGTATAGTAGAATATAAACATTAACTTCTGTGTCAATTACTGGGCATGAGACACATCAAAAATTGTAAAAAATGTTTTATCTATATTACCTTAAAACAATCGTATATGATAGGTACACTAAAGTGTAAGTGATCCTAGAGGGACACCAACAGCATCTATGAGAAACCATCATTGCACAGTTATATCCACTTGCTTAGACTATATATGTGGGCTTCTCCCACTGGGCTTATTTCCCTTAGGTCCCTCAGCTCCTTGCACATGCATTAGAAGATATAAATAGGTCTTCTAATGTATATATGTGTATATATAGATACAGATATATGCGTCTATCTATATATACATAAATGATTATGGATGTTTGTAACAAAAATATATTTTTCTCCTTCAAGATGTAATTAGTTTGAATTTTTAATATGTTTTTAGCTCCTTGGGAGTGTTCTTTATATAGGCTCTTGCTTGAATTACAGTTCTCTAAAGAATATAGCTATGAATAGAGAGTAGAAAGATTAGGATCCTTATCTTGCGTGGCCCTTCAGAGATTATGAAAACTCTCCATTTCTCAGCAACTTTTCCAATAAAATAAAAAGTATGAATTATTTTTTCTCCCTTACATCACATTTGTTCACAACATGGTTAACAAAAAGGAATACGATATGTTAATCACATTCATGTGGTCAAGGGGGAACCCCACACTTCTCTCTCAGGGATATGTCCAGGTAGGAAAGGCTACCTTACCATTGATTAAGCTCCTTTATGGAGTTAGTGTATAAAGAAATAGCTGATTGATTATAAATACTATTCTAATTTATAGATAAGACACAGATTAATTAAAATGAGTTAAGTTTCCACATTTGCTAAATGAAAAATTTCATTTCTACTTGTGTATTAGAACATTTTGAAATAATATGTACTAAAGAAGTTGAACAGTGTATTTGCTAGAATTATGATTATGGATTTATACTAATTCTTTCCTCCTTTTGTTCTCATTCCCATTCTGATGAGCTTTCAGCAGCCAAGTGGGGGGTGATACAGCATGCAAGAGTACAGTTATCAGATTAGACAGTGTAAATCATTATGATTGGATTTTAGAGAGTTGTCAATGTTACCCTAAACACAATATCCATTATCGCTGCTTCCTTGTTTTCTAATCAATTTAAATTGTCAGAAAATTGAGGACTATAAAGTAAATAGCATCATATACAAGTGGTAAGGACAAAAAATTCAGTTTATGAGTTTTTTATCTGTCCCAGAGAAATACTGTTTTATCATGAATAATGGATAAAAAACAAATTCTAGACAGAAGAGTGAAAAATTTCTATTTCCCACTTAAAACATATAACAAAGGAGGCCAGGCGCGGTGGCTCACGCCTGTAATCCCGGCACTTTGAGAGGCTGAAGCAGGCAGATCACAAGGTCAAGAGATCGAGACCATCCTGGCCAACATGGTGAAACCCCGTCTCTACTAAAAATACAAAAATTAGCTGGGTTTGGTGGCGTGTGCCTGTAATCTCAGCTACTCGGGAGACTGAGGCAGGAAAATCGCTTGAACCAGGGAAGTGGAGGTTTCTGTGAGCCGAGATCATGCCACTGCACTCCAGCCTGGAGACAGAGCAAGACTCTGTCTCAAAAAAAACAAAAAACCAAAAAAATGTATATATATAACAAAGGTAACATAGTTGTTAAGAGGCTAGATTTAATAGCTTCTGATCATAGCTCTGCCTTTTCCTAGTGATGCAGCCTTGAACAATGCACTGAAAATTTTAATACTTCCATTGTTTTTACTTGAGTCTCTTGAAAAGCATTTGTTCATTAAAGACTTTTTAGGCACCTATTTTGTAGCAAGCAACATTCTAGGTATTAGTCACAAGGCAGTAGGAAATCACATTCCCTGTGAAGCTCCACATTTTAATGGAGGGAGACATGTCAATAGTTTGTATCATTATCTGTCAGGTGGTAATAAGTGCTATGGTAAGTGCTAGGAAAGGCCTCTCTGATGAGACGATATTTGAGCATGTCTCTCAGTCCAAACCTGTTCACCTGACAGCCTCCTCCATTGCAGGAAATGGAAACTCATTGAGTCATGCAAATGTAAAGGAACAGAGAAACTTTACTACAGTTCAGTACAAGTGTTCTGTGTTTTCCACTATGCATCCTGTATTTTTATTTGCTAGACCTGGCGATATTCCTTGGAGGCCTACCATGCATTAAGGCCTTGACTGCCACTCTGAGAGACAGAGAGCTATGAAAGCATTTTGAACATCCTGTCTTAAAAGGATCACTCGGCGTGTCTTGTTGCATCTAGTCTATACGAGTCTAAGAACAGAAGCAGTTAAGCAAATCAGAAAACACGGAAGGATGAAAACTTCAACCAAGGTCTTACTGTACAGTTTGCAAGTATACATGACATGATTTGATAATGATTTGACTGTGAAATTGTGGGACAATACAGTGGTCAAGGACAGGATCAGCTATTTCACTGTGAACAATTTGGCCACCAAATTGCCCCCATCTACCTCCTGAATACACTGCAGTTTTTTACATTAAGTGCTGGATCTTTTGTACCCTATACTCTAAGGCTTTGGCCTTCTTTCTCTTAATTTCCTCCCCATGATTTTATTATTTGTATCTAGGTATCTTCCTCTATAGGGTGCAAAAGAAGGGAGAAATTGGATTGACAATTACAGAATGATTTGTGGGCTAGTAATGGTTCATTCTTTGGATATTCTATAGACACACACACACACACACACATCATAGTACACATAATTTTGTCAAACTTTTTTCCAGAGAGGATTTTTATATCTTTAATACAATTGTAGATTTTATCTAAAAAATAATACAAGAATCTTATCTAAACATTTTGACTCCAAATACATAAACTGAGAAAATTACAGTAGCTAATATGAGTTTACTTAAAGTAAGATTTTGTGTAAGTAGTAGCTGGAGTTATTTTGAAGACTCTTGTAAACACATACATTAAAAATTGCAATAGTCTTACCCTCCAGAAGCACAAGCATTTTACCTAGATAAAGTATTTATGAAAGATTATAAAATCTGTATTATTGAAGTATCATTCAAGTGGTGCTTTCTGTTGAAAATGAAAGAAAAAGCAGCATGGGTATTTGCAATTCATCTATATCAGTGGATCTTCAGATTGGAAATAAACTTGAATACAATTATTATTATTATTGTAGATAGTAACTGAGAGGTTGAGTGCAGATGGAAAACAGTAATGAGCTATTGACTTCACAGAAGAAAATGAGAAACGAGTTGCTGAGGAGGATGGAACATCAAAGGGCTAATGGATTTGACTGTGAAGTCCAACAAATCTCTGCAAGTCTCTCTTCAATGATGCTGAGTTTTGTTCATCATTAAAGGAGAAAATCAAAGGCATGAGAGTACACATCCTGCTTTCTGGGGGACTAGCTGAAGATGCCATAGAAGGCTGGGAATACTTCTAATTGCAGCATCTCATGAATCCACCAATGTCTGACATAGGGGTGTGGAGAAGCAGTCATGCTTTGCCTCCTTCAAGGATCATAGAAAGAGAGAGGAGAAAGAGAGAGGAAGAAGGAAATGAATAGCAAAGCTGGGATTATGAGGGGATAGAGTTAGCAGAAAAAAGTTTCAAGGAAACCAATCCCTTAGCATTGGTTAGCTAAAACTTCCCTGACCATTATCCATTATTTCACTTCATACATGTATCTTTTTCTACTTGTAAAACTAGCTAGTTTGACAAATTTCATGGTGTTTTTTTAGGGGGGAGTGTGTAGGCAGAATTCAGTCTGCATTTATTTTGAAGTAAGGGTAAGTTCTTTTAAATGACAAATCCTGGCCGGGAGTGGTGGTTCACTCCTGTATTCCCAGCACTTTGGGAGGCCAAGGCCGGTGGATCGCCTGAGGTCAGGAGTTCGAGACCAGCCTGGCCAACATGACAAAACCCCGTCTCTACTAAAAATACAAAAATTAGCCGGGCGTGGTGGTGGGCGTCTGTAATCCTAGCTACTAGGGAGGCTGAGGCAGGAGAATCACTTGAACCCAAGAGGCGGAGGTTGCAGTGAGCCAAGATCAGGCCATCGTACTCCAGCCTGAGTGGTAGAGTGAAACTCCATCTAAAAATAAATAAACAAATAAAAATAAAAGACAAATCCCAAAACAGGGGATATTGTGTGTGTGTGTGTGTGTGTATGTGTGTGTGTGTATGTATATATATTTATATATCAGTAAAGCTATAAAAGTAAATACATATTTATATATACATAAAACATTAAAGTTATATACATGCATATATACGCACACACAGATGTGTAACTTTTACTGAAAACCACATACCAGGTTATATTTCAGGCATTGTGTGCACGCAGGATTTAATTAATCTTCACAATGATCTTAATATGGAAATCTGAGCTAGATTTTTACATTTCACTTTGAGGAAGCAGAATCCCAGAGAGTTTAGAAATTTTCCTAAGATTACTTAACTAATGGATGGCAGAGCTGAAATGTATGCTCAGGACCAACTGACTTTAAAACCTATGCAATTTCTAAAGGGCTGCATTGCCTATTGAGAGGCATATACATTATATGTATGTTGTGCAGGATGACCATATAATTTACCTTCCCAAGTGGGTTACTTTTGCCTAAGACAAATAGTAAATAGGACAAGAGGTATAAACCAAGACTGTCCCAGACAATGGGGCATGCAGTCAACGTAATTGTGTGTAATGAATGTGTTATTGAGTGAGATCATATAATATACATACCGGTAGGGTTCTTCTTGAGAATCTGAAATATTACCTAATCTGAATTTATAAAATGTAGCTTTGCATTCAATTTGCGGGAATTATTCATCACAAATGACTGATTTCCTGCCTTTACTCAGATTTGTGTAAGTGACTCAATTATAATCAAGAAACAGCAGAGCAGAACACGCAATGTAACTATGCAATCACCAATATGGATCTCAAGCTCTGATGAGATGCTTCTCTGATATTAAATGCAAGCTGAAAAGAGGAACTTTTCAGAGTAAATGAAGGATTTGCACTTCACCATTTCTGACAAACTAATAGCACATTTTCTTTATTTCACAGGATCAGTTCCCCAAATTACGACCTTGGCATATGTAGGTATTCTGGAAATATATCAGTGCGAGAATAATAAATAAGCACTGATAGGGAACAATGTGTATTGTTCAGTCCTCCATAGAGACGGAATCAATTGGATGTGTAGATGGAGACACAGATGATATGGATGGAGATGATAGAGATAGAGATAGAGATATGAGAAGGAATTTATTAGGGGAATTGGCTGACATGATTATGGAAGCTGACAAATCTCACAGTGGGCCATCTGTAAACTGGAGACCCAGGGATGCTTGTATCATGGCTCAGCTGGAGTCTAAAAACCTCAGAACTAGGGAAGACGATAGTGTAATGCTCAGTTTGAGACTGAAGACCTGAGAGCCCAGGGTGGGGGAAACTGGTATAAAAGCCTGTAGTTCTTACATCAAAGAGCAGGAGAGAGAGAAAAGATGACCTTTTCTCTCCCTTTTTTGTTACATTAGGCCCCAGCTGATTGGATGGTGCTTGCCCATATTCATGGTTGGCTTTCCCCACTCAGTCCACTGACTCTAATGCCAATCTCCTCTGGAAACACCCTCACAGACACACCAAGAAATAGTGCTTTGCCAGTTCTCTAAGCAATCTTTAATCCATTTAAGTTGACTCCTAAAATTATCATCACACGATGCAATTACAAAGGCTTTAATGTGTAGGACAAACAAAGCTCATCAATAGTAAAAGTGATAATTAGCCAATGGATTTTTCGCTATTTCTGTTTTGGTGGCATCGTATAGGAGAGCTCGGAAAGCCATGGCTGTCTAGCATCAAGTCTCAGATTTCCATCTTTTTTACGTGCTTTGAGAATGTCACCTTCCTTCTCTGGACCTCTATAAAATGAGGCATTCATTCAGTAAGGTAAGAGAGAACAATCTAGAAAACAGACTGGCTAGACTACTCTGATCCCTACTCACATATCCAGGGCCCCAAGAGAGCAAGACTTTTTCACTCCATGGTTTCTTCTGTATCAGATACCCACTAATGTGGGTAAGATACGTGAGTAAGATATGATTGACTAGCTATAATGATTGGCAAAGATCCGGAAATAGTACCCAAAGCAAATGATACTGGCTTGGATTTATAAATTATACAACCATCCTCAAAACATCCTTTCTTTGAATAGAGTAGAAAGAAGAAAGTCCTTGCCAAAGGCAACCTGCCTTGAGACATTCCATAATACTGCCAATATCCAAACCAAAACTAGATTTGCAGGTACATCTCCTTATAGCAACCATGCCATATCAATACAGTAGATGGTCTGTAAGCTGCCTCATACCTTGCAGGCCTTCTTTAGTGGCAACTGTTTTTTGTTTGTTTTGTTTTGTTTTTGAGACAGAGTCTCACTCTATGACTGAGGCTGGAGTACAGTGGCACAATTTTGGCTCACTGCAACCTGTGCCTCCTGGGTTTAAGCAATTCTCCTGCCTCAGCCTCCCAAGTAGCTGGTATTACAGGTGACCGCCACCACACCTGGCTAATTTTTGTATTTTTAGTAGAGACGCAGTTTTGCCATGTTGGCCAGGCTGGTCTCGAACTCCTGACCTCAGGTGATCTGCCCGCCTCAACCTCCCAAAGTGCTGAAATTACAGGCGTGAGCCACTGCGCCCGGCTAGGGGCAACTTTTAGTATCTTTAAAGTGAATTGGTGTTAGACTGTGATAAAATCAATCTGTTTCTCTATCTCTCCTCTCTCTCTGTCTCTCTGTATATATATATACTGATACTCAGCTTTTGAGATAATCTTGATTTGCTTAGATTACTTTTAAAATTCTCATTCTTTCTAAAAACACCCTAAAATCTACAATATTGTTGTATTTCCTGTTTGTGAGATGCTTACATAAATGAAGTAGATAGTCCCAGGATCTTTCCAGCCAGGGAAGTAAAAGCCCAGAGACATTAATTACCTTTTATATAGGAACCCAATGTTGGATGTCAGCTGAAGAATTGAATGAAATGTTTGGAGACAACAGATTCCAGAAAAGTTTTGTGTTTCCCATCACACCTCGATATCTTTAGATGCTGAATGTAAACCCTATGAAGTCAAGAATTTTGTCTGTTTCTTTCGTGGCTATATCCTTATGCCTAGAAAAGCTTGTAGCATATAGTAAGTGCTCAATAAATATTTGTTAAAATGGTACATATTTCACAGTGTCCATGCAAAGAGAAATATAAATGTTCAAATCAGAAATAAGAACATATTGAAGCAGAATGTTGGGAAAATAAGACAATCCCAAGGATAAGTTTTTTAACATTTGCCTCAAAGTTGAAGGCACTTTAATAAACATAAACTCAATATTTATTTGTGTATTTTTTGCTAACATTATATAAAACATACACAACTGTATAAATATTGCAATCTCTATGAACTTTTTCAAAAGATCCATCCAATAGTGGAATGTGGAGGCAATTTCCAATTGTGTGGTTTTGTATTTGGCAGAAAATTTAAAGATCATTCATTGGTAACATGTTTTGAAAATATGTCTAAAAGTAGGTGCCTGTAATCTCAGCTACTCGGGAGGCTGAGGCAGGAGTATAACTTGAACCTGGGAGGCAGAGGTCGCAGTGAGCCGAGATCTCACCATTGCACTCCAGCCTAGGCTGCAAAAGCGAAACTCTGTCTCAAAAAAAAAAAAAAAAAAGTTAGAGGATGAAGACCAAAGGAAGATGATTTGCAAGGAAATTGAAAAGGATTAAGGGCATAAGACTCTACCATTATTGAAAAAAATAAACCTTCTCTTGATAAAAGTATCATACTTCAGGGGTTAAACAAAAACTTGCAAAAAATGACTAGAAGGAGGAGTTAAAAAAGAATGGCTGTATCTCATTGGTACGTTAAAAAAGGAGGGAAAATGCTGTACTTCATAATATGTCCTTTACTCTTTTATTTTTAATATTTTATCCATGCATGTATATTGCATGGATTAAATATGATTGTAAAGTGTTTTAAAAGAAGACTACAGATTAAATTATTTCAATGATCAGTAAGTTGTGTTTTAAGGTGCAATAAAAGTTTTTATGTGAGATTGGGTAGAACAAATCACCTCTCGTTAGTGGCCAGTAAGAACCTAATCCTGAAACTTGAGAGAGCAAGTTCTGCCCTCTCTAGACTCACTCATAATATTATCCTGTGACCTTTATCTTTAATTAAACAATACATTTTATCCTTTGCCATGGTGCTATGTTTTATCCAACCACACTGGCTCCATCAGTATCTACACATTAGACTACACCTAGAGAGAAATGGTTCTACAACTCCAAGAAGTAGGTGAAATGTAGTAGTCACCTGGAGAGGTCTTACTTTGTAGTACTTTAAGAAAAGACAAGGTCACGTGCGGTGGCCCACGCCTATATTCCCAGCACTTTGAGAGGCTGAGGTGGGTGGATCACTTGAGGCCAGGAGTTTGAGACCGGCCTGGCCAACATGGCGAAACCCCTTCTCTACTAAAAAATACAAAAATTAGCCAGACGTGGTGGTGCATACCTGTTTCCCCAGCTACTCACGAGGCTGAGGCAAACGAATTACTTGAACCCGGGAGTGGAAGTTGCAGTGAGCTGAGATCACCGCACTGCACTCCAGCCTGGGCGACCCAGGAATCATTGAAGTTAATGCTTAATAACATTCCCATACTTCAGCCCTTCCAATGCCTTTGGGGGTATTCTTTTAGGATCTACAAGAATAGGTTCTGTGATAAGCAATGCTATGGCCCAAGAGGATTTCACACTGGGAATTTGAGGAACTATTATGTCTGCAATTATATTATCATAAATGGCAAACAATGGCTCATACCTATAATCCCAGCATTTTGGGAGGCCGAGAAGGGTGGATTGCCTGAGCCCAGGAGTTCGAGACCAGCCTGGCCAATGTGGTGATACCCCGTCTCTATTAAAAATACAAAAATTAGCTGGGCATGGTGGTGCATGCCTGTAGTCCCAGCTACTAGAGAGGCTGAGGCAGGAGAATTGCTTGAACCCCAGAGGCAGAGGTTACAGTGAGCCAAGATTGAGCCACTGCACTCCAACCTGGGTGACCAAGTGAGACTCCTCTGTCTCAAAGAAAGAAAAAAAAGCAAACAAGAATTTACATATGTAATTAAAGGTACTAATCAGATGTCCTAAGAAAAAAAGAGATTATTCTGAATTATTGCAGAGGCACTAATGATCACGTGATCTCTTAAAAGCAGAGAACACTCTTTGGCTTGTAGAAGACAAACGTAGAAGGAGAAGATTAATCCAGAGAGATTCAAAGCATGAGAAGGATTGATGCTCTGTTGGGTCAAAGCATGAGAAGGATTCGAAGGTAGAGGGACCCCGGACCTCACTTCAACAATCACAAGGAATTGAAATCTGCCAATAACATGCGAGTGAGCTTGAAAGTGTGTTCTTCCCTAAAAGCCTCCAGACAAGTACCTAGAGGGCAGACACTTTAATTTTGGCCCTGTGAGATTCTAAGCAAAGAAACTAGCTTAGCCACACTCTGCCTGAATTTCTAACCTATGGAAAGTGTGAGGTAATAAATCTATGTTGTTTAAACCACTAAATTTGTGGTAGTATAACAGCATTAGGAAACTAATACAGGTTTTGCCATTGCCATTTAACCTACAGAAAATTGAGGCTCAGGGAAGTTAAATATATTACACACAAACGTGTCTTGCAATGTCAGTCTAGTATCATGGATCACATCCAGATCTGCTGACACCCACGTTTGAATTCTTGTGATCATAGCAGTAGTTCTCAAACTTTAGCATGGATCAGAATCCCCTGGATGGCTTTTGAATGTGCAGATAGATTTCTGGCTCTCATCTCCAGAGTTTCTGATTCAGTAAGTCTTGAGTATAGCTAAATACTTCACATTTCTATATTCCCAGATGCCGCTGCTACTACATCTCTGAAAATCTCACTTTGAGAACCACTAGTTTGCAGGATGTGACTGTTCTTAATTGCATTGTTATTCTTCTTTGGAAAAGGCTTATTGTCCGTAGTGCAGAGGACATGAGAGTAATATTGTGATGCCTTGAGCCCACTTGCTCATTCGTGCTTGAGAAATGGAAGCAAAACCTATGCAGCATCTGCCTAAACTGCTTTTGAGAGAAAGTTCGATGAAAATCATTTGTTCTATCTTGTGGCAAAAATGTTAGCCACACACCCACCTGTATTAGATTTCACTCAAACTTAGCAAACAAAGATTTTCTGTTCGTCTCATCTGGTGTTTTTAAACCTTTAGCACATATTGAGTCCCTATTGTCAAGAACTTAGGAATTAAAAAGTCAATGGACAAACAACAGAAAATCTATGTTTCGGAAATTGCCCAAGAAAAGCAGTTTCAACAAGGCAGCCGTGTCCTATAGGATATGGGAATAAACAAATTGTTTTTCAGAAAAGGAAAACTGGAGTTGAGTATATCTTAAGGCAAGCAGAAAAAATATTTTCATTTTTTAGGTAAGGAATGTAAAACAAATGATGCTTTATATTTCACGAAAAAGGTGTCCCCTTGACTAAGTTCTTTTTAATAAGATGAATTTTTATTTTTTAACCAATTTATTGAGGTGTAGTTTACTTACCATAAAGTACACTAATTTCAAGTGTGTAATTTGAGGATTTGGGAGCATATTTACTGAGTTGTAGTCTGAAATCAGTATAACCCAGTGTTAGATTTGAATCATCTCAACAAAGTCCCTTATACTGGTTTATTGATAGTCTTCATTCTCATCTATAGTCCCTAAAAACCAATAATTTACTTTCTGTCTCTATAGATTTGCCTTTTGTGGATATTTCATATAAATGGAATTATATCATATGTGCTTCTTTTGGTCTGACTTCTTTCCCAGAGCACAATGTTTTCATGGTTCATCCATGTTGCGGCATCTAGCAGCATTTTATTCTTTTTTTTTCTTTTATTATTTCTGATGAGTATTCCCAATTGATTTTTTAAAATATAATACATGAGCCAGGTGCAGTGGCTCACGTGTGTAATCCCAGCACTTTGGGAGGCTGAAGCAGGCAGATCACCGGAGTCAGGAGTTTGACACCAGCCTGACTAACACGGTGAAACCATGTCTCTAGTAAAAATACAAAAAATTAGCTGGTGTGGTGGCGCGCACCTGTAATTCCAGCTACTTGGGAGGCTGAGGCAGGAGAATTGCTTGAACCTGGGCAAGGGAGGTTGCAATGAACTGAGATCACGCCACTGCACTCCAGCCTGGGTGACAGAGTGAGATTCTGTTTAAAAATATATATATATATATATATATATGTATATATTTTGTGAGCTAGCATGAGTCTAACACTCCAGACTCAGGAATTTGTCTCTGCACTTTAGTCTCTCTGCTTTTACTGTTCTGGAATTTTTCCACTTTTGAACTTCCTCCCACTTTTTTTTTTTTTGGAAACAGAGTCTTGCTCTGTCACCCAGGCTGGAGTGCAGTGACACAATCTCTGTTCACTGCAACCTCTGCCTTCCAGGCTCAAGCAGTTGTCCCACCTAAGCCTCCCAAGTAGCTAGGACTACAAGCACATGTCGCCATGCCTGACTCATTTTTGGTATTTTAGTAGAGAAAGGGTTTCGCCATGTTGCCCAGGCTGGTCTCGAACTCCTGAGCTCGTCTCTACCTCCCTCCCTTTTTTTAATGTTTATTGCACTTGCAATTATTTGTTTAAAATCTGTACCTCGGTATTAGTGTCAGTTTTCCGGTTGTGATATTCTACCATAGTTTTGTAAAATGTTACTATTGGCATGAACTGGGAAAAGTATACACAGAATCCCTTGTATTATTTTTTACAACTGTATGTATATGCAAAGATTTCTCATTAAAAATTTCAGTTGAGGCCGGGCGCGGTGGCTCATGCCTGTAATCCCAGCACTTTGGGAGGCTGAGACGGGCGGATCACAAGATCAGGAGATCCAGACCATCCTGGCCAACACGGTGAAACCCCGTCTCTACTAAAAATACAAAAAAAAAAAAAAAAATTAGCCGGGCGTGGCAGTGGACGCCTGTAGTCCTAGCTACTCGGGAGGCTGAGGCAGGAGGAGAATGGCGTGAACCCGGGAGGCGGAGCTTGCAGTGAGCTGAGATCCGGCCACTGCACTCCAGCCTGGGCGGCAGAGCCAGACTCTGTCTCAAAAAAAAAAAAAAAAAAAAAATTCAGTTGAAAACAAAGAAACAAAACCTGTAATCCCTACTATGTAGACATGGTGAGTCAGGGACTGCATGGGTCTTGCTCATTGTTGTATCTTTTCTGTTTGGCCTGGCACCTTGCAAAAGTTGTAGCTGAATTAAAGTTCGTAGAACAAAATAAATCCATAAATACTGGTATCCAAGGGCACATAGCTAGTTAGTGCCAGAGATGATTCAACTGAGATCTGGTTCCAATGATCTTGTTCTTTTGCTATAATTCCCTTTCTAGGCATAGATTTTTTTTTTAAATCATTCATTTATTTATTTTTCACAAATATGTACCAGATTCTCTAATTGGCCTATGGTGTATTGGTAAACAGGATAGAGATTGAATTTATAGGGATTTATAATCCGATTCGAGAACCACAACAAACGTATTATATGCTGCTAAGACACTGATACAAACTGAAATTAGTGCAGTGAGGAGAAGAAGACAGAGTAAATGAAATTGAATATCAAAGGAACTGACCTAGACTGGGAGGTGAGGAAAAGACTCCTGGAGAGTGAGACAACTTAAGTTAGCTCTGAATACTGAGTAGGACTTAGCTTTCAAGACAGAAGGAATATGGCCGGCGCAGTGGCTCAGACCTGTAATCCCAGCACTTTGGAAGGCTGAGATCACCTGAGGTCAGGAGTTCGAGACCAGCCTGGGCGACATGGTGAAACCCCATCTCTACTTAAAAAAAAAAAAAATTAGCTGGGCGTGGTGGCCAGTGCTTGTAATCCCAGCTACTTGGGAGGCTGAGGCAGGAGAATCACTTAAACCTGGGAGACGGAGTTTGCAGTGAGCTGAGATCGCGCCATTGCACTCCATCCTGAGCAACAGGGTGAGACTGCGTCTCAAAAAAAAAAAAAAAAAACAAACAAACAAACAAAAAAAAACCACAGGAATAGCATGTGCAAGGACCTTCTGACAGGAGGAAACAAAGTACATCCAAGAAACGGAAAGAAAGCCACTGGGGCTGCTACACAAATGGAAAGGGGAGATGACTGCTAGATTATAGCAGGACCTCAGGAGCTCTGCTAATTAAGAATCTGGTCTTTAGACTGAGAGCTATGAAGCAATGACTGTTTAAAAACGATGAGGCCGGGCGTGGTGGCTCACGCCAGTAATCCCAGCACTTCGGGAGGCTGAGGCGGGTGGATCACCTGAGGTTAGGAGTTCAAGACCAGAAATGGCGAACATGGAGAAACCCTGTCTCGACTAAAAATAAAAAAGCTGGCTGGGTGTGTTGGCACGTGCCTGTAGTCCCAGCTACTCGGGAGGCGGAGGCAGGAGAATCACTTGAACCCAGGAGGCAGAGGTTGCAGTGAGCTGAGATCGCGCCACTGCATCCCAGCCTGGGAGACAGACTGAGACTCCATCTCAAAAAAAAAAAAAAAAAAAAAAAAAGGGTCAGGCACGCTGGCTCACGCCTGTAATCCCAGCAATTCGGGGATCCAAGGCAGGTGGATCACCTAAGGACAAGAGGTTGAGACCAGCCTGACCAACATGCAGAAACCCCATCTCTAGTAAAAATACAAAATTAGCTAGTGTGGTAGTGCATGCCTGTGATCCCAGCTACTCAGGAGGCTGAGGCAGGAGAATTGCTTGAACCTGGGAAGCAGAGGTTGCCGTGAGCTGAGATCGTGCCATTGCACTCCAGCCTGGGCAACAAGAGAGAGAAACTCCATCTCAAAAAGAAAAAAAAAAAAAGAAACAAAAAACAACAAAGAAGGCTTCATACTGTGTTATTCCACTGACATGTTATTCTGGAAAAGGCAAAATTAAATCATGATGGCAGTAACACATCAGTGGTTGTCAAGGGTTAGAGGAGACTGAGGGATGAATAGGTGGAGCACAGGGGATTTTTAGAGTGAAGAAACTACTTGGTATGATGCTATAATGGTGGACTCATCATTATACACTTCTCAAAACCCATAGAAGATGCAGCAGCAAGAGTGAATCCTTATATGAACTATGGGCTTTGGGTGGTAATGATGTGTCAATGTAAGTTAATCAGTTGTAACAAATGAACCACTCTGGTTTGGGATGTTGATAGTGGAGGAGGCTGTACAAGTGATGGAGAGGGGATATATGGGAATTGCCTGAACCTCCCACTCGATTTTGCTGTGCACCTAAAACTGCCCTAAAAAATAAAGTTTATTAAAAGAACAATACAATATGATGAAGAACATTTTACCTAATTAGTTTTATATTTGGAGAAGGGTCACTGTGGCTTCTGTAGATAATGTATTGGGATGGAAGAGTAAGGGTGAATGCAGGAATGTATTTACATGCAATTGCAGTGGTCCAGGTCAGTGATAATGGTCCAGCGATAGTGGTCCATTATCAGCGATAATGATGGCTTTGATGAACCAGTGGTTCTCAACCATAGTATCTGGTTTATATTCAGATTTTCATGCTAACTGAAGGTTATCTCAAAGTCACTCTGTTGGGTGATGTGTTCTTGGCTCAGTTCTTCTCAGAATGGGGCTTCTAAGTCTCATCTAGTCCCAGTTGTTCCAATTTTGCCTTCTGGATCTGCCACAGTGACATCTAATGCCATCTATTCGGAAAGCATAGCTTTTCAAACCAGGCAGACCTAAGTTCAAATTACATTTCCACCTCTGACTAGCTTTGTAGCATGAGCTAGTTACTTAATTTCTCTGGACCTCAGATTTCTCAGAGATACTAAGATTTAAGTCATGACTTTACTGTAAATCAAGATTGAATAAAAATGTATACAGCACAGTGTCTGTTATCTCAAAGTTTGTTGCCAAATATTGGCTGAATTTTAAAATAACAACAACAGCTGGTAAAACAGGTATACTATATATGACTCCAATTTTGCCCGTACTCTTTCTAGGATCTTTTGGTATCAGAGTACTGCCTAGAAAAAAACTTGAAGGTGAATAAATATGTATTGAAGCTAAAGAACATAATTTTTAAATTAAGTATGCATTTTCGAGCAGAGAAACAATATATTTCGGCCGGGCGCGGTGGCTCAAGCCTGTAATCCCAGCACTTTGGGAGGCCGAGGCGGGTGGATCACGAGGTCAGGAGATCGAGACCATCCTGGCTAACATGGTGAAACCCCGTCTCTACTAAAAATACAAAAAAATAGCCGGGCGAGGTGGCGGGCGCCTGTAGTCCCAGCTACTCGGAGGCTGAGGCGGGAGAATGGCGTGAACCCAGGAGGCGGAGCTTGCAGTGAGCCGAGATCGCGCCACTGCACTCCAGCCTGGGCGACACAGCGAGACTCCGTCTCAAAAAAAAAAAAAAAACAATATATTTCAAAATGCCCATTTTAATCCTCATTAATAGGCTCATAATAGACATTTTAGGAGGAGGTAATATGGAAGAAAATCTCACCATAGGTATATTCATCATAACAATTAGATCTGAAGATTCAGTTCACGTCTCTAATTATAAATGAATGCCACACATTAAACAAAGACACTGTGGAGTTCACACTTCCTTAATTATAGGTTCATGGGGATGCTAGGTTTGACCATGTGAGTTTCATTTTCATTGCTATGTGCTGACATTCTCCTGTAACCTCACCGTAGGTAAGTTTTCTTCCTAGTCATGTACTTTGTGACAGGTTAGCAACAATTCCAACTTCATGCTCCATTTTCTCTGCCTACTGAGGCAATTTGCTATCCATGCACTTTGTTATTTCCTCCACTTTGTGACTCCGACCTGTAAGGTATTTCATGATGGGAACTGCACTTTGAATACCAACACTTCAATTGCTCTCCCAGCTGAATACTATCTATGCCACTTTAAAAGGAGGATTTTAATATATAGGTCACCCTCTTACATTAAATAGCCGGTCAAGACTGTAGGCTGAGTTGTTTAAAAAATGTATCCCATTGTACTTCCCAGGCTTTTGGCATTTTACCGTTATCATACTCAAGGTCTCTGTGATCTGGCCTCTGCCCACCTCTCTCTGCCCACCTCTCAAGGCTCATCTCCTGCCACTGCCTTGATATTGGTGATGGGGGATATTAAACTGTGTAATATGCCCTAAATTCTCTATGCCGTTTTGCTCTTCTGTTTCCTTTGCAGAGGTCATTTTTTTTTTCTGCCTGTAAGAATCAGCTCTTTCCCTATTGTCTACTTGCTTAACAACTTCTCTTCTTCCAAGATCCCATCTGAGTATCTCCTCCACTGGGTGACCTTCATGATTCTTTTCTTTGTACCTCTTCACTCTCAGCTGCAATCAAGTTCTCTTTCTATTCCTCTGGCTCTCTGGGCATCACTCTATCATACAATGCACTGCATTGAATTGAAACTATTGGTTTATAAATGTCTTTCTTCATCTGGACAATGAATTATTGAGTCCAAATCTAATGCATACCTGCATCTCCAGCACCTCTGTCTAATGCATACCTATGTCTCCAACACGTCTAAGAGAGAGAGGTCTCCTCTGACCAGAGCATTAAAGATCAACTGCAGCTCTTCCCTTGAGCATAGGTGTTTGCTTTACTTATATTAGTGCCCAGCTATCCATAGAGCATAGTCAAGATGTTAAATGCTTATTGAAATGATTAATGTGTTAGAATAAAGCAAAGGAAGCAATGTCACTAATCATTTATTTTACCCTGTTGCAGGTACTTTGTTACGTGTTGAGCACACAAAATCATCTAGTGTAAGCCTTGCCTCTAGATACCTAAAATCTAGAGGAAGAGAGAGATATATAAATTGACCATCATAATTCTGTAATGTAGGCAAGTGATATGGTTTGGATCTGTGTCCCCACCAAATCTTATGTCAAATTGTAATCCCCAGTGTTGGAGGTGAGGTCTGGTGGGAGGTAATTGGATCATGGAAGTGGATTTCTCATGAACGCTTTAGCACCATCCTCCTTGGTACTGTCCTGGTGATAGTGAGTGAGTTCTCATGGGATCTGGTCATTTAAAAGTGTGTGGCACCTCGCCCTCTCACTCTCTCTTGCTCTTGCTCTGCCATGTGAGACATTTCACTCCCACTTTGACTCCTACCATGATTAGAAGCTTCCTGAGGCCTCCCCAAAAGCAGACGTTACCATGCTTCCTGTACAGCCTGCAGAACCGTGTGCCAGTTAAACCTCTTTTCTTTATACATCACCCGGTCTTGGGTATTTCTTTATAGCAATGTGAGAACAAACTAATATAGTAAGTATAGGCTATAAGTGAGGCCTGAGAAAGACATCTAAATCAAATTACTGCCAGATCAAGAAAGGTACCCTAGGGGGAAAGAAATAAGCGCTGAATTTTTATTGTTATTACTATTAATTTCATTTAAATAACATTAAATAACTATTTTTCTTTACTGACATATTGATTGTCTACCATAAAACAACTTCTTTACATGCATCGTCTTATCTCTCACAACAATGTTAGGAAGTGAGTACTGTTATTGTTATATTATAGAGGGAATGCTAAGGCACAGGGAAGTTATGAACCTGTCCCTAGGTCACACTGCTAAAAAGTGATAGAACTGGCATTAGAACATGAGTCTTTTGTGATGCCAAAGGCACTGCTTGAATTATCCTGCTACAAAGATGTCCTGCCCTATGATGGAATAAATTAAGCAGGGAAAGAAGAAAGAGATGGATATACTAAAAGTGAGGGAATCGTTTTGGAGGTGAAGGAGCATGCTGTATTTTTGGAAACTGTAAGTTTAGGGCTTTAAGTTCAGATGTGCAAGAGAGTACAGATCTCAAAAGAAGTTAAAGAAGAAAAATAAATTAGGTATATTCTCAATTCCTGCCCTTTCCAATCTCTCTACTCCCAAGGGGCAGCCCTTCCTTTCCCAAGGGTAGCAAACTGTAGTGGACAGCGCTGAAGAAAATAACTATTGGCTTTCTTATCTAGGAAGTGCCACATTGTTTAGAAGTACTGGAGAATGACAAAGTACCTGAACCCTTCATCTTCCTCCTTTGCTGAGGCTAAAAGAAAAGAATAAATAACAGCTGAAAGAAAAGATCAATGAAGGCCTTGCCTGCAATAACAGATAGAAAGTACCTGGCAAAGGGAAACCATAAATGCCATAGAACCTCATTCTTCATCCTTTGAACCGAAGGTCTCCTCTGGCCAGACCATTAAAGATCAACTGCAGTTCTTCCCTTGAGCATAGGTGTTTGCTTTACTTATATTAATGCCCAGCTATCCAGGGTGGCATTGAAAACCTGTCTGCAAATACGGTGGAGGTTTCTTGATGGCTAATCCATAAAGTTTGCAAAAGTTACATTTATCTATCAAGACTCATGCGGGTGATATTATACACAGTAGGGCATTTACTCACTCCTTCTTCCATTAGTAATAACATCTAATATAGCAAGTTGGCAGAGACCAACGTGCTCAGGACACCCATCCAATTGTTTTCCTGCCTTTCACTAGTGATGGATGGAAGTGATTGAGTTTTTCATCCTGAGCTGCTGAGCTCCTTTAGATTGTGCTGTGAGATGACAGGGCTACTACCAGAGCTGTTTCTTGAGCATGATGAAGTGACATAGTTTTAAGCCTGGTCCAGGAGTGCCTTAGGAATTTGGAAGAGCCTTCTGGGGTCCATCATGGATAAGCTGGGTAGATGGAGGCTGTGCACTGGAGAACTCTCACATTTTCAGTTTGTAATCCTACATATGCTTTTCAAAATAGAGAATGATCTGTTCAAGTAAAAGAACTAAAAATCTCCTAGTGAGTAAGGACAGATGACCTTGGAGACCAAGGACCTCTGTTAAAAAATTCGCACAACCATTAACAGGACTGGTCCTGAATCTAAGTTGCTTCTCTTCCTTTGAACTTGATTAGCATTATCTCTAAAATAACCATGACAATGCAACATGTTCTCAAGTTTGGAGGAGTCTTAGGATGGTCAAAAGAGAGCTCATAAATAAAAGCACCATATTAAGTGTATGCTGCTGAGGAGCTGTTAGTAAAGCTAGTTACTACTTCTAAATACTCCAGTTTCTATGCAAAGGTTATCATATTTGATCTCTTTTGATTGACCCATCAAAAGAGAATGACTCATCAAAAGAGTCATCCTATGAGATAGGTAAATTAGTAAAGACAGTTTACTCTGCCTTGTCTTGATTTTCTTAACTGTAAGTCATCACAGCATATGTAGCAGAAGTCAAAGACAAGGGTTTATGTGCAAATAAGTTATTAAAGGAATTGTTCCCAAAGGAAATCAGTAAGAAACTAGAAGAAACAGGCTAGGGAAGGGAGGGAGCTAAGCAGGGGAATGATTTCAGACAAAATCCTGAAAAGTGTAGCTTCATCCTACAGACATAAATGAGACCTTAGAGTTGTCCTATCTGAGGAAGCTGGTATTTTCATATTTTGATTTCCATCGGTCTTTGGTTAAAAGTACCTACTCCTTCTGCCAATACATTTACATTTCAGAGATGGCAATTATTTTTGAATGAATGAGTAAATATTTATTGAACATTGTCTATGTTGCAGATGCTGTTCCAGGTCCGAGTGGTGAAAATGACAGGCTTCCTCATGGGACATATTAACAACCAATAAACAGATACATATTTGTTTTCAGGAAATAATAAGTGATATGAGTTGAAAAGAGGGTAAAAGGAAAGAAAAATACAAGTGTTAGGGAGAGGGTGATATTTGAGGTATGTCAGTTACCCCCCTTCCTGTCTAGACTTATGACAGATATTCATACCTCCACATCCATTAAGACAAGTTGAAGTCTACAAATCTCACTTTTGGGGTTCTTATAGAATGATTCTTGCAATTAGTGCTATATTAGACAAGACAGTGTAAGAAGAGTTTGCTTTTGATTTTCTTTTCAAAAGAAAATAGATATATTATGTTTTATTCCTTAGTTTTATCCAGGACCAGTCCTGAACCTATTTTACCTTTGTTTCGTTCCCAAACTTTCCCCTGATCTGCTGGGCACAGCAGATGAGCTGAACCTTGAATGCTGTAAGGATCCTGCATCAGATAGATTCTGGTTGGTTCAACCAGAGAGACAGGGTGACCGCAGGGCTAGAGGAAGGGAGAAATCAGTAGTTTTCCCTAGTCTTCTGCTTCCAGAAACAACTCTAGCAGCAGCTGTACCTCCTCTGCATCTCCAGATTCCCCTAGAATGAACTGTGGTTCCAGTGTGCATCATGGGACCCAAGCTGTGGGCTTTGCTGATTCCACTTCTTCCTTCCTTTGTCTCTCCAGCGTATGGAATGATGGTAGTGGTTTCTTGTTGCTGATATCTGGACTGTCTCATTTTCCTTTGTTGGCTTATCTCTTCTACCACCTATGAAACAAATTGTCTATACTGAATCTCCTCTTTTTTCCTGGTTTGACCCTTACTATGGTAGACAATGTTGGGACTCAGAAAACAACACCCCCAAAATGAGGGCCTCAGTAGCAGCCTCAGAAGCAACAATTTCTCTCTGCCCTCCTCCTTTCCTCTTTCAGTCCTATTTTCACCCAAAGCTACCCATAAAAACTAGAATCCTTCTTCTCCAAGGTAGGTCACAGAAACCAGAACCTCTTTTTCCCACAGCCAGTCAAAAAGCCTAAAAACATTACTCTTAACTTTCCTCCACTTTTCTCTGTAGAAACTGGCCATAAGGAAATTATCTGACCTATACCTTGTTTGACCGAGGTCATAAGAACCCCTATTCAAGAGAGGGTCCTGCCCCATGTGCAGAAGAAAGAAATGCATACTCAGAGAGGTCAAGAAGAGGCTAGACAGGCCAACCTCACTGGGTTTCCTCGGTCAGTCTATTAACATTAGATCAGACCCTTTTTGTCCAATTATATTTCTTCACAGCTGTTCATACTTTATTGAACTTAAGCATTAAAACAGGCAATTTTCCCTGTATGTTTGAGTTTTCATTCTGAAGGTTCTTGTGCATATGCGCTAAATAAATTTGTATCCCTTTTCTCCAATTAGACTGTCTTTTGTGAGTTGACTTTTCAGTGAACTTTCACACGGCAAAGGGGTAATTTTTCTTTGACCCCTACACCAGAGTCCAGAGGGACACCAATGAGCCTCACCTCCTTATGCAGTCTCCTCCCACATGGAAATATGGCTGGCCTGTATGTCCAAGAGAAGTACTGAGTGTCATTTCTGAAGCCAGGTCCAAATAGTAACTGTGATTCCAACCTTTGTCTCTCTTAGATTACCTTCTCTGGGGAAAGACAGTTGTGGTGTCATAAGGACACTCAAACAGAATGTAGAGAGTCCAATGTGGGAAGAAACTGAATTAACTTGCTAAAAAACAGCCCCAAACTGCCATCCATGTGAGTGAGCTACCTTGGAAGCAGGTCTTCCCATCCCAGTCAAGCATTCGGAGACTGAAGCTCCAGCCAACATCCGGAGTGCGACCTCATGAGAGACCTTGAGCCACTTTTAAGCTCCCAACCCATTGAAACCGCGATAATTGATTATTTTGCTTTACGTCTTTTTGTTTTGGGGTATTACATAGCAATAGGTAACTAATGTTCTTACTTATCAGTGCCCTAAAAATATAGACTTAAGGATGTCAGAGAAGTAGACAAACATCAGTGGAAAATATGCAATATTTTAAATGTGTCCTTGTCACCAAATTTCTCAAGTCTGTCCACAGAAAAGACATTCCATACTGGACAAGGGTATGACTGTAGAGTTAAAAGGACTTAAATTTAAGTCTCTGCTTTATCTCTTGTCAGCTTTGCTTCCAAGGAAGTTTATTAACTTCTCAAACATTTAATCTTTACTATTATAAAATGGGAAAAATAATGAAATTCTCATAATCATTCCAGGAGTTAAGTTCTATGTGATGGAGAAAAAAACAAACTTTGCACAATACAAGTGCATAATAAATATTCACCATTATTTTTGGTTTTGTTATATTCTGAGTCTTCTGTGTGAACCTGAATTTCAGTGTCTACATGTGTAAAATAAGAACCATAATACCTACCTTTCTGAGTTGCTGTTGGGTTTGATTTCCAAATTCGTGGTAGTAAGGAAGGGGTCATCTCCAGTCTTTGCTGAGTAAGGCTATTCCTCAGTGTGTGGAATAGATGAACAAAAATGAACAGGGAATTTCATGCATCAATTTCATGAATTTTCCAGATAAACAAAGATGGATACAGGGAATGATTTGGGGATATCCTAGCGTGAAATCATCCTCAACCTGGTGAAAATCCCAAATCATCTAACTCTTGCAAGCACCCTCAGCAAAACTTCGTAAGGTGGAATCCTGACCAAAACTTTATAAGGTAGAGCTCTCCCCAAAACTGTATGAAGTAGAATTCTCACATAAACTTTATTAAATTCATGATATTATATGCATATTGTAGAAGTTGAATTTGAGGTTCAGTTTAAACAACTTATGAAAGATTGCACAGCTAAGAAGAGTGGAACCAGATTTGAAGCTTTGCTATGTATTTCATACCACAAAACTTCCCATACAGATGAATATTCCAGAATTAGTTTAATTCAGTATTTTAAGAGCTCAGGCATTTAAAATTAATATAGCTATCATTTTTTTCTAGTAAATACACAAATCTATAATCAAATAAATGAAAATGCTCCTACCTTGGAATTCTATGTTTTGATTTGTTTATATTTATAAGACTTGATAAAGATTTCTCAGTAAACCTTCATTCCAGTTTATTAATTGTGACTCTTCCCTCCTCCTCTTTCTTTCTTTCTTTCTTTCTTTCTTTCTTTCTTTCTTTCTTTTCTTTCCTTTCTTTCCTTAACTTTCTTTCTTTCTCTTTCTTTCTTTCTTTCTTCCTCCTCCTCCTTTGCTTCCTTCTTCCTTCCTTTCCTCTTTCTTTCTTAATTTCCTTTATTTTCTTTTCTTTCTTTCTTTCTTTTCTTCTTTCTTTTCTTTTTTCTTTCTTTTTCTTTCTTAGTTTCATTCCTCCACATTCATTTTATTTCCTTCTTTCTTTCTCTTTTCTTTTTCGCCGCTTGCTCTTTCTTAACAACTCTTTCCTTTTCTTTCTTTCTTTTCTTTCTTTCTTTCTTTCTTAATTTCCTTCCTCCCTCCCCTCCCCTTCCTTCCTTCCTTCTTTCTTTCTCTTTTCTTTCTTTCTTTCTTTCTTTCTTTCTTTCTTTCTTTCTTTCTTTCTTTCTTTCTTTCTTTCTTTCTTTCTTCTTTTCTGTTTTCCATTTCCTCTTTTTCTTAATGTTTTCAGCCTACTCACCAATGAACACTGAGTATTTTATGATTCTGCAAAGTATCTGATAAAAGCAGAACTCCTGAAGAATCTGATACTGCAATTGAGAGAGAAAATTAACATGCAACTACAGGTGAATGTAAGACTGCAGGATACTAACAATAATGTAAAGTCTGGAGTCAGACTGAGGGCAGTCTGAACGCTACCACCTCCAGTCACTAGTTGTGTGACTCTGATCAAGTTCTCTAAACTAACAGTTAACAATAGTGCCTACCCATAAGATTGTTGAGTAGATTAAATTATATAATCCATGCAAAAAGTACAGTCTTGAGGTATGAAATAGCTTGTAATAGCTAACATTTATAACATTTTTCTAAGTAATATAATAGTGGTATACAGAATCATTACCTTTCTTTCTTTTAGAGAAGTTTTGGAAATAACTGGGTTGCTCTTCCTGAGTAATAAAACTAAGGACTAAAACTGGAGCAGCAAAGTAGTGGATTCATTACAATAACAGCATGGCTTTCCTGAAACTCTAGGCAGGGAACCCTAAATTGTGCTCAGCGCTAACTGCATATATTACTGGAATTACATTACAATTAGGTTGACACTGTAGCTAATGTCTCCAGTCACTGTGCTGGGTACTGAGTCACTTCCAGCTCTTGACTGATTTCCATGGTGGCCTACACTGGCTCAGTGGAATAGGAAAATCACACTTTAGGGACTTAGAAAGTGTGTGTGACTGCCAGAAATCAAATCGCCAGTTGATTGCAATATTTACTTTTTAAAAAGATTCTTTAACCGGACTTTGTTTTGTTTTTTTCCCAAGACTGCCTTTCAAGAAACTGTTGTTACAGTTGGGAGAAGGAAGGCCATATTTACACTATCAGGTATAAGTCAGCTTCATTTGGAATAAATAGAAACTATTCACTTGCATAGGAAGAAAGCATAAGATACTGGTCCCTAAAAAGAGTCTCTACACTAGGATCTAGTTTTACACTATTAAAATAAAGTACACTATTAAAATAAAGTCTGAATTAACTCCCCCACCTCCGGGATTGATTGCAGGGCAGTTCATTTAACACTGTTCTAAAGTGATTTTCTTTAAGTGATACTGATTAGATAAAAAGTCAGATGTTTGAGCCAAAGCTTTCCTTGATCTGAACCATCGCTAATGTTAAAGGCTTCCCTGCTATTGAGTCAATTCTTGCGTTCTGTTTTCCAACCAAACTAACCAACGTGCCAAAATGTTTTGAATGTAACTTTTTTGCAGCTTTGCCTTTTTTCTTCATTGTTCCCCTTGCATCCAGAGTCGGCCATTGGCTCCCACCCCCAGCCCTTGTGCTAGGGTTGTATCTAATGGCAAACATGTCAGCTTCCTTCAGTTTCCTTCCCCAGCACTTCCTCTTTGCCTGACCTTTTAATGATGGAACTCCTCAGGGCTCAATTTTAGCTCTTTTAATTCTATCCTCCTTGCCTAGATAATTTCATCCATTCTTTAAGTTAAATTACTATCTATATGCTGATGACTCAAAAATGTATGTCTCTAGCCCAGACACCTCTTCCAGCTGTAGAGTCTTATATCCACCTCCTAGCTTGACAGAAGCATCTGAGTATTTTCCAGATATTTAAAACTCAGTGTGTCACAAATGGAACTCCTGGCACATCCCACACTCCAAATGGAATGTCTGCAAGTGGTTCTTCAGTCAGTAAAAGGCATTTTCGCTCACCTAAGGTCTCACCCCAGAAATTTGAAGGCTTTCTTTGACATCTCTGTTCCCCTCACCTTTATATTGTATGTATTTTTTTTTTTTTTTAGATGGAGTCTCACTCTGTCTCCTGGGCTGGAGTGCAATAGCGCAATCTTGGCTCACTACTGCAACCTCTGCCTCCTGGGTTCAACCAATTCTCCTGCTTAAGCCTACTGAATAGCTGGGATTACAGGTGCGCACGACCATGCCTGACTAATTTTTGTATTTTCAGTAGAGACGGGGTTTCACCATATTGGTTAGGCTGGTTTCGAATTCCTGACCTCGTGATCTGCCTGCCTCAGCCTCCCAAAGTGCTAGGATTACAGGTGTGAGCCACCGCGCCCAGCCTGGATCTAATTTTTATCGATGCAACACCTAACACACTTCTCAATCTTCACCTTATCTCTTTACTTCCATTAATACCACTTTAGTCAAATTGACAACTGTATCTTGTTTTAAACATTTAAATATTCTAATTTTCTTCATTTCAATTTATTTTTCTCTTTTCAGTTTATTCTCAACTGAATGGGGAATGCATTTATGATCATACCAACCTCTGAAATAAAACCATTTAATGACTTCACATTGCCTTTAAAGTATGGTCTGAAATCCAAGGCAGGTCTACAAAGCTCTGTGTCATCAAACACCTGCCAGCTTCTCTGGCCACATCTGACACTTTCCTTTCACACTTTTATGCTGAATTCCTGGAACATGATATTATCTCCAACTTGCAGTCCTCCTTTCTATGTTCTTTTCTCTCTGTGTGGGGTACTCTTTCCTCCATTTTTGTTGTCTAAGGTTGTTTAGTCCTTGGTTTGTCTTGAATGTTACTTCTGCAAAAAAAACATTCTCTAAACCCTGAACCAAATTGGGGCCCCTTATTTACATTCTCAGAGGATCTTGTGCTCCTCTTAAGAAGGCTATACTTTTAAGGTCAGGCACAGTGTCTCACGCCTGTAATCCCAGCATTTTGGGAGGCCAAAGAGGGCGGATCACCTGAGGACAGGAGTTGGAGACCAGTCTGGCCAATATGGAGAAACCCTGTCTCTACTAAAAATACAAAAATGAGCAGGGTGTGGTGGCACACACCTGTAATCCCAGCTACTCAGGAGGCTGAGGCAAAAGAATCACTTGAACCCAGAAGGAGGAGGTTGCAATGAGCCAGGATTGCACCATTGCACTCCAGCCTGGGAGACAGAGCAAAGCTCTGTCTCAAAAAAATAATTACTATACTTTTATAAACAGATTCTTTATAATAATTGTATCAAAGTCAGCCTTGCCTAATAGGCTCTAAAGTCTACAAAACGCAGAGCTTTTCCTAATCTGCTGACCATTCTATCCTCTATACCTAGGGCAATGCCAGACCAACTGTCAACACATAATACATTTTTGTCACTTTTTTTTTTATTATTATACTTTAAGTTCTAGGGTACATGTGCATAACGTACAGGTTTGTTACATATGTATACATGTGCCATGTTGGTGTGCTGCACCCATTAACTGGTCATTTACATTAGGTATATCTCCTAATGCTATCCCTTCACCCCTCCCCACAATAGGATCCGGTGTGTGATGATCCCCTTCCTGTGTCCAAGTGATCTCATTGTTCAATTCCCATCTATGAGTGAGAACATGTGGTATTTGGTTTTCTGTTCTTGCGATAGTTTGCTGAGAATAATGGTTTCCAGCTGCATCCATGTCCCTACAAAGGACACAAACTCATCCTTTTTTATGGCTGCATAGTATTCCATGGTGTATATGTGCCACATTTTCTTAATCCAGTCTGTCACTGGTGGACATTTGGGTTGATTCCAAGTCTTTGCTATTGTGAATAGTGCCGCAATAAACATACAAGTGCATGTGTTTTTATAGCAGCATGACTTATAATCCTTTGGGTATATCTCCAGTAATGGGATGGCTGGATCAAATGGTATTTCTAGTTCTAGATCCTTGAGGAATCGCCACACTGTTTTCCACAACGGTTGAACTAGTTTACAGTCCCACCAACAGTGTAAAAGTGTTCCTATTTCTCCACATCCTCTCCAGCACCGGTTGTTTCCTGGTTTTTTAATGATTGCCATTCTAACTGGTGTGAGATGGTATCTCATTGTGGTTTTGATTTGCATTTCTCTGATGGCCAGTGAGGATGAGCATTTTTTTCATGTGTTTTTTGGCTGTATGAATGTCTTCTTTTGAGAAATGTCTGTTCATATCCTTTGCCCACTTTTTGATGGGGTTGTTTGTTTTTTTCTTGTAAATTTGATTGAGTTCTTTATAGGTTCTGGATATTAGCCCTTTGTCAGATGAGTAGATTGCAAAAATTTTCTCCCATTCTTTAGGTTGCCTGTTCACTCTGATGGTAGTTTCTTTTGCTGTGCAGAAGCTCTTTAGTTTAATTAGATCCCATTTGTCAATTTTGGCTTTTGTTGCCATTGCTTTTGGTGTTTTAGACATGAAGTCCTTGCCCATGCCTATGTCCTGAATGGTATTACCTAGGTTTTCTTCTAGGGTTTTTATGATATTAGGTCTAACATTTAAGTCTCTAATCCATCTTGAATTAATTTTCGTATAAGGAGTAAGGAAAGGATCCAGTTTCAGCTTTCTACTTATGGCTAGCCAATTTTCCCAGCACCATTTATTAAATAGGGAATCCTTTCCCCATTTCTTGTTTTTGTCAGGTTTGTCAAAAATCAGATGGCTGTAGATGTGTGGTATTATTTCTGAGGGCTCTGTTCTGTTCATTGGTCTATATCTCTGTTTTGGTACCAGTACCATGCTGTTTTGGTTACTGTAGCCTTGTACTATAGTTTGAAGACAGGTGGCGTGATGCCTCCAGCTTTATTCCTTTGGCTTAGGATTGTCTTAGAAATGTGGGGTCTTTTTTGGTTCCGTATGAACTTTAAAGCACTTTTTTCCAATTCTGTGAAGAAAGTCATTGTCACTATTTTTTATGGGGTGAATTGTGTCTGCCAAAAAGATATATTGAGATCCTAACTTCCACAATGTTGGAAGGTGAGCTTTGTTAGAAATAATGTTGTTGCAGATTAAGGTCATACTTAAGAAGGCTGGGCCCTTAGTCCAATATGATCTTTGTCCATAAAAGAAGACAATGGAAGCTACAAGGGAAGAAAGTCATATGAAGAGGGAGGCAGAGATTGACGTGCTATGTCTGAAAGCCAAGGAGAACCAAGGATTGACGGCTACCCCTAAAAGCTATGAAGAGACAAGGAAGAATTCTACCTGGAGTCTTAGAGGGAGCATGGTTCTGCTGACACCTTGATTTTGGACTTTTCATCTTGCAGAACTGTGAAACAATAAGCCACTCAGTTTGTGGTACTTTGTTAGAGCAGCCCTATAAAACTAATACACTGTTTACACCTAAGTGCATTCTTTTAATATACTATGCATTATTCATCTCTAAGTCATCAGTACCTAGCACTATTGGAATGTAATACATACTTCATAACAAAATACTGATATATTGATTATGTATAGACACAGTCAGAATCTAACCATATGGTCAACTCTAAATAAGAGCAAGTAGTAAACATCCAAAAGGTATATAACCCCAAAAATCTTACTCCTAGGTCTTTATCCAAGAAAAAAATGTGAACTTCTATATAGAAATGTTTATAATGGTATTATTCATTATAGACCAAACTGAAATCCACCAAAATGTCTTTTAATGACAAACTATCATTCCTCCATGCAATGAGGTTACTACTCAGTAATCAAGAAGAATGAGCTATTGATACACAATGCTGATAGATTTCAACTGCATTATGCTAAGTGAAGAAAGTCAGACTTAAAAGATTACAAACTGCATGAATTCATTTATGTGACATTCCAGAAATAGGCAAAGCTATAGGAACAAAGAACAGTTAAGTATTGTCACAGTTTGAAGTGAGGAGAACATTTGAATACGAAGGTTCAGCACGATGGAATTATTTGAAAGTTGCAGTTGTTCTGTATCCTGATTGTGATGGTGGTTATGTGAAGGTAAGTAGGTGTTCAAACCCACAGATACTCGTATAAATTTAAAAGTTAAAAAAATGGGCTGAGCCCAGCAGCTCATGCTTGTAATCCCAGTGCTTAGGGAGGCCAGTGTAAGAGAAGCACTTGGGGCCAGGAGTTCAAGACCAGCCTAGGCAGCACAGCTTGTCTCTACAGAAAAAAGTAACAAACAAAACAAAAGAAAACAAAAACTGAATGTTGCGCAACACACCTGTAGTTCCAGCTACTTAGGAAGCTACCTTAGGAAGCTAAGGTGGGAGGATCACCTGAGCCTACTGTAGCTCAGGCTACAGTGAGTCACGTTTGTGTCACTGCACTCCAGCCTGGGTAACAGAGTGAGACCTCATCTCTAAAAAAAAATGAAACAAATAAATAAATGAATAAAATGGAGGGGCAATAATAAGGAATAGAACCACATTAAATGTACAGATCAAATAAATTTTTTAAAGCAAAAAGAAACTTTGTGTACCATGAAGTGGCTATACTTCATGAGAAAATAACTTCAAATATTTCTTACATGAGTGTCTACAAGTTTTAAGGGTACCGAGGACTATGCACATCTAAGATGAAAGCCTGGTGTAGGCAAATGGTCTCTGCCCTCATGCATCATTATATACTTAACTAAGGAGAACATTTTGCGGGATTTGTAAAAGTACTTAAGGCCTTTTTAGTTCCTCACCACTAATCCAAAACTGGCTCTCAGCAATAGCGGCTGGAAGCCATTACTTTGTAATAGTTACTTCCCATTCTGTAGCCTAGGTAAAATGGATAGTTCTAGTTCAATTCCTAATAAACAGGTGTCTCCATATGACAGATTGTGCTAATTGTCACCCTGCTGTTAGATTTAGTGGATCCCTCAGAGAATGAGCCTCAGAGGCTAAAACACGCTATAGGACAGTCTTGAATTTAACAATTTACAATACATGATTCTGCCAGTCTCACTGGGTGTTCATAGGCCTTGAGTCACTAGTGAGTAGCTTTGCCATGGTTTGTGGAGGGGTGGAGACATTACTGCTTTTTCCAGCATGCCTGCTGTTCTGCCAGTAAATGGACTTCAGGACCATTGAACCAACACCTGTCATACAGCAAACACAGAGATCGTGACTTTGGAACAATTTTCCTTCTTTAGTGTCTGTAAGAAATGCAGTTTTCTGGTCTGAATTTCCCTGTTTGATCACCTAATATTGTATATTGTTTTCTTTAATAACCTGATGCTAACATAGCCCCTCTTGTATCCTAAAGCGTCATTGGTATTTTCTTACTCGTTATCCAATGATGATCTTGAGGTAGGAGGCAGGACTTGACTCCAGAGGTAGGGCCTGGACACTGGACCAAACTGAAGAGTAGCTAAAACAGGTCAGGGGTGGAAGCACCGCCCCACAAGATATGCCCACCAGTGTGCCATATCAGTTTACCATTGCCATGGCAACACCTGGAAGTTACCACCCCTTTTCATGGCAATGACCTGACAACCTGGAAGTTACCATCCTTATTCTAGAAATTTCTGCATCAGCTACTCCTTAATTTGCATGTAATTAAACGTGGGTATAAATAGGAGTACAGAACTCCTTCTGAGTTGCTACTGTGGGCACACTGCCTATGGGGTAGTCCCACTTAACAAAGAGTGGTAAGTTTCCGTGCGCTGCTGTACACTCTGCCGCTTCAATACAAGTTACAGATTAACACCACTAGCTTGCCCTTGAATTCTTTCCTGGACAAAGCAAGAACCCTCCTGGGCTAAGCCTCAATCTGGGGGCTTGCTTGTCCTGCCTCAGTCCTTTTCTATAACCTCTCCTTTCCATAGAGTGTGATGGCTGCAATTAACTGCTTACCACTATCACTGAGATAGGCAGACTGTGTTTCAAGATTTCTGGTTAGACAATATCTTATTTCAGTCTCTATGACAAAAGATTTTGTCATCAGCTTTGCAAGATAAGAAACCCAAATTTGTCAGTGTCCTCAGATTAGTAGGATTCAGGAGGCTAGCTTTAACTAAACACCTTAATAAAAGATTGCAGAACAATCCAAAAAAAATAAGAATAGCTTGTAAATATTAAAGTAAAATTAAGTTATCTTGCTGGTTTTCTGCTTTCCATGGCATCTTCAATGTTGCCCCTGTCTGTGGAAAAAAATGTATACGGAAAAGCCAACTGTCTTCTGTAATATACATGTCTCCCGTATAAAGTCTACTTAGCATGATCACTCAATGAGAGCATGAGAGGTAGTACAGATATCTTTAAATATATGAATTGTATTGCCCATTTCCTAAAAATAAGACAGTTCTATGCTACAGTGTACGTGCATTTTTTTAGTTTGGATTACTACACAGTGTTAAGAAGTAGACTGATCTTCTAATGTCTCTTTTGATACCACAGAAGAAAAGCAATCCTTTGTGACAAAATATCAGAGTAATTTTTTGAAGAGGATACATATTCCCATTGCCAGTCACCCAGGGGAAGGGAAGTACTCAGACACAAAGGAGAAACCTGGGCAGTTGAGAGAAGCTCCTTACTAAGCCTGGACATGGTTGCACTTGTTATTAATTAATTAATTTATTTATTTATTTATTTTTTGAGAAGGAGTCTCACTCTGTTGCCCAGGCTGGAGTGCAGTGGCGTGATCTCAGCTCACTGCAACCTCCGTCTCCAGGGTTCAAGCAATTCTACCTCCTCAGCCTCCCTGGTAGCTAGGATTACAGACACGCAACCATGCCAGGTTAGTTTTTGTATTTTTGGTAGAGACAGGATTTTACTGTGTTGGCCAGGCTGGTCTCGAACTCCTGAGCTCTAGTGATCCACCCTCCTTGGCCTCCCAAAGTGCTGGGATTGCAAGCGTGAGCCACCGTGCCCGGCCTGGACTTGTTATTTCTTATTTGACTCTTGAAACTTGGCTTTGCTTTGTGGCAATAGAGGCGTAAATAATTCTATAGGGTGCACCAAGCAAAACCTGTGGCCATTGAACTTCGTAAGTAGAAAACTGCAGGTGAATATTTCTTTGCTTATCCTATTAAGATTCTTTTTTCATTTATTAGACTATTTAGTAAGGTCTTATTCAATATTCTGTCTTGTTATCAGCTGTGCAATAGAAAATCAAAGAATAGGCTGCTGGCTACATCTGGACAGGTGATCAAATACGGCACCATCTCATTGGGGTCATTACAGTCATGGCAGAATAATTATAGAGACATCTCCAAATGCAAGGTGAATTTCTGGGAATTATTTTTCTGGTATAATATGGTAACATTTTAAGGCCTGTACATGGTCTTCTTAAGCTTGAGGGCAAATTTCCTGTAATACCCTGATAAATCTATTTTATCGATTTACCACTTTGTTAGTGTAGAACAGATGACTTTTGCCAACATAACTGCTCACTGGGTTTTTCTTATTTGTGTTTCATCAAGAGAACTTCCTTGGCCGGGCACAGGGGCTCACGCCTGTAATCCCAGCACTTTGGGAGACCGAGGCAGGTGGATCACAAGGTCAGGAGATGGAGACCATCCTGGCTAACACGGTGAAACCCCGTCTCTACTAAAAATACAAAAAATTAGCTGGGCGTGGTGGCGTGCGCCTGTAGTCCCAGCTACTCGGGAGGTGGAGGCAGGAGAATCACTTGAACCCGTGAGGCAGAAGTTGCAGTGAGCCAAGATTACACCACTGCAGTCCAGCCTGGGTGACAGAGCGAGACTCCGTTTCAAAAAAAAAAAAACTTCCTCTTTTATTCACACTGTCTTTTTCTAAACAGTGTTTGATGCAATTGTTTAGACATGTCCTTTCTAAGTTATTTTATATTTTAGTTCTATCTCCCTGAGATTACACATAAGTCACCTTGAGTGGAACAATGGATATTTTAAAACTACTTAGTCATATCTTTATTGGAAGACTGAAAGTTTATTCCTGCTAATGGCTTATCTCATACATTGTGTGCACATTTTGCTTATTCAATTCTGAGAAAACAATTCCTTCCTTTAATTTATATAATTGTTGACAGTGATCTATCTTTGGCAATGTGGTCTATGCGTGTTTATGCACTTGCTATATTTAGAGGAACCTTACCAATTCCAGTTATATTTAACATAATAAAATCATTTGTTTTCTTTTGCATTATCACTCTTAAAGACCCTTGGTATTTTTAGAGAAAATTTAAAGGAGATAAGACAAATTGATCTGAGAATAAATTGTAAAAGTTTTATTCCAATTCTCCCTATGGAATAAAAGATTTATAATTTTTTTCTATTATTGATTTTTGTACTGTCTAAATGTAATCTTCTTTTGAATTTAAACTTCTGTTTTCTTACAGCTAAGAGAAAAACAAGTTAATATTATTTTGATTAAATATGACTTTTCTAATAAAAATGCATACAGAAAATAAATCCCTATGGGAGAACAAAATAATTTCTTTCCTTCCTGGTAGTTAAGCCCTTCAGTGTACAAACTCTGCCTAAGTCCCAAGAGTCTCACTTTTAAAAGTGAACAGATAGCCTCTGACCACCACATGTATAAATAAATTCTTCAGGTGAAAAATAGAAGTCAAATAAATAATAACAAAAAGAGATTAGAGGGAACAGAGATAATAAAGGGAACAGAAGGAAAATCTAACAATTAATATCTTCAGAGAGATAAGTCATTACAAACAGAACTTAAATAGAAAATTCTCTCTAAAAAGGAGACTAGAAAAACCGTTATAAAAAGAACTCTTGGAAAGTAAAAATGAGATGTCAGAAATATTAAGAAAAAAACAGATGGCCAGGCATGGTGGCTCATGCCTGTAATCCCAACAATTTGGGGGGCCAAGGTGGGCAGATCTCTCGAGGCCAGGAGTTCAAGACCAGCCTGACCAACATGGCTAAACCCTGTCTCTACTGAAAATACAAAAATTAACCAGGCATGGTGCCATTAGCCTGTAATCCCAGCTATTCAGTAGGCTGAGGCAGGAGAATCACTTGAACCCGGGAGGTGGAGGTTGTGGTGAACCGAGGTTGCAGTGAGTTGAGGTTGCTCCACTGCACTTCAGCCTGGGCAACAGAGCGAGACCCCATCCTGAAAAGAAAAAAGAAAAGAAGGAATGACGGAAGATAGAATTGAGGTAGTATCCCAGGAAGTAAAACATTAGAGAGAGAGAAAATTAAAGAGAAAAGAATGAGCAAACGAGAACCAGTTTAGGAGGTTTAACATCCAATAGATAAAATCCAAGGTCCATTTTATCTCTTTTATGTTTTCTAGAATTCCTGTAAAAGAACTGAATGCAATAAAATGTACCCAAAGTTAGGACACATTTTTCCTTTTTAAAAGGACTCACCAGCACAATGAATGATAAAATAGTCCTGCAACAAGACTTACTGTCATAAAATTTTAAACACCTGAGATAGAGATGATCTTCAAAAACTCAGAAAGTACTGTGACCCATGAGGACATCCGATATTTCTGAGAAAAACAGAAAGCTAGATGGCCATTGAGAAATGGCCTTCTAAATGCTGAATGTGGGAATATTTATTTTCAAACTTGGTTTCAATGCTTACACTGTTAATTTGGCGGAAGGGAGAAATGGGGACACTTTTAGACGTGCAAGGTCTCAAAATGAAATTGCCCTCTCATACACCATTTTTCAGAAAGATACTAGAAAATGTGTTCCAGAAAATGAGAAAGTAATCCAACCAGCAAGATTACAAAGAATTCAGGAAGAAAGACTGCAGTGCATGAGAGAAATGAAGCAAGTCATCAAGAAGCAGAGAAGACAAATTCCAGGATGACAGTTGTAAAGAGGCCAAGAAAGAAGACTTACAGTGCAGGCAGAGATGGACAGAAGGCTTTAAGAAGGATGTGCCAGAACTGGTGACAGATGAGAATGCAGGGATAAGCATTTGGTAATATTACCTGATAAATTTTTCTGCATACATTTATGTACCTGCTAGAGTTTGTGATAAACTACTAATAGGGGCAAATCAACTCATAAACTTTAGCAAGAGGTGACTCTCTGTTCATTCTTGTTATTGGACTGAACTGGAATCCACTTACCTGATACAGTAATGCCAAACATCTGCACTGAGGTTTTCAGCAGGAAAAAGGAGGGTATTTATCTGGAGGGTGCCACACAAGAAGAAACCAGCAGCTCACGCTTAAGACCTGACCTTTCAGACCGGGCGAGGTGGCTCACGCCTGTAGTCCCAGCACTTTGGGAGGCCGAGGTGGGGAGACTGCTTGAATCCAGGAGTTTAAGACCAGCTTGGCCAACATGACGAAACCCTGTCTCTACTAAAAATATAAAAATGAGCCAGGCGTGGTAGTGCATGCCTGTAATCCCAGCTACATGGGAGGCTGACGCACAGGAATCGCCTGAACCTGGAAGGCTGAGGTTGCAATGAACCAAGATCAAGCCACTGTACTCCAGCCTGGGCCACAGAGCGAGGCTGTCTGGGGAAAAAAAAAAAAAGGCCTTAACTTTTTCCTTTCTGAGAGCTTTCAAGTAAGGGTCTTTAAAGGAAGGGGTAAACTTTAGGAAAGTAGAAGTTACAGGGAAAATCCTAAATGAATACATTAAGGTGATACATTGGTTTGGCCTAAAAGGGCAGGATATTTTTACTTGGGGGCTTACAGGTTATAGAAAGATGCAAAGGTTTCCTTATTTGTAATTGGTAGGAAGAGAAGCTTTGTTTAAAACATGGGTTTAACAGAAAAGAAGGTTAGCTCTGGCTCATGGATATGATTTTCTCCAGGCTTTTCAGGAAGACCTTTAGAGCAAAGACCTGCAGTCAGAATGCTGTCCTCAGTTTCCCTTTATCCGAGGTCTATGTGACAGCAGATCTGTCTGGTGGAGGTCCAGATTTCTGAAAGACTCATGGACATATGTTAAACTGTTATCTTTAGTTTCTGTAGGGAACCAAACATCCTACAATTTTAACTTCCTTGGCTATTGTTTTAAGCTCCTATGACCTTCTCACTTGTTGAGTTGCCTGTTTACTTCTCAGGGCTAGCTTAGGTAGCTAGAATTTCCTTTAAGGAACTCAAGATTTTCCTTTCTTTTTCTAAGCTGGCCCCTACAAGGGGTCCCTACTCTGTCTCATTTTGAGGAAATCAGTATACCATGATTATTTCACTACTACTGCATAAATATTGCTCAATAAAAAGTAACTTTAACTGCTTATGATTTAACTCATAACTGTGATATAAATATGTTGAGAGATACATGTAAAAACACTAAATATTCATCATTTATATTGGGAACTTGACAGTGTCTAAAATTGATAAGCCTTGAAATAGCAACATAAATACACTTTTAAAATACAGAGATAGCTATCAGAAGAAAAAGTTAAAGAAATTTAAAGTAGTGGAGTTTAGAAAAGGCATTTTCTAAAAACCTATTGGTATTTGTATACTATTTCATCTTTATGAACTACGGTTTTTATGTTACTTTAAAATATAATATGTATTATATTTTATATTATAATAATTATTGAAGGTGTGAGAGGTTAAAATATGCCACCCAGAATATACTTCTTTGGCATATTTCCAGACGGCTATTCAGGGAAACAGGCTTAGCTTTAAAAAACTGTCCTTTTGGAAAAGAAATCTACTTCTAGAAAGAAAATCTACATTAGTGAAGCAAAGAATGGATGCAGTCTTTCTCTTAAAGCCCCTTCTCTGTCTTATCTGGATCTAAGAAGGACTAACACACAGGAAAAGAAAATTAAGAGTCTAACACATTTTAAGGTCTGACAAAGACACTTTTACCAAAGGCTATCATCTGTTCTTCTGGACCTAAGAGACTTTATCTGCAGAATAAGACAACAACTTTCGTTTGCAGTGTGTTTCTTTTCCCAGGATCTCCAAGCTCCTTCCCTTTCTGTACAATATAAAAACTTTAGTCATCTGGGCCTTCTGAGTTTCATATTTTCTGTGGCTCCCATGCAGATGTGCACCTTGACAAATGTTTATGCCTTTTCTCCTGTTCACCTGTCTTATGATCTAATGCCAGTTTATTTTAGCAGGTTCCTCCTGCCCTACAGAGGAAAAGCAGACCATTTTTTTCTTCTACTCTGTATTCTCACATGCCACTCAATACAACACCCTGACACCAGGTTTTTGCCAAACACCAAGCAATCTTCCAGTAAACAGCCGCTGAGTGTCGTCCAATGTAACTCAATTCTGGAGCTATCTACCTGGGGATAGTGTGAGATCCCACAGGTTGAGGGCTCAGTCCCAAAAGACTGTCCCCCACTTCAGCTGTCAATCATAAGCTGTGGGTTGTAACCTGTGACCAGCCAGCTACGTATCAGGATTCCCATGACCTCCTCCTTGTGTTCAATTAATTTGCTAGGATGACCGATAGAACTCAGGGGAAGACTTATTTACATTTATCCATGTATTATAAAGAGTATTTCAAAAAATATAGATAAACAGCCAGATGGAGGAGATGTACAGGGCAAGGTATGGGAGAGGGAGCTGAGAGCTTCCATGCACTCTCAGGGAGCACTACCCTCCAGGTACCTCTGCATATTCAACAATTTGGAAGCTTTCCAAATTCTGTTCTTTAGCTTTTCATGGAGGCTTCATTACATAAGCACAACCAATTAAATCACTGGGCTTTGAAGATCAACTCAAATTTCAGCTTCTTTCTTCTCTCTGGAGATTGAACAGGTGGGACTCCATCTCAGAAAAAAAAAAAAGATAGTCTTCACCCAGAGATCCCAAGGATTTTAGGAACCACTTTCCAGAAATCAGACACAGAGATCAAAGATATATTTATCACACAATGATATACATTGTTAAAAAGTGTGGATGTAAATTACAATTAATAATATTTTATTAAAATATATATTATATGACTTAGATAATTATGCAGTTATATAATTATTTAATTTATAAAATATTATATAGTATATTCTAGATCTTTATAGATAGTACCTTTTTATCAGCTCCATTCTGAAAATAGTCAATTTCATGATATGTTTTCAAAATATAAGTTTAATGTGTTAAAACTTATCTTTAGTATTCAATTATCTTTATGTAAACCTAATTTTCTTAAATACACCTTCCTACCAATGGGTCTGTAGCAGGACAAGCCGCAGACAAAACCCCTCAGACACCGAGTTAAAGAAGGAAGGGCTTTATTCGGCCGGGAGCTTCGGCAAGACTCACGTCTCCAACAACGGAGCTCCCCGAGTGAGCAATTCCTGTCCCTTTTAAGGGCTCACAACTCTAAGGGGGTCCACGTGAGAGGGTCGTGTTCGATTGAGCGAGCAGTGGGTACGTGACTGGGGGCTGCATGTACCAGTAATTAGAACAGAACAGAACAGGACAGGGATTTTCACAGTGCTTTTCTATGCAATGTCTGTAATCTACAGATAACATAACAAATTAGGTCAGGGGTCGATCTTTAACTACCAGGTCCAGGGTGTGGTGCTGGGCTATCTGCTTGTGGATTTCATTTCTGCCTTTTAGTTTTTACTTCTTTCTTTGGAGGCAGAAATTGGGCATAAGACAATATGAGGGGTGGTCTCCTCCCTTAGGTTCAAGCTGTATTGTTTCTTCTCTGCTCATTTAAGATGTCAAATTTATGCCTTGCTTTGGGATTAATGGACGTTTCTATTTTTTGCATCCACTTTCTGAAAATGAGCCAATCATGCAATGTCATAAAGCAGGTTTGTCATAAAATGTCTCTGATGAACAAGAACAATTCCACAGTGCAAAAAGTCTTTCAAAGCAGAGTCACCCAGAAGCCCAGAAATAGAGGACTTGAATTTTATGATCCATATCAATATTTTACTGTGGTTACAAATCTAACACAGATGCCAAGATATTTTATGTTGCCAAATGCTTCTTTTATTTTTCAGCACATGTTGTGTGTTCTATTTAGTAGTGAACACATCTGTTAGAACGTTTTTCTTTTCTCTCTCCCTGCGTTTTTTTTTTGTTTGTTTGCAATTCTAGTTCCTCCAAAGATACAAACTCATACATCAACCCAATGCATGTTTTATGACTTATAAACATTGTTAAACGATGCTAGTCTAAACAGTTGTGGGTTAGGAAATGACTGCTTTGGGAAAGGTATTTTTAGTGGCAAAAGTACTTTTCATTAATCTCAATTTTCCAGGTTTAGAATCCAGACAGATTAAGGCAGGAGAACTCTGAAAGCCGCTGCATTTCAGATTCTCTGGGAGTATGCATATAGGGCAAGGACAGACATAAACAGGTGTTTTGTGTGATGCAGTGTGATGAATTTTCTACTTGCCCTTCTTTACTTCAAGTTGAAATCACTCGCCAGGCTGGCAGAAGTTTGCTTAAAAGGTGCGGGGGTGGGGTTGGAGGAGCCGATGTGCTTGCTTTTCCTGCCAATGAAAATTAGGAGGTATGTTGTTTTCAAGAGTCTCTGCCAGTCCTCCCCACTCCGTCTGCACCAGCCCATCTTCCCCACCGAGTTGAATCAACATTTTCAGTGGCAGCCCCTCTGGAGTAATCAATGAAAGGTGTTGCTGGGAAAGGAACTGAATGATTTAGCACAGTGGGAAGGCAGGATATCGACCACCAACAGCAGGAGATGGGGGGCCGACTGACAGTGGCTTTTATAGCCTCTGCCTCCTTGTGAAGAATAGTGCATAATGGGGAAGAGTGGAATAGTGCAAGGGACTCTGCATCTGTCAGGCACAGATAATCTTTCCCTTTTACACAGTCAATTGGGATGTCATTTGCATTTTAGATTGTAGGGAGATGAACACACAATTGAGTTAAGGAGCAGAAATCCCTCAAGGCAAGTGAAAAAAAAAATTAAAATTTCAGAGATGTGTGTATTTGCCCATGCATGTGTTTGTGTGTGTGTTTGTGTGGCAGGGAGAAATATACTGTTCCTTGGTTCGAACAAATTTGACCCACAGAAGCCTCCTCAATCCAGTCTCACCTGAATCAACCTTCCAGCCTTTATTATTTTAACAGAGGCACTGGAGACTTAATTTGCTCTAAAATTTGTCTTTTTAAAAAAAGTTTATGGACAATCAGAGGAACACTAAGGTTTTTTACAGATGGCGAATCAGTACGGGTCTACAGCAACCTGAATTGTTACCTCCTCAGAAGAAAGAAGGGCACAAGGCAGAAGGAGAGACCAAGGCAAGTTTTAGAGCAGGAGTGAACGTTTATGAAAAAGTTTTCGGGCAGAAATGAACAAAAGGAAGGAAAGGACACTTGACAGAGGGCCAAGTGAGCAACTTGAAGAACAAGAGCACGGATTGACCTTTTGACTTGGGGTTCTAGATGATGGCATACCTCTGAGGTCATGTGTCACTTCTCCCGTGATTCTTCCTTTGGACTCAGCCGTCCTCATGTGCAGTGACCTACCAGCACTTGGGAAGTGAGCATTCTTGTTGTGTTTATTGGAGTTGTAGCATGCTCACTTGAGGCGTTCTTACCAAATCAATGTCCCTGCGAGGTCATTTACTGGTTAAACTCTGCCATTTTGCCTCTTACTCAGCAAGCTTGAGTCACTCACCCCAGATCTTATCGGGAAGCTGTTGATCACCACTTTCAGGTTTTTCTATGTGGAGGCTGCCTTTCCCTGGTGCCATCTGCATGTATTATTATTTTAGACAGCGTAGAGAGACAGTTAACAACCACCTAACCATCGCCTGAGTCACCTGATATTCCTGGATGGAGGGATGAGGGTGGAGCCCTCTCCTGCCCTGTTTATGTCTGACTAGCTGCTGTGAAAGGAAAATACTTTGGGCCCCGAAAATCACTAAGCTAAAAGTAAGATCCAAGCAAGAAACTACTCAGGGCAAACCTACCTCCCATTCTATTCAAAGTCATCCCTCTGCTCACTGAGAAATGGATACATGTTCTGTGTCAGGCATCTGAGCCCAAGCTAAGCCATCATATCCCCTGTGACTTGCATGTATATATCCAGATGGCCTGAAGTAACTGAAGAATCACAAAAGAAGTGAAAATGGCCTGTTCCTGCCTTAACTGATGGTATTACCTTGTGAAATTCCTTCTCCTGGCTCATCCTGGCTGAAAAGCTCCCCCACTGAGCACCTGGTATCCCCTGCCCACCGCCCCTGACCTCCAGACAACTACTCCCCCGCTCCGTCCTCCCCCCGCCATTGACTGTAATTTTCTATTACATAACCAAATCTTATAAAATGGCCCCATCCCTATCTCCCTTCCCTGACTCTCTTTTCGGACTCAGCCTGCCTGCACCCAGGTGAAATAAACAGCCTTGTTGCTCACACAAAGCCTCCTTGGTGGTCTCTTCACACGGACGCAAGTGAAATTCTGATTGCCTCCTTTGGAAAGACTTATCAGAGACTCAAACAATGCAACAATTTTTCTCTTACCTACCTGTGGCCTGGAAGCCCCTCCCTGCTTTGAGTTGTCCCCGCCTTTCTGTACTGAACCAATGTACTTCTTACATGTATTGATTGATGTCTCATGTGTCCCTAAAATGAATGAAACCTAGCTGTGCGCCAACTGCCTTGGGCACGTGTCGTCAGGACCACCTGAGGCAGTGTCACAGGTGCACGTCCTTAACTTTGACAAATAAACCTCCTAAAATGATTGAGACTTGTCTTGTCATTTGTCTCAACTGACAGTACCTACTGTAACAGTTTTGGTCACTGATTAAGACTGAGTTTGCAGATGTGCATTCCTGTAAATATAACTCTTAGCTGCCTTGACAAGAAGGATGGTGTAAAAAGATTGCCCGACAGTCCTGAGCAAAGGAGTCAGTAAGTGTGTGTGTGTGGCGGGGGTGGGGCGGATTCTGATGTCCTGATTCTACAGCATCGTTATGAATCTTGAAAAAACAGATTTTGTCTTGCCAGGTGCAGTGGCTCACGCCTGTAATCCCAACACTTTGGGAGACTGAGGCGGGCAGATCACCTGAGGTCAGAAGTTCCCAACTAGCCTGACCAACATGGAGAAATCCTGTCTCTACTAAAAATACAAAATTAGCCAGGCGTGGTAGCACATGCCTGTAATCCCAGCTACTCAGGAGACTGAGGCAGGAGAATCTCTTGAACCCGGGAGGCAGAGGTTGTGGTGATCCAAGATCGTGCCATTGCACTCCAGCATGGGCAACAAGGGCCAAACTCCATCTCAAAAAAAGAAAAATCACGTTTCATCACTGTAACTTCCACAAATAGATGGGAAGCCAAAATCTGGGTATTTACTTTCCTTTTCTTTTTCCTTTTTTCCCCAAGAAAAAAAAATATATATCCAGGATAGTTAATTTTCTTCCTTTACAGAATAACACACAAATAACCTGCTCATTTCAAATCTGGAGTACTGTGAGAGTTTTTAAAAATTATTTTTAGTTTCTACTATCTAGCTTTTGATGTTAAAATATGTATGATTATAAAGCCTCAAGTAAGAATTAACTTTAAAGCCATGATAAGTAATTAATTCATTCAAGTTACCAGCCTTGAGTAGCACTCCAAATTGTAGCGTTTGATTCCTAATAAACCATATTTACAGTAAACTCTGAGTTCCTTTGGCAAAAACAAATGTGTGGCTGGAGATAACCTGTTTTAGCTAGTTATGATTAAAAAGCTAAATACGTAACTGTCTTTTAAACAATCTTTATCCAAACAGCAGTTTGTGCCTCAAATTCAGAGATCTGTGGTATAATATCATAATCTATTCCCCTAGATCTGTATCTTGTAAATCACAAACCGGATTCTGAGTATAATGTATTCAATTGAGTAGTGAACATGGCATGGCATACCTGTGAAACCTGGGGATAATGATCAGTTATCAGAAACTACACACTAATCTATTATATCCGACCAGAAGTTTGACTGAATGTATATTAAAATTGTCAGTGATGAGTGAACCAGAGCAACTCCATCTTAAGTAGGAGCTGGATAAAATGAGGCTGAAGCCTACTGGGCTGCACTCCCAGACAGTGAAGGCATTCTAAGTCACAGGATGAGACAGGAGGTCAGCACAAAATACAGGTCACAAAGACCTTGCTGATAAAACAGCTTGCAGTAAAGGAGTCAGCCAAAACCCACCCAAACCAAAATGGCAACGACAGTGACCTCTGGTAGTCCTCACTGGAACCATTTGGAAATCGTTAGCGTCACGACGATTTCCAAATGCCATGGCAACCTTAGGAAGTTACCCTATGTGGTCTAAAAAAGAGAGGCATGAATAATCTATCCCTTGTTTAGCATATAATCAAGAAGTAACATAAAAATGGGCGGCCGACAGACCTCGGGGCTGCTCTGTCTATGGAATAGCCATTCTTTTAATCCTTACTTTCTTAATAAACTTGCTTTCCATTTGCACTGCGGGCTTCCATGAATTCTTTCTTGCATGAGACTCAAGAACCCTCTCTTGGGGTCTGGATCGGGACCCCTTTCCTGTAACAATATGACTTCAGCTGAGTTTGGCTCAAAGTTGTTTTGAGATTTATGAAATGAGTGTTACAAGGATAATAATGACTTTAAATAAATCAATACTAAATTCATGTCATTTACTTTATTAACACTGGTCCTCCAGAAATGTAAACTCTGCCATTTTAGGTATTCATGTTTGTGTTCTTCGTTGAATTTGCTTGTTGTCATTTGTTTGTTCTAATGGTTACTGTTTACTATAGGGAGGAGGAAAAAAAACAAATTACCTCCCTATGTGAAGCTGTCAGAATGGTGAGAAATTCATTCTAGCTTGTTGACTTTTGAACAGAAATTAAACTACTGTTTTTCAACTTTGAAGTTAGTGCACTAAAGGAGGGTTGTGATGTTAGTAATGATTTTATATGAGCTTTCTAGCTGTCCGTTTTGGGGATGATTATAAATTTTCAAACTGGATTATGAGAAAGTTGGGGATTTGAGGGTTTTTTTTTTTGGTTTTGGCAGCAGTACACCAGAGAGCCACCTGCTGGCTTCCGCGAAGAAACACATCTTTGATATCTGTGATTGGAAGGAGAAAAGAAAAGGGAGGAAAAACAAAACAAAACAAACAAACAAACAAAACCAAAAAACCAGTAACACCAATAAGCAAATCGTTTGAAGAGAATTGATTATTTGGAGGAAGGATATGTGACTCTAACATCTACATTGATTGCTGACATTTGTATTTTACGTGGTTTTTCATATCCCTGTTAAAGGAATTGTTTTTAAAAAGTGATTCAGAGGACCTTTTTCTCTCTGAAGTCCCCTCTCTCTCACTAGAGAGGGGAGCTGTTTTCCTTTCTCCTTTCTCTTTCTTTTGCCTATTAAACCTCTGCTCCTAAAAAAACTAAAAAATAAATAAAAATAAGTGATTTAGATTCATTAAATGTGGCAACAAACACCATCATGGTGTTGAAAAGTGTTTTCATTTTCATTATCTTATGAACGTGAGTGTTCTTCATGTTTTATAGTTGGGGAAGCGTAACTGGAAACTGAGGCCAGCTGCTTTTCAGTTGAACAAGGACCTATGCCATACATATGGCAGAGCCAGGACGTCTGATTAAATAGCAGCTGTCCTTTTCATCTTATTCAGAAATCTCATGCATCATTCTTCTTTGTATTACAATTTCGAAATTGCATTTCACCATGTATTCATTACTGCATGGTTACTAACATCATCGTTTCAAGTCATTATGATGATAAATTAAGATTGCCTTGTTAAATCCAGAAGCATGAACTGAAAGGGGGGATTGGTTTAGATATTATTTGAAGAGTAATGGTGCCCTTTTATTCTATTTTAAATGCTAAATGCCACTAGATTTAATTTCTAGTTGGAATGGCCTTACTAATTTTTAACCAAGTGAGGTTTTTGTTATTATTCAAATGTAGGCGATTTGGTTTAATCCCATTCTTAGTCCCATGGGAGCTGAGGTTTTGTTGTCTTCTGTTGTCATTAGGCCAGTCAAAATACTAAATATTTCACTTGCATAATGTTTTTTTTTTTTTCTTTGTTTGAGGTGGAGTTTTGTTCTTGTCAGCCAGGCTGGAGTGCAATGACCCGATCTCGGCTCACTACAACCTCCGCCTCCCAGTTCAAGCAATTCTCCTGCCTCAGCCTCCTGAGTAGCTGGGATTACAGGTGTCCAGCATCACACTTGGCTAATTTTTTTGTATTATTAGTAGAGACTGGGTTTCACCATGTTGGCCAGGCTGGTCTTGAACTCTTGACCTCAGGTGATCTGCCCACCTTGGCCTCCCAAAGTGCTGGGATTACAGGCATGAGCCACAGCGCATAGCTCACTTGCATAATCTTTTTACCTGCTATCAATTATTGGTAACTTTACGTTTAATTGCCTAGTTAACCTGCTCTTTTTTCTACTACTTGTGTTGTTTTCTATTTCAAATGAAAACTACAGGAACTCTGCAGTCTAGGAATTTATAGTTGTAAATACAAGAAACAGTGATACGGCTTGTTTGGTCTTCCCAGCTCTCATTCACTAGCTGGATGTCATTGGAAAAGTTACTTAACCACCCTGAAGCATACCCTCTTCATCAGCGAGCATTAGTTAATGATATCCACCATGAAAGTAACAGAGTAGGTATTTAGCAAATTTCTATTCCATATAGGCTTTAAAGTGATTTTGTACATAAAAATGTTTTGTTTAAAAATATTTTATTTCACTCACTATTCCTTAAGTACCTATTTTCCCATTCTATATTTTGAAACAATGCCCTTTGATATTTTTTTCAGCATTTGTAGGAAATATGATCAAGTCACAGGTACGAGAACTGGAGTATTGTATAGATTGGGCCTTTCCAATTTATGTGACAGTCAAAAATTTGATGAGTTCCTTAACCAATGTGATTCTGTTATTCTGTCACGTTCAGGGATAGAAAGCTTAGTTATACTGGGAATCTGAATCATGACTTCTGAAGAACTACTATTCATAGAATACCTGTTATATACAAGAAACTGTCATATGTAATATCACTCTCATAATTGGAATATTCTTTTCCCTTTAAATAATTTTTCATTATATTTAGAATAAAACCCAAATTCCTATCTCTGGCTCCTTAGGCTGTTAATGATTGTGCCACTATTCAACTCTCCAAACTCCAAACTTACTGCTTTTTCCTGGTGCCATTGGCCTTTTCTCCTGTTCTCTCCTTGGTGAAGTCCCCACTAACTCAGGACCTTATTCACATTTTTCTCTACTTTGTATGCCATTTCCAACTGTTTGTCTGCTTAACTGTGTTCCCCCAAGTTACTTCCCCAGGAAGATTCTGCCATTCTAAGTATTCCAATCTCACCCTTTAGCCATTGATATAATCTTTTATTGCATCTCTTACTTCATGAAAGTTACCATAATTTGAAATTGGGCATCTAGCTGTTTTTATCAGCACTCCTTGTCTTCCCAAATTCCAAAAGGCAGAGACGCTGACTGTTTCTTTATGAACAGACAGCCCCTCCAAGCACACTTTATTAATAAACATATAGCCCATCCTAGCAGTGTGCTTGGTCCTTAAAAGTCAATCAATGTATATGTGCACATTACGAGAATTAACTTTTTGAGGGCAGATTTACTATTCTCATTTTACGGATGGGGAAACTTGGAGGTATCAAGTAGCAAATGTTAGACACCTAGTAAGTGGCCAATCCCTTTTTGAACCAGGTCCACCCGACTACAAGCCTTTCTATCAGTTTCTCACACACTCGATGTACTCACAGATTTTCAGAAAGACATTTGTGTGGAGAAAGATTCCGTCATTAATCCCTGGATTACAGGCAGCAAACAGGCAAAGTAAGAGAGTGATTTTGGAGAAGAACACATCTACACCTTAGAAGAAGGCCTCTGCTGTCTGACAGTTCCCAGAATATCAGGCCCACACTGGAACCTGGTGCTGAGAGCCCCTAAAGAGGACAGAGAAGCTCGCTTCACTCCTCTGGGGAAAGAGGGCTGATAATCATTAACACTTAAAAGCCAAGGCTGGTCCTGACGTTGATAGCTCCACAGCAGGGAGCCTTTAATATAAAGCACTGCCTTCATTAGCAATGCAGAGAATAAGCTCTGCAGATCTTTCTCAAGATTGAAAAGGGAAAATACTCTTTGGAAAAAAAATACTTTTTGGAAATTTTTTTTTTTTTTTCTTTAGTGGCATAGTTCAACAGTCCCCTGGGCACTCATCAGTCTAATCACATTTCATGGGTCGTACGTGCATGAAGAAATGCTTCTCAAAATTGGTGCTATGGTTGTCTAGAAATCTGATAAAATAGAAACATAAATACATAGATTCTAAGTTCATACAGCAGATCTATTAAAGCTTAATGCCTGGAGTAGGCCTGGCAACCTGCATTTCCCCACATGTTCTTAAAGTGATTCTCAAACTTTAAACCAATACCTAGACACTGGTCTGCTCCTTCATCCTTCTGTAGAGGTAGTAGCTTAGTCAAAAGCCAGTTTTACATCTGTACTGAATAGCTATCAATCTGTCTCACAGTTTCACAGAAGATTAAAGTGAGCCCCAATGACTGCACACATTAAAAAATAAAGGAATGCATTCTTCTGCCCTGCCACTACCAATATGCCTTATTCACATGAGGAAGAGATTCTGCATCCAAGAAGATTGACTATGTTTTCTCTAGCACCTATGTGAGCATTTAGCACTTGATTTTAAATACGTGCAAATGAATATTTTGAAGCCTTTCCCTTATTCTTATCAGATAAGTGTTCTAATAGGTCACCAGACTTTCACTCTTGTCCACGTGAAGAGACCAGCAAACAGGCTTTGTGTGAGCAACAAGGCTGTTTATTTCACCTGGGTGCAGGCGGGCTGAGTCCGAAAAGCGAGTCAGCGAAGGGGAGATGGGGTGGGGCCATTTTTATAAGATTTGGGTAGATAGAGGAAAATTACAGTCAAAGGAGGTAGTTCTCTGGCGGGCAGGGGCGAGGGTCACAAGGTGCTCAGTGGGGGAGCTTTTTGAGCCAGGATGAGCCAGGAGAAGGAATTTCACAAGGTAATGTCATCAGTTAAGGCAAGGACTGGCCATTTTAGCTTATTTTGTGGTTGAATGTCATCAGTTAAGGCAGGAACAGGCCATTTTCACTCCTGTGATTCTTCAGTTACTTCAGGCCATCTGGGCTTATACGTGTAGGTCACAGAGGATGCGATGGCTTAGCTCGGGCTCAGAGGTCTGATACAGACCATCATGTGAACTTTTTCTTCTTTAAGTTCCCACAAGTGTCAAGTTGGCCAATCTAAATGTTCATTCATTCATCCATTCATATCATCAGCCTGCATAGGTGCCTAGTAACAAGCACCCCCAATATCTCAAGGGCTGACTTTGTGTCTTCCACATTGCTGAATCCTTAGGAATTAGAATTATCCAAGAAACGAACTCTCATACAAAAGAAGACAAAAATATGTCAACAATTGGTTAAGTTCTACGACAGAAGTATGTATAAGAGACAATGGTGAGACCACCTAGCATATTAAACAATGGCTGAATGAATAAGTATAGGAAAATAGAAGGTCGGGTAATTTCTTAGCCAGTAGAATGGAATTAAAACCAAACCAGACAGTGAGGACACCTTGTACAAAGACCAATAAGTACTGCAGAGGATTCCTAGTCAGGTTTCTAGATAATGTCTGAGCATGGTTGGAAAGCAGAAGATATGCTTTTTGCAGACATTCACTTTCCCCCTTTTCCATCATATTTGGATTTCTATTGCTGCTCTGTTCTTCCACCTGAATTAGGATTTAGACAACCAAAAGACCATTCTGGGATGAGGGCGTACTCCACACTGGACAATTGGCCTTACCGTCTTCTCCAGATGGAAATGATCATTTACATTTATAACTGGTATCCACGAAGACTTGTCAAGTGTTTTAAGACTGTTTATGGGTTTATTAAAGGCAAATTCTAGTAGTGGAAATTAACTGCTTCTCGTTTGCATCTGGCGATGACACTTAACATGCTGTTTTCCTAAAGAAAATACTGAAACTCTATAAGCCTCAGTTGCTTCATTTGTAAGACGTGCATAATACGACTTCACAGAGTGGTTAGCAATGGAGTGAATGGCATGCAAATAAAGTTCTGATATGTTGTCTTTCCTTAATCAATGTATCTCCCTCCTTTTTGATGCTGTAAAATCAGTAACTGTATTCTCAAAGGAACACTCAATAACAGAGTTTTGTTTTTGTTGTTTTCATTTGATTTACTTTACTGTCTCTTCTCAACTGTGATGTTGTTAGTTTGACTAACTGAGGAGAGTAACTGAATTTAACAATAGAAATATACTTTGTTCCTGTATTAAGAAATCCAAAGTTTACTTTTTGCTATGTTTTTTCAGTTTTACTATGAGAAATACACCTTCTACTGGCCTTTATTTGAAAAGACGATAGAATTTTACTATATATTAAATTGGCCTGAGAATAAATTAAAACTGTTTTGTTTCATAAGTAATCAGTTTTGTTAATGTATACATCCTATATTTGTATTTTTTAATATTTTGTTACCCCCATATGTCACCTTGTCTCTCTTGACAGTGACTGACAGAATTACTTACCATAAAACAGAAAAAAAAAGAAAATGCACGAACACACACTCACAAAGGGTATGCATGTACATACCTGTAAACATACAAACTAAAGTCATAAAACAAACATAGATTTGAATGAAACTTCCCAGTCTGTACAACATAGTGAAACCCTGTCTGTACTAAAAATACAAAAATTAGCCAGGTGTGGTGGCATATGCCTGTAGTTCCAGCTAATTGGGAGGCTGAGGTGGGAGAGTCGCTTGAACCCAGTAAGTGGAGGTCGCAGTGAGCTGAGATTATGCCATGCCACTGCCTTCCAGCCTGGGGGACAAAGCAAGACTCCCTCTCAAAAACAAACAAACAAACAAAGACCAGGCATGGTGGCTCACATCTCTAATCCCAGCACTTTGGGTGGCCGAGGTGGGCAGATCATGAGGTCAGATCGGGACCATCCTGGCTAACACAGTGAAACCTCGTCTTACTAAAAATGTGAAAGATTAGCCAGGCGTGGTGGTGCACGCCTGTAATCCCAGCTACTTGGGAGGCTGAGGCAGGAGAATCACTTGAACCCAGGAGGCAGAAGTTGCAGTGAGTTGAGATCACGCCACTGCACTCCAGCCTGGGTGACAGAGCAAGACTCCAAGAAACAGAAAGAAAGAAAAAAAGAAAAGAAAAGGAAAAAAGAAAAGGAAGAGGGAGGGAGGGAGGGAAGGAAGGAAGGAAGGAGGGAAGGAAGGAAGGAAGGAAGGAAGGAAGGAAGGAAGGAAGGAAGGAAGGAAGGAAGGAAGGAAGGCCGGCCAAACCTCAAGACTCTTGCAATTTCTCCATGCTATGCATGCCTTTTCTCCTATTAGTCTGCCTTTTGTCAGGTGATTTTTTAGTGAATATTCAGAGGGCAAAAGCACCATTTTCTCTTGGTCCCTACAGTTTTGGTGCTAGCAGCAGAGTAACCAATATTGCTCTGCTCTTCTGGAAGCCACAGTTGTAAAGGAATACAGGGCTTGACTAACAGGCAAAGGTAAGAAATTCTTAGCAGTCCTGGTCTCTTCTCTGTGGAATCCAGTGCGATAGATAATAAAAATCACTGTTTTTCCTTTTCAAATTTGAGATTAATGAGAGAAAAGCATTTGTATGACTAGTCTTAGGTGTAGTGACTCTGGTCTATGTTTGGTATAAATACTCCTATTGTCCGATCCTTTTCCTCTCCAAAATAGTCTCTACTTTGTCCTTTGTCTCTGCCTTTCTGTAGATTCCTTCTCATTTTATGTCCATGAGATGGTGACTTGTGACCAAGTGGGAGCACTCTCTCTTGATCTTCACCATTTGGAAGGCATGATTTTTGCATCATATACAGGGAGTACTGCGACATGTCAGATATTAGGCAGCATACTCTTCGTTCCTAATGGGCAAGGCTGTCAGGATAATTTTTCTTTCTTTCTTTTTTTGTTTTTGTTTTTCTGGAGACAGAGTCAGTGCAGTGGCATTATCTTAGCTCACTGAAACCTCCATCTCCCAGGTTCAAGCAATTTTCCTGAATCAGCCTCCCGAGTAGCTCAGACTACAGGCACATGCCACCATGCCCAGCTAATTTTTTGTATTTTTAGCAGAGATGGGCTTTTGTCATGTTGCCCAGGCTGGTCTCAAACTCTTGACTTCAGGCATTCCACTCGCCTTGGCCTCCCAAAGTGGTAGGACTCCAGGTGTGAGCCACAGTGCCCAGTCAGGAAAATGTTTCTTAAAAAGTCCTATATATAAGAAGCTTCTGCTGTCTTAACTCTTGTTGCCTAGTCAGTCCTGGGAAAATCTAATCCCAAGAAGATCTACCCAGTATCCCAGGTTAACAGTTCTGTGACTGGAAGTCTCCACCAATTTGTGAGGTACTAGAGACATTGTATGCACAAAGACTGTTTCTAACTCTCTGTGGCTATAAGAGTCTTTGTGCTTTCTTACCCTATTTCTGGGAGTAATTTTTTTTTTTTTTAAACATGATGGCTGCATATTCCATACCCATTTTTAAAGTGCCACCTTCAAGAGGTGATTAGGTCAACAGGGCTCTGTTTTTATGATGGATTAATGTTTTTCTTGTAGGGGTGGATTTGTTATTGTAAGTGTGGCTTTGTTGTAAAAGCAAGTTTAGTCATTTCTTGTTCTCTTGGTCTTGTCCTCTCTTGCCCTTCCACCTTTCATTGTGGGATGATGATGACACAGCATGAAGGCCCTTGCCAGATGCTGGCACCATGCTCTTGGACTTCCCAGTTCCAAAACTGTGGGCTAAATAAATTTCTGTTTATTATAAATTGTCAAAGCTCTGGTATTCTGTTGTACAGCACAAACCAGACTAAGACAACTTCTCATCACCCAGACTCATATCAGTGTTGCACAGCTATCCAGAATAGTTCTAGGTCCAAACTGGGAGTTAAGAGTAACTTCGAACAAATTTGAAAGTTATAGCAGGCCGGGCGCGGTGGCTCAAGCCTGTAATCCCAGCACTTTGGGAGGCCGAGATGGGCGGATCACGAGGTCAGGAGATCGAGACCATCCTGGCTAACATGGTGAAACCCTGTCTCTACTAAAAATACAAAAAAACTAGCCGGGCGAGGTGGCGGGCGCCTGTAGTCCCAGCTACTCAGGAGGCTGAGGCAGGAGAATGGCATAAACCTGGGAGACAGAGCTTGCAGTGAGCTGAGATCCGGCCACTGTACTCCAGCCTGGGTGACAGAGCGAGACTCCGTCTCAAAAAAAAAAAAAAAAGAAAGTTATAGCATGAATTTTAGGCCATGGGAATGATATGTCATTTAAATACAGTATTAAACAAGGGAAAATGTGATAAAGAACTGAACCTCAAAGATATTAACATTTAGAAGTTTGGAAGATAGGGACTAACTATAGTTCACAAAAAAAAAAAAAAAAAAAAAAAAAAAAAAGAAGAAGAAAAACTGCCGGGAGGAAAGAGGAGGTTAGAAAAATGTGGTGTCACAAAAAGCAAAAGTGGAAGAAACTATTTTCAGAAGGAGAGTTAGGTCAATTTTAAAATATAAGGTTGTTGGAAAGATGTAAAGATAAAATTTAATGTATATCCATTAGTACAGTGTGCAACACATAAATATACATCAATATATAACAAATTATTATTATAAAATTCTAAAATAGCTAGGTTTGGTGGCTCATGACTGTAATTTCAGCACTTTGGGAGGCAGAGGTGGGCGGATCACGAGGTCAGGAATTCAAGACCAGCTTGGCCAACATGGTGAAATCCTGTCTCTACTAACAATACAAAACTTAGCCTGGCGTGGTGGTGGGCACCTATAATCCCAGCTACTCAGGAGACTGAGGCAAGAGAATCGCCTGAACCCGGAAGGCAGAGGTTGCAATGAGCCAAGATTGCACCACTGCACTCCAGCCTGGCGGACAGAGCAAGACTTTGTCTCAAAAAAAAAAAAAAATATATATATATATATAGACACATACATACACATATATATATGTTGTACCACACTAAACAACAAGTATCTCCCACAAATTAAATGCTAAAATTGAGTCGACAAAATCTTGGTGAATGAACCAAATATCAGATCATGTATATCTCAGGAAGCACATTAAGCATAATCATGAAAGAATATCTGACATTCACTTTGGGTGAAGTAGATTGCTATGGACTAAATGTTTCCCCCTAAAATCCATATGTTGAAACCTAGTCCCTAGTGTAATAGCATTTTGAGGTGGAACTTTTGAGAGGTAATTATGTCATGAGGGTGAATTCTTTTTGATGGAATTGGCACCCTTGTAAGAAGAAACATGAGAGCTAGCTTCCTATCTTTCTGCCCCGTACCATGTGAGGCGTCCTATTGTTGTGAAGATTAAATGAGCTAACAAGGTATATAATAAGGCCTGATGTATAGCATGCTCTCAGTAAATGTTAATTGTTATTTCTGTTCTTCTTGCTGTTATTTTTGGTGCTGTGTTTGTTCCTCTTATTAGACTGATGAAATCCATTTACACGACATTTAGTGACAGCCCTTTGTGCACACCTCTATCACACTCTATGATGATCTGATGGCTCTCCACAACACCAATGCCTACTTCTTCCATCTAGGAGGGAATCTTATAACTTAGGTTCAGTCATTGAGTGCGTTCAATCTTCTTGACAGCAATTGGTTCAGATGTCATAACCATGGGATTTAAGTTAAGATCATTGGAAAAGTCAGAGAAAACCTGGGGTTTTTGTTTCAGCTTTTCTTTTCTCCACTAGTCAGTCATAAACCTGAGACATGGAAGGCTATAGTTAGAGCATCTTAGTTCCGTGAAGTGGTGGGATTTAAATGACCAAAGAAAGGCAAACCTAAGAGGCAGAACAAATAAGAACTGATGTTATAATTTGAGTTCTCAATCAGTTATGCTGGAAACCCTTAATTCCTGGTCCTGTCAGTTACCATAGCCGTCAAATATCCATATGACTTAATCCATTTTGGATAGAATTCTATCTCACTTGCAAACAAACACACAAGAAAACACTCCCAAATAATTTCATTTCTTTTTTTTTTTTTTTTTTTTTTTTTGAGATGGAGGCTCACTCTGTTGCCCAGGCTGGAGTGTAGTGGCTTGATCTCGGCTCTCTGCAACCTCTATTCCCCAGGTTCAGCCCATTCTGCTGCCTCAGCCTCCTGAGTAGCTGGGACTACAGGCGCCTGCCACCACGCCTGGTTAATTTTTTGTTTTTTACTTTTTTTGTATTTTTAGTGGAGACGGGGTTTCACAGTGTTTGCCAGGATGGTCTTGATCTCCTGACCTCGTGATCTGCCCACCTTGGCCTTCCAAAGTGCTGGGATCACAGGCATGAGCCACTGTGCCTGGCCACAATTTCATTTCTTATTCTCACTTGAGGAATGCAGATATATTCACTATTGCTTATCTTTTTCTTTTTCGCCTATTTCCTAGTCACAGAAATTGCCGCCAATTCTTAGCTTTCTTACCAAGATGATCTACTTCACCTACCATTTTATTTTTGCTTTCCCTTTGTCAACAGAATGAATTTATTCTTTAATGTTGAATTTGACAGTGGTAGAATATCTCCACTTATGACACATCTGTAATCTTTTAAATCTAGATAGGATAAATTAGGATACCTTGCAAGTAATACGATGCAAAGAAGAAAATTTGGCCATAAAAGGTATAACCAGTCCAATGAACAGATATTTTCTGTTTTACATTTAAACATCACTAAGACACAAAAGACAAACTACAGTGCCCCAAACAACATTGGATTATATGCCTATAGAGTTCTTTCTACCTTAATCCCCTTAGTTATATATGAAAATAAGTGAGAAAACACCTATGAACATTTAAAAACTAAGTCGTTTATAAGAGTAGAGTTTAATGGTGATGATGGAATAAAAAAGATACCGAGTATCTGAACAAGCCCCTGAAGAAGATAAGGTCTTTCAATTTTAGAGCTATTGGATGGATGTTTGCTTCCCCCCTTTAAGTTTCTTCATTTCTTTGTACAATGATCTAGCTCTATTTTCCACCAGGTTTATAGCTAAGCCTTTCACTTTAAATCTGTTCATCTTATTTGTGATCCAGATGACAGAAAGCAATTGCACTAAGTCCTTAAGTCTGTTTGCATTCAAATGGTGCCTCCCAGGCCTGATTTACATTACCCAAGCAGGTTTTGTCTGGAAAATTCACTTTCCCTGAGACTTGCATGTGGGTGTCAATTTTCATCAAGGGTGAATCTATTAGTCTCCTTCATTTCCTGATTACTCAAGGTTTTATCAACTAGAAGGGATTTAATACGCCTGAAGGATAAGCACTCTATCCATTTCTCTAGATATGGTAAATTTTCTCTCTGGGTCTACTCAGATAATCACAAAGTCAGGTACCTGGGCCATAATCTTTAAGCCTATGATGGAATAGCTTTTTACTGAACGGGAATTTGTCCCATGGACTTGCATTAAAGGCCATAATAAGAGTCAGTCTTAGGAAAACATAGACCTTACTTGTATCAAGGCCTGAGAAAATTTGTCAACAAGTGTGTCTTTCATAAAAAAGCCCTTAATCATGATTAAGGCATAGTCCATAGCACACTGGTGAGCTGGGAGGTATGACAAAATATTGATTCATTCAGTCTTCAGAGACAAATGGCAAGGTCCTAGGGCTCATCCTTCCTGGCTGAGAGAAAACTCATCTATTTATCACAGTGCATCTTAAAAATAGACCACTTTCCCTTTGCTCCTTGATAAGAAAAAGTTTAGGAGCACTGCTTAATGACTATGCCAGTAGATTTCCTAAATAACTAGTTTTTATTTTGTATTGTAGGGGCTAAGTAAAACATCCCCTTCACCTTCTGAAGTTTCACTGAAAATTAATTGACAAAGGGAAGATTAATAGAAGAAAAAGCATAGGCCAAGCGTGGTAGCTCACGCCTGCAATACCCACACGTTTGGAGGCCAAGCCAGGAGGATTACTTGAGGCCAAGAGTTGGAGATCAGCCTGGGGAACATAGTTGGGACCCCATCTCAACTATAAAATAAAAAGTAGCTGTATGTGGTGGCTCCTACCTGTACTCCTAGCTACTCAGGTAGCTGAGGCAGGAGGATCACTTGAGCTCAGGAGTTTGAGGCTATAGTGAACTATGATCATGCCACCACACTCCAGCCTGGATGAAAGAGTGAGACCTATCTCATAAATAAATAAATAAATAAATAAATAAATAAATAAACAAACAAACAAACAGCATACTAAACTCATTTTAACACACATAGCAGTGGGAAAATTGCAGAAGCGTGATTATCCAATAACCCAATGGGGTACAAAAGCTTATCCTTCACGTAGGGTAGGGGGAAGGCAGGGCACACAGACAATTCTTTTGAGAGGCAGTAATTGATTTTTAGAGAGGGTGAATGGGAATGGAAGGCAGAAATTAACTTGTAAGTAATTCTGTCTGAAATTTGAAAGAACCCAAGAGGAAGACATTATCATGTGAAAAATTCTTTCCTGGTGTGGTTGCATTCCTCAGTCTTCTTTTCTACCATAGATAATGAGAATTTAGGGAGAGGATGGAAGGCGATTGCGTTTGTCTTCGGGGGCCCAGATTTTAGGTAGGTAAGAGAACTTCAGAGAAAAGCCTCCCAAAATGCTTTGGGAGACACAAAGGGTGAAGAGGCAGGAGTGGAGGAAGGTCAGACAGATGCTGGTGTCGTTTCCTTAGTTCAGCCATATTTCAGGATAAAATATTCTGATTTCCTTCAGTTTCCCATTTTAAATAATGTTTTTAGAAAGTTTCACATATTCAAATAGGATTGGTGGTTATGAAGAGAGAAATCAGGTTGGTAATTAAATGGCAAGGGATCTGAGAAAGAAGAAAACAAAATAGATTAGGATGAGAATGAATACATAGAAAAGAATGAATCTGAGCACTTTTCTTCACACCCAATTAAACCAGTCTCTCATTTCTGGGAATAGGCCAGTCAATTAAACAGTTGTCTCTCATTCTATAAGATGGTGTTGCAGATGTATTCTCAAAGCTAGGCCTCTATATATGATACAGGCCAAAAGACTGTTAATAAGAGGTATTTTTATGAGAACAAGGGGGAAAAAAAAACCCCAAAGTTTACAGTGTACAGTAGTCTATAAACTAGTTTTTCTCTAGTTTGGAAGGCAGCCAGTTGCAAAGACAACTGCATCTAAGCTGAAGCATCTTTGGTTAGAGAAGGGAGGGTAGTGGCAATCTCACAAATTTTCCTAGCATAAAGGTTGTCTATACAAAAGCCATTGTGGTGATTTCTGTGGTTCCTATTTATCAAGCTGTCTAACTTCAGTTTATAGAGCTTCAGGAAAAAGGAAGTTTTAATTTCTGCTGATTTTAAGTCAGAAAAGTGGGGGGAAATGGGAAACAGTATGGAGAGTTGCAGCCAGATATTGGAGGAAGCTACAGATTCAGTATTCAGTCCAGATAATAAAATATAACTCAAAAATTATGGACAGGGCTAGAATCTAATAGTAGATGTGCAATAATTTTCTTCTGAAACATAATTTTTCTTTCTCTGGTCCCTCATTTCCATCAAAGTTATTTATGGAAAGACTAACTTGTTTGTAAAATAACTTGCATTAATTTGACCTGTAACTTTCTGTAAAGTTACAGATAATGATTTATCATACAGGCTCTACTTATCGGCTTTGCTGTAACTTCTCAAAAGGAATCCAAGATTAGACTTTTAAAAGTCACTGAAGGCTAAGAAACCAAGCCAAGGATTTGACTCACCTTCAGACTGGTAATACCTGTATGAATTGGGTGAATTTCTCTCTTCTTGAGGTCTCTAAAACTTCTCTTGAGTTTCCTTTTTGAGTTTCCTCAAAAAGTGACATTATTTACTTACCACAGGGCTAGGAATATTATGAGGGCACTGTGTATGTAAGGTTGTAGGCAAGTCTTTCCAAGGGTATGAGGTTGGCTCTATAAAGTCAATCCCAGCTTCTCAAAGCTGTCTAAAGACATGACATTCCAGTCAAAGTCTGGGTAAAATAATTTGCATCTCCAATTGTGTCCTGTTACAAAAGAAAACAGGTCTTTAATGAGCTTATGCAAATAACTGTATTGCTGTAAAATAATAATACTCACGAATCATCCAAATTCTGGAGGAATCAAATAGAAAGACAAATGTGTTGATTTTGTTCAGAAAAGTGTAGTCTACCCAATTGCTGTAAGCTATAAATAGCTTAAAAGAAAAAAAGCTTTTTGTACTCTGGAAAACAAAATATAAAAATTATTGATAAGGTTTCAATGACTGGAGGAACACCAGAGTCCTTGGTTTTGGGCTGATTTAGATAAAACGACATGGATATAGGTGGAGTGGTTTGAAGGAGCGGAGAGTTTAAAAGGCAAGAAAGAAGGAAGAAGCTCCCCTTTACAGAGACAGAGGGAGGCGGGCTCCAAGTTGAGAGAGGAAACCCCCAGTGCAATGGCAAACAGCCAGTTATATGAGGAGGCTGAAGGAGGAGGCGGTGTTTGATTTGCATAGGGCTCAGGGGTTTGGTTTGCCCAGGTATGTCATTCATTTAGCCTGCGAAAAAACTGGCTTTCCCACCCTAGCCTTTTAATATGCAAATACAGGGCACCATAATGTTTAACACACGTGTGGTTATGTGGAGGTGGCCATGTTGCCAGGCCCGCATGACTGGAGAAGGGAAAAGATGGCGGGAATATCAATGTCAGGGTGGACCCAGTTTTTAATGGCTGCATTTGCATATCAAAACTTGTCCGCCCAGCTCTAAGAGTCGGGACTTTCCTGCTAGACAAGAAACGTTTCTGGAGCTGCTTTAAAAGAAACAAAAACTTCCCAAGGACCCCTTTTCTTCTTTATCTGCCTAAAATAATTTCTTAATAACTCTTATAACATGATCAGCAGTGTTTCAAACAAAAACAGTTATAAAAAATCATAATTTTTCATCAGTTCGGTCCCATGTGATTAATTCTTGTTCTGCTTGATGTTTGGTTAGCAGTTTTATGAATCCAATTTTTCTCCTGTTGGAGCTTTTGAAATTCTTACCCTGTTTAATTGAATAATTTCAGTCATCAGCAGAAGCCTGTATTTCAGAGTACCTGTCAGAGTCTTTTTAACCTTTTTGAAGAACCTCCATGAAAACACAATACTTTAGAATTATAGTTGCTTGCAAAGATTTTTGAGAAGAATCATCATGTTGGAACCGAACTGTCGATTCCCTCCTGGGCAGGGGTCGCCGCGAAGGATCACCCGACACGAGATTCACAGCAGAGAGTTATTTATTACTAGCGCGCTAGGGTCCCAAGCTCTAAGTTGGCCCTGGGACCCCAACTGCTTGTTACAGGCTGTTTATATAGGCAAACACAAGTTCAAACACAGCTTATGGCGCGAAATTCAAACAAAGCTTAAGGCGCAAAATGATTGGGTCTAGCTATGGCCTGAGCAAGGTGTCTTGTTCTAATTAGTTAGAGCAGGACCTTATGAGGTTCTTTCCTGGAGTTGTTGATTCCGGGAACTTCGAGGCAGGGTGGGACCCCCGGAATTGGCAGGGTGGGACCCCATGAGGTTGTTTCCCGGAATTGGCAGGGTGGGACCCTATCGAGGCAGGGTGGGACCCTATCGAGGCAGGGTGGGACCCTATCCAGGGCCACCTGGTGTTAATTTTTTTAAGTTTTATGAGGCCTAGTTTCTAAGTTTTATGAGGCCTAGTTTCAATCAGAATTAAAGCTCTTAACTGTGGAGAACAAGACTTACAATGGCCATAGTTAAAGATGGAACTGACAAGGAAATTTGGTTACTTTCTGTTACAACAATTTAACGTATCAGATTTTTAGGAATCATAAACAAGTTTGGGGTGCATACCAACAATACATTTATACAAATATAACTCAGAGAAGGCTAAACATCATTTTTTATTTGTCTTCTATATTATTTAACATATTAAATAAGCCTGATTGGGTTTATTATCTTTCTTTCAGATGTTTTCAGGGTTTCTCTGTATTTTTCCCAAAGTTAGTTTGAGGTCAAAAAGACTTAATTTAGAATACAAAATTTGATTTGGGAAGATTGTCAAATATTTCAAAGGTTAATAACACTTGATCAAAAAAAGATTATAGGTCACTGTAAATTAAGTCATTCATTTAGCCAAAGTGATAAGTAAAACATTTTAAAAATCAAAAATCTTTTCTCATTGAGGAGAGAGAAAACTAAATTTTCCAAGTAATCAAAAGGCCTAATAAAGACAATGTGAGACACACAAAATCTCTCCTCTTTCTCAACTTTCCCCTTTTGTAGTTCACTCAAAGGTGAATAAAAATCTTTTGCTATCTTGTATTAATATTACACAAAAACCTTGTTGAAAAGAGAAAAACAAACTTAACTTTTGTACAAATGTGTCTTTAATACTAAAGCCAATTTTAACTAAACTTTATAAACAAATCTGTCTAATATCATTCAGCGTTGACCACACAAAGATACCCATACACTTTTCATAACCACTTAAAATTTTAAAAAATTTCCTAACTTTTTATATCCTCTCACTTTTGCCTGCCTTTTTAAAATTTTGAAACAACATCTAGATAACTCTCAAACTAAACAAAATTAATTTTCTTTTAATAAAATCCACTTCTTCATGACTTCCTTAAAACATTTTTCATCAAAAACATGTCTTTCTTTGTTTGTTTTTGGTACTTAGCATGTGAAATTGTTTCTCTGAATTTTAACCCTTGTAATTACATATATTAACTATAGTTTTTTTAGACCGAATCTTACTCTCTTACTCTGTCACCCAGGCTGGAGTGCAATGGTGCGATTTTGGCTCTCTGTAACCTCCACCTTCTGGGTTCAAGCGATTGTCCTGCTTCAGCCTCCCCAGTAGCTGGGATTATAAGTGCCCGCCACCATGCCCAGCTAATTTTTGTATTTTTAGTAGAGGTAGGATTTCACCATGTTGTCCAGGCTGGTCTCGAACTCCTGACCTCAGGTGATCTGCCAGCCTCGGCCTCCAAAAGTGTTCGGATTACAGACATGAGCCACCACACCCGGCCAGTTGTAACTCTTCATAACCTTAATTTTCCGTAAAAATATAGGAAGTAAGAAATTTTAATTGTTATGTACCAAAACATTTTAGGAATACATATTTTATAATTTCTAGAAGCATAGGCTCATTTGTAGAACAATTTTTTCAATGTGAAACAGATTGCATTTACCAACAAACTCAAATATCTTTTGTTTCTTTAAAATAAGACAAAAGTATATAAACTCATTTAGTCATGATTGTTTTGGCATTATGTTAAATTTGGAAATAATCTAGATATTAAATGAATATTCTTCATTTAATTTAGCTAAGCGTAACTGTAAGTTTACCAGTTATCAAAGAGATTTGAAAACTTTTAAGTAAACTGATCATGAAATGTAATTATTATTAAAAAGTTTATTTTGTTTAGACTTATCTAATTTACTCATTTTTAACAATTATATTTGAATTGTTCATGAAAAATAAAGCTAGCCATTTAAATTATATTATATTTTTCTTTTGAAAAAGCAAAAATAAGCTAATCCTGCATTCGTCAGTCTTATCTTAAGCAAAGTGTGTGAGATACTGGACACAGGTACCCTCCCCAGTGTCTTCTCCAATCGTCCTGGGTTTACACATAACATCCAGGGTAGCTATGAAGGACAGGGCTTATCTGTGTCCTAGATTTACCCACTAGAAACACAGATGGTATACAAACACAGGTACATGCGTATACATAAAAATGCAAACAGAAATATAAATTTTATAGCTTTAGTTTTACAATTTTAGCCGTAAGATAAGTAAAACTCACTAGCTTAAAATGACAGTTGGATTCAAACTGTGACTTAAATGGAACAAAGTTAATCTGTTGCACATAGTAGAAGCTCCTGAGTTTTAGAAAAAATAAGGGAGCAAATTTACATCTGAAAGCACAGAGAGACACTAAGTTTTTTGTTTTGTTTTGTTTTGTTTCTTTTGTGACGGTGCGATCTCGGCTCACTGCAACCTCTGGCCCCCGTGTTCAAGCGATTCTCCTGCCTCAGTCTCCCGAGTAGCTGGGACTACAGGCACGTGCCACCACGCCTGGCTAATTTTTTGTATTTTATTTTGTTTTTTTTTAGTAGAGATTAGGTTTCACCATGTTAGCCAGGGTGATCTAGATCCCCTGATCTTGTGATCCGCCCGCCTCAGCCTCCCAAGGTGCTGAGATTACAGGCGTGAGCCACAGCGCCTGGTCCAACACTGTTAAGTTTTTACAAGAAAGAGTTGGGTGTGTCAGAGGAGACACAGAGGTTGATTAAAAATGGATGCCACAGCAACACAAAATCATAGGAATTTATGAAGGGGTAGCCTGCCCCTCCACACCTGTGGGCGTTTCTCGTTAGGTGGAACCAGAGACTTGAGAAAAGAAATGAGACACAGAGACAAAGTATAGAGAAAGAAAAAGTGGGCCCAGGGGACCAGCGCTCAGCATACAGAGGACCCGCGCTGGCACCAGTCTCTGAGTTCCCTCAGTAATTATTGATCATTATCTTTACCATCTTAGAAAATGGAAGTGACAGGATAATAGGGTCATAGTAGGGAAAAGGTCAGCAGTAAGACATATGAATAAAGATCTCTGTGACATGAATAAGTTTAAGGAGAAGCTGTGCCTTGATATGCATATGCAAACATCTCCATAAACCTTTTTAGTGCATAAAGAGCAGTATTGCCGCTAACATGTCCCACCTTCAGCCCTAAGGCGGTTTTCTCCCATCTCAGTAAACAGAACATACAATCGGGTTTTACACGGGGATGTTCCATTGCCCAGGGATAGGCAGGAGACAGATGCTTTTCTCTATCTCAACTGCCAAGAGGCCTTCTTTCCTCTTATACTAGTCCTCCTCAGCACAGACGCTTCATGGGTGTCAGGCTGGGAGACGATCAGGTCTTTCCCTTCCCACGAGGCCATATTTCAGACTATCACATGGGGAGAAACCTTGGACAATACCTAGCTTTCCTAGGCAGAGGTCCCTGCGACCTTCCGCAGTGTATGTGTCCCTGGGTACTTGAGATTAGGAGAATGGTGATGACTTTTAACCAGCAAGCTGCCTTCAGGCACTTGTTTAACAAAGCACACCCTGCACAGCCCCAAATCCATTAAACCTTGAGTCACCACAGCACATGTCTCTTGCGAGAACAAGGTTGGGGGTAGGGTCACAGATTAACAGCATCTCAAATACAGAACAAAATGGAGTCTCTTATGTCTACTTCCTTCTATATAGACACAGTAACAGTCTGATCTCTCTTTCTTTTCCCCACAGTGTATCATAGGATTTTATATGAAGCTCAATTTTAGTTAGATAGACAGCTTTCAGTTTAGTCTCCACTTTTCAATTGTACCACTGAAGTCAGAAGCAACAAATAAATACATAGGGCCGACGAAGCGTTTGAAGCTTCTCAGGCCCAGTACTCAGACATGTAAAAGGCAGGTACAGCTATAAAATGAAGCACCTGGATTTCCAGAAATCAAGGATCCCATTCCTGAACTGAATCTCAGGTATCCCAAAGCGGAGGCAAAGGCGCAAGGGGAAAATACCACCAGCTGGGTCTGATACCTCGCTGCAAGGACATTGCCCTGAGGCTGGTGGGTGACCTAACTCCAACCAGCCCTCTCTGTGATTAGCTCGTCCCCTGTAGGCTTTCTTTTCCTGGGGGGAGGTGTTTCCACAGCCTCCAAACGACCAAACAGCACTCACTGTCAAGCCTTCGTCCTGCGTCTGAGATTCCTCACTGACCAACCTAGTTAGTGACTTTCTCATACCAAATTGCCACTTACTGTTAGTTTCTGTTTGACTCAGTCAGAAATCCGAGGCTTTTCTTATCTAAATATGCAAAGAACTACCTGGGATGTCCTTTCTTATTATTTATCCACTGACCACCAATGGAAAAAAAAAGTAGAGGCTTAACAGGGAAAATATTAATGATTTAAAAGAACTGAATGGAAGGTCATAGGTGGTACGAAAGAGGAGTAGAAGCAAATGGAAGAATAAGTCTTGGCGGAACCAGTTTGGGAGGATCATAAGCTTCCCCAAAAGACCAATGCAATACAGTTTTTTGAGCAAAAACATGTCAAGAAAGGAAACAAAGAAACCAAACACACACACACACACACACACACACACACACACACATATATGTATATACTTCAGGCTGTGAGTGTGTGTATATAAAATATTTTATATAAATATATATCAACTTTTAATAATATTAGCTTTTAATTAAGCTGACTTCTGATCATAGAGCCCTTAAAACAACAACAACAACAAAAAACCCCACAAAACTTTACATCTCTTACTATTCTTATGCAGCCTAAACAGTCAATATTCCTGGTTTTTGAACTTTCTTTTTGCTAAGCCAAAGGTATATACCAAGTGACTCAGAAACAAAATTAAGTTTTTTTGACTTAACCAAGAACACATGAGATGTCTCCAAAGAGGTACAAAGTAGTCCTCACAGGATCCAGAGTCATCCCCAAAAACATCTAAAGAAAACAAAACAAAACAGAGACTTAGAGATGAACAGGAAACAACAACCGTCCATTGGAGGCAAAGGATCAATAATACATGAGTACCCCAAAAAGTCAAGAGGCAAACAATACACATTCAAAAGAAATGATTTGAACCGATTCTTATAAGTGTTTCATTTTTATCCTGAGTTAAAGGATTTTCGTTTTCAGGGGACTAGTTCCCTGACCAGGAATCGAACCCAGGCTGCAGCAGTGAAAGCGTAGAATCTTAGCTACTAGAGTACAAGCTGGAGTGCCCTTCATTGCAGATCTGCAGAGGATCCAGAACTGGTAGTGTGAGCATGCAAAGGATTTTAACTTGTTTTAGATCTGATTTCTGCTTTATAGAAAATCTTGCCAAGGGAGTTTTTAGGGTTATATTTCTGCTGTATCTTTTTATATGTACCAATAAGATAGCTGTTAAAGATGAGAGCTCGCTACAGTTTTTTTTTTTTTTTTTTTTTTAAATATAGTCAATTTATGTATTCTATGAGTGATTCAAGCCCATAAGTCTTTTTCACGGAAAATCACAGAAGTAACTTTCCAGGTTTAGAATACCGTGGACAGGTCCCCATTTATAACAATGAGTATGGATTTTCTCATTCTATAACCAGATCCTCATTTAAAACCCATATCCTCTTGAAATCTATAATCTACAGTTGGTTTGCCAAGGTTGATTTAAATAACCAATGAAACCACTATAAATATCCAAAAAAAATTTCTAAGTCTATTCTATTAGGTGAACCCAATATGTTTTATTTATATACAGTTGGAAAACATTATTACTGCCTAATAACCCTCCCCTAATTTTCCACTCAATAAATATCCTCCTGTTAACCATTCAAATGCTTGATCAAAATATAATATTAGTCAACAGTATTTTACAATTGAAGAAGGACTGAAACTCTTTGGGGGTGTATGAAAATCAAAGCAAGCTTGAATCAAACATTAAATAACATCAGAAAACACAAAACAAAAAAACTGCCTACAAGTTTGTAATTGTGGATGTGGATATGTGTGTGCACATGTGTGCATGTATGTGTGTGTCATGTATCTGAATTTACACTAGCTCTTAATTTAGAATGAAAATAAAATTATCCTCATTATTTCCTTTTTCCTTCACTGAAGAGGCATTCCCTGGGCACACATACAAAACTTGTACCTTTGTAATTTTTGACTTTTAATTTCTTAGACAAAAACGCCTGCCATTTCCCCCAAAGCAATATGTACTTGCAGTTATTAATTCACATAAATTCACTCCATCCCTTAAAATTGATTTTGTGAAATTAAATCATATACTTTTATATTTAGCTAAATTTTGAAAAAGGTGATGTATTAAACTGTATTATTTGAATTATTTAATGATTTGCTGCTAAGGTGATTTGGCCACAATATGGTAACCTCATCTGAAAAATATATATTTCTTGGTTTTCAACATGCGCCCCTATACTTGACATCCACAATTCTCCAAAATGAATATCGCCATCATCTGAATCAGATTTCTTCTCCAGTGTAGGTATTATGCATTAAGAAGCCAAGAGCCCAAGAGTTTAATTACTATTCTTATTTTGCAGCCTCTCAGACTTAAACTCAATGTATGATGTACGTATCTTCCAGGCACTGTTGCATCAAGCAAACATCAGTTGTCACTTGTTGGGGCCGTTAACTAGACAAGTCCAAAACAAAACTCAGAACAGAGAGGACACGTTGTGCATCCCATAAATTATGTGTTCTGAGAACCTATTAAAGCTGACAGTGAAGGGGGCCTGCTATTGGTGAGCACCTTATTATACCTTGTACTTTATTCCCTGTTGACTTTGGTGATGCCATACCTTTCCATTTCCTGGGGAAATAAATTAAAAGTCAGAAGTAATTTGCCTGACAGAGAAGGAGGTGGAATTTTGTTTAGAACAGCCTTTGCACACTGTGAAATCCAATTTAACCCCTTGATGGGGGAACAGCTTATTTTCTTTTGTTGACAGCTTTGTGGCAGCTAAAATAGGGACCTGATTAAATAGAGACAGTGAGAGATTGAGGTCTTGTTCTAACAGCAGGGGGATCAAGGCCTCTAATCTTATCTCCCACAGCACTGAGATGAACTGAGGATGTAGGCGGGAGAGATTAGTCCAGGTATTTTGTGTGATAGGAGGGGAAAATACTAAGGAGAGAAAATATAGGTAAAAAGGGATATGAACAACAATTTTTAAATAATAAATATTTATTAGGAGTTGAAAATAAAAAAGTCTAGACTGCAGTAAAAGAAAAAAAGAAAAAGAGCTCTAAGTTAACAGCTTGAAAAGGTGAGCTTTGTGTAATTTTATCCTCTGATGATTGTTTCTTTAAAAGTGGGTGCTTTTTAAAAGTAAAATATTGTAAATGTGAAATGTATCTAAGACAATACGCTATCATTTGGTTCTATTTGTGTGCTGCATTGCCTAACAAAATTATTATTCACACTCATATTCACCACATTTAAATGAAACCTAACAAATATACAATGTCTGTTTCATTAATTCAGAGTTATTTATTTATTTACTTATTTACTTATTTTTTTGATGGAGTCTCACTCTGTCACCCATGCTGGAGTGCAGCGGTGCCATCTCGGCTCGCTGCAACGTCTGCCTCCTGGGTTCAAGTGGTTCTCCTCCCTCAGCCTCCCTAGTAGCTGGGATTACAGGCATGTGCCACCACGCCCAGCTAATTTTTTTTGTATTTTTTTTTTTTTTAAGTAGAGATGGGATTTCACCATATTGGCCAGGATGGTCTTGAACTCCTGATCTTATGATCTGCCTACCTCAGCCTCCCAAAGTGCTGGGATTACAGGCATGAGCCACCTTGCCCAGCCCCATTCAGAATAATTTATTATGGATCCACCAAGTCCTATAAATGGTATTCATCTGAGATTGATATTAATCTTTTATAAAATTACTTTGTCAATGTTATCCAGAATGTGGAACATAAATTGTATCACTTGCTAATTGTTATGATACATTTTGAAATTTCAGTAGGTCTAAGTAAGTGCTTTTATTGAGGGGTTCCATCTAGGGTAGAAGACCCTAACAATTTTGTTTTTCTCAAAGAATACTCAAAATCATATTTTTCCTTTAGGTATATATATGATTGCTTTCTACCTGGCCTTAGCTGGGCTGTGCCATTTGCTTGCATATGCTTTTTGCAGTATGTCTCCTGTGACGCACTTCCCTGTACCATATCTAGTGTTGTCTGTTAATTGATGGAGTTGGAGGGTGAGTCAGATCAGAATTTTTACTTTAGTGTCTTCATATCTACAGAATGTGAACAAGTGTTATGTAGATATAGGTATAGATTCAGATACATGACACACACACATGCACACGTGCGCACATGTCCACATCCACAAATGGTTCACTGGTCAATAGATTTGAGAAAAACTTTGTTAAATATGTGTACAAACTTTGATTTTAAAGGATCTGAGAAGTCCTGTGGGAATGTGAGGGGCAACTCTTTAAGAAACTGAGTGGATTAAGTAGCATCTCCTTAACTAATTTTACCATGGAATCCCTTTCAAAGAATACCTCTCAGCTCTGGTGTGGGAGGTCACTCACTTCATACCCACAGGTCCTTCTACCTTGGAGACATACAGGTCCTAAAGTGACCTTCTCTTAGTATAGCCTAGGGTTGTTCCCCTAATCTGTACTTATAAATTCAGGAACACACAGAAATATGCATAAAATTGTTACTCAGGTGATCCTTCCTTCCTTCCTTCCTTCCTTCCTTCCTTCTTTTCTTTCTCTCTTTCTTTCTCTTTTTGACAGTCTCACTGTGTTGCCCAGGTTGGAGTGCAGTGGTACAATGTCGGCCCACTGTAACCTCTGCCTCCCGGATTCAAGTCATTCTCCTGCCTCCTGAGTAGCAGAGACTACAGGCATGCACCACCACACCCAGCTAATTATTTTATATTTTTAGTAGAGATGGGGTTTCACCATGTCGTTCAGGCTAGTCTTGAACTCCAGACCTCAAAAGATTATCCTGCCTCAGTCTCCCAAAGTGCTGCCATTACATGCATGAGCCACTGTGCCCAGCCTGGTGATGAATATTTCTTGACACATTTTCACATATTTTTGTCTAATATACTTTCTACTTTCTGAGTCTCTGGGGCAAATCTTCTTTTCTCACATAAGCTTTCAAGTGACTCTCCTTCAGCTCTTGTCTTTTTCAGCTTTGCTTTTCAACTATTAATTTTTTCAGAACAAATGACATGATTTTATGGGAAATTTGCCTTTCTGAAGATTCTCTTGTGGGCATTTGGGAGTACACGTACATTTCTGTATTCAGTTGTTTTGTTCTGGGATTTTGCAAAATGGTATATTACATACTATGTGCAGTTTTACCCCCATGTTATTGAGCTACTGAGTACAGCAAGAGTGAAATAAATGTGAGGGTGTCACACATATGGCTTTCATAACTTCACTAAAATAGGTGAGCTAAGGTGCCAGAGTATCAAGAGGCCTGAGATGTTGTAAAATGGAGTGAGTAGGAATTTTGTTTTTTAATGTTGAAAGATTGTGACACTTCTCCAAGCCTCAGAATTCCCATCCCATATGGACGTTATAAACATTAAATAAGATGCCTTACCTAAAGCCTACATATTATAGGGCCTCTATATTCATTCACTATCTCATTTTTCCACTGTTCAGGCCAGTCTTGCTAAAGTCAAAGTTTTTGTTTATACCAAAGTCTTTCTAGGATGAGAATTTAACCTCCAAAGACACTTAAAATTTCTGTGGCTCCCTCGAATCAAATACAGAAGCTGTATAATCATATTTAATATCTTTCCCTTCAGACAGGGAGGTAGATACTGAGAATCAACTAGCTTACATTACATTTCATCCCTCTTCAAGCAAGCAATGGTGGGAAAGTTTAAAAGTACATTTTCCATATTCCTAGACAGAGGGGGCAACTCTGTTAGTTTAGGTTCTGCCAATCAAATAAGCCTGAATTAAATCTGATCTGGAACAAGTCAGTTAAAGAGACAGGGAAGGAGACATTCATTCTTTTCTGTTATATATTATGGTCCAGGAGACATATGTTTATGGAGCTGGTTGTCATGCCAGGGATTCAGTCAACAGATAACTTTCTCATTCTGCAGGTTCCTCATTCAGGGACAGCAGCTCCTTCAGTAAACTCCTCCTACATTGTTGCTTGGGAAGTCATTACTAGAAGGTCAGCTAGGGACCTGTGTCTTCAGGCTTTCCAACAATTCTGAAGCCAGCTTTTTTGTTGTGTTGAGTTTTTCATTTTCTCTTATTTTATTTTATTTTTGAGACAGAGTCTTGCTCTGTTGCCTGCTGGAGTGCAGTGGCGCCATCTCGGCTCACTGCAACCTCTGCCTCAGCCTCCTGAGTAGATGGGGCTAAAAAAGCTTGCGCCACCACACCCAGCTAATTTTTCTATTTTTAGTAGAGATGGGGTTTCACCGTGTTGGCCAGGATAGTCTCGATCTCTTGCCCTCATAATCCACCCACCTCGGCCTCCCAAAGTGCTGGGATTACAAGTGTGGGCCACCACACCCGGCCTTTATTTTAATTTTTTTAATTTTTATTTTTTTTGAGATGGAGTTTCATTCTTGTTGCCCAGGCTGGAGTGCAATGGCATAATCTCGGCTCACTGCAACCTTTGCCTCCTGGGTTCAAGCAATTCTCCTGCCTCAGTCTCCCAAGTAGCTGGGATTAGAGGCGCCCGCCCACCACCATGCCTGGCTGATTTTTTGTATTTTTAGTAGAGACAGTTTTGCCATGTTGGCCTGGCTGGTCTTGACCTCCTGACCTCAGGTGATCCACCCTCCTTGGCCTCCCAAAGTGTTCGGTTTACAGGCGAGTCACTGCACCCAGGCTGTTGTGTTTTTAAAATGTGATAAATCCCTTTATGATTAATAGTGTATATTGTGTCCACTGTTCTCTGACTGATACAGAAGATAGTAAGACTACTGTAATTCAGGTTGTTGCTCAAATGCTCAGTGAAGGTGGAAGATGAAAGTATTATTTTCAGGGAAGAACCATACCACAATTCTGACAGTCTAGTCTTGTATGAAATGCGGGAATGACTTTGCTATGTTAATTTTCTCTTCTCAAGACCCCTTTTATTTTATTTTTCAAATAAGATAACATTTACCCTTTCCAGGAATTAAGATGCATATATCTTGGAGGAGGGGTATTTTCTAGCCTTTTACAAAAGGGATTGAATTTAAGGAGATCATTGTTTTTCAAACTGTTTTCCTCAGAGAGTTTCTAAGGGTTTCTTAGGGAGATACTAGAAACAAGTGTGAATCTGACCTCAATTATCATTGCTTCAAAATCCTATTGAACCTTCTCCTCTTTTCTTTTAATAATTTGTTTGTACAAAGTTTATCATGGTAGAAAGACCTTTCAAGACTGAGAGAGAGCACCTAAATTGCTATAACTCATGATCATCAACGTGAATTCTGAAACACAGTTTTCTGATTCCCAAGCCTGAAAGTACTTTTTACCAAATGAAAAGTTGCTATTGAATACACACGAGGATATTACGCTGAGCCGATTAAGAGATACTCTTCTACTGAAAATAAAGTCTCTCTCTAGGGAAGAAACTCACTGATTAAATGGTTACGAAACAAAGATCCATTTGTGGCGATTAATCACAAGGTCACAAAACGTGAGTTCAAAGTCCAATTCAAATTCCATATTGTAAACTTCACCCTAAGCAATAATTTCTGTCATCAGTAAATGATTTTATCACGTTGCCATTTCTTTTTCTTCTCAAAGTTGTGTTGTTTATGTTTGTTCTTTGAGCCTTTTTGAAATTATTTGCTTTCAGGGCAAGTTTTCACCAAGGGGAGTGATGATAATGACTACTCTTGTGGTCAGAATGTTTTAAAAACAGAGAAACATTTGCTTCATGGTTTTGATAACCACATTTGCTACCTGTGCCTCGGGTCATTCTGACATATGCAGGAAGAAAGCAGTGTCTAACAAGAGATGACTAGAGATGACACTATTTTACCACTCTTCCTCCTAACTCTTATGATAGGAAATGAAAACAGGAACAACAATAGAAAGGCAGGGAACACTATTCTGGAGGAAAAAAAAAATGTCCATGTTTCACAGTAACATCCTCTCAGTTGACATGAGTGTTTGTAGAGTTTCTGCCACATGAGTTTCTGGAAGGTTTTGACAGTATCGCTGGCCAAAGAAAAATTGCTTTCCTGTGGAAACCCTAACAAAAGGAGCTCTTCAAAATGAACCCGTGTACCACTTCTGTCCCAACCAGTCGTTGAGTGCTACGTAGCTCTAAATGCTGATGGGACAGAAAATTTTAACCTGAGATAGAAGCGTTGCTGAGACTTCATGGAGAAGATTGACAGCAGATATTCACTTAAAGAAGCTCTCCTTACACTTCATTGAGTAGACTGCAGAGAAGCACAGGACAGTGAGGGAGATGCGGCTAGTGCTCATAGATGTACCAGCAATTTATGATCATGGCCTCTTGAGTGCAATGGTAGGTGTTAATAGGAAAGTAATATTAATATTTATTCATCATTATACTATGATATTATTAGCATTTTCTCATTGACTCTTTACAGTACTGTCAGCAAGTAGATACTATTATTCTCTTTTACAGCAAGAAACTGAGAAACAAGGATGGTGTGTAATGCAAGTAATGCTTAAAAAACCCAATTCTGACTAATTTCTATTCTGTAAGTCAAATAACACAAGAAAATAGTATTTTAAGTCTCATAAGATATCATAATAATTTTCCGATCTGTCTCTTTGTTGTTATCGTTGTTGGTTTTATGCATAGTTTTTTATGGCATTCTTTGATTTTTTTTCTTTTTGATAGAGTCTTACTCTGTCACCCAGGTTGGAGTGCAGTGGCATGATCTTGACTCACTGCCACATCTCCCTACCATGCTCAAGTAATTCTCTTGCCTCAGCCTCTCAAGTAGCTGAGACTACAGACCCATGCCACCATGCCTGGCTAATTTTTGTATTTTTAGTAGAGACAGGGTTTTACCACGTTGGCCAGGTTGGTCTTGAACTTGTGACCGCAAGTGATCTGACTGCCTCGGTCTCCCAAAGTGCTGGGATTACAAGAGTGAGCCACTTTACCCAGTGAATATAGAAGCATTTCTATGTAAACTAAAATACAACTGCATTGTGAAGTCTCCCACTCCAGATTGCCAAAAATTTGTTTTGCTTTATGTTTGCCTTCATCAGAAAATAAAAGAATACAGACACCTCATTCTTTATAAAGCCAACTTGCTTTGAGTAATGGCTTTAAACATAGAAAACAAATTGATATTTTTCATTTTTCTAGTAAATCTTAGTGTTTGCTGCTACAATATTTAGTGGGAAATTGTGTTCTTTTCCCTATCATATTCTTTATTGATGCTAACGAGACAAGATAGCAATGACAAACCTTTACCTTGAGTACCTCTCCAAGCAATATATATCTTGAAGATTATAGACTAAGCTATATACAAAATCAATCTATTTTTTTTTTCAGCATGACTCTGTGGATCTGTCTTTTCTTGCAAAGATATTAATTGGGCCAAAGGGGCTTTCAGGAAGTGGCTTAGTGGGACTTAACATCTATCAACAAATATTTATCAAGTGCCTACTTCGTAATGTATTGCCTTGTGAACGTTTTGCAAAATTCTTGCTTTACTGCTGCATTATTTGTATGCTGCAGGAAAAGATGGTGAGAGGAGTTTAAACTGAGAAATTCACTTTTTGTGTTGTTCACAATCTTTCCCACTATGTCAGTATTAATAACTTCAGGACTGTGACCCTATACCTTGGTGGAAGGAAACATGATAAGTAATTAATTTACAGGGAAGGGACATGAGCAGGAATGTAGAAAACTGAGGGAGAATAAAGTAATCTGAAAATGAAGTTGTAGAAGACATTTGCTGTTTGCCTTTTACTAACCCTTCCTTCCTATTGAGACCTACATTTTACTATGTAGATCTCATTTACTACATTTTACTATGTTCATCTCATGTTAGTTGGAGTTAAGTTTCAGGCCTGTAGCATATGACCCCAAGCCAGGTATATCAGAGACCCAAATGCTGCTGGCAACAGAAATTGGTTCAGTGATCAGTATACATATAATGTAAGCCAATTAAATGAGAGTGAAACTCAACTGGTTTTGGAAGGACTAATACAAAGAGGATCTTCTTTCTCAAAGGTACTTCTATCTAGGAGGATTTAAAGATAATGCTACCTTTGGCATCTTGCCATCATTTTCAGGCTGAGAATAAGATTAATACAAGGTAAAGAAGACAGCAAATAAAATACCAAGGCACCGAATCCAGCACTTACCCTGAACTTTTTAACCCCAGGGCACAATGGCCATTGGCCAGTATATTTTTTGTTTTGTTTTTTTGAATAATCTAGTTTAGTTGATTTTCTGTCACTTATAACTAACAGATTAATAATTCAGAGAGGATGAACAATACTTACAGTGCCCATACAACAAGAAGTTAGAACCCAGATCAGTCCCAGGCAAGTTTGAGAGATGATCTGAAGCAGTTTCAGAGTGGCATTGTAAAAGTCGAGTGCAGGTGGAGGTCAGAGAAGGGAAGTTCCTCCAGACAACATCCTAGGGATAAAAATCCCAGTTGTAAGATATGAAACTGTAAGGAACAGGAAAGAAATAGACTCTTAGGTACTCTGCTAGGATCTTAGGCGAAAGCTTAGGTGGGACATGCAAGTAACCTGACTCTTTTGTAGGAAGTTAGAAGCAGTAGGTATGTAACCACCCAATGGGTTCACCTTGCCCGCTGCCCAGAGAGCCAATTTATCAAGACAGGAGAATTGCAATAGAGAAAGAGCTGTTCATGTAGAGCTGGCTGTGCGGGAGACCAGAATTTTATTATTACTTAAATCAATTTCCCAGAGCATTCAGGGATCAGAGTTTTTAAAGACAATTTGGTGGGTGGGGAGAGGCAGTGAGTCAAGGAGTGCTAATTGGTTGGGTCAGAGATAAAATCATAGGGCGTCACTGTCTTGAGCTGAGTCAGTTTCTGGGTGGGGGTCACAAGATCAGATGAGCCAGCTTTATGGATCTGGGTGGTGCCCGTTGATCCATCAAGTGCAGGGTTTGCCAAACATCTTAAGCACTGATCTTAGGAGCAGTTTAGAGAGGGTCAGAGTCTTTTAGCCTCCAGCTGCCTGACTCCTAAACCATAATTTCTAATCTTGTGGCTGATGTCAGTAGTCCAGTCCCCAGGCAAGAAGGAGGTTTGTTCGTGGGAAAGGGCTGTTATCGTCTTTGTTTTAAACTATAACTTATAAACTAAGTTCCTCTCAAAGTTAGTTCAGTCTATGCCCTGGAATGAGCGAGGACAGCTTGGAGGTTAGAAGCAAGATGGAGTTGGTTAAGTTAGATTTCTTTCAGCGTCTTAGTCATAATTTTGCAAAAGTGGTTTCACGTATTCACAAGTTATTGTCACAAATATTTTAAATTCTGTTGACACTGTAAAATGTAATGTAAAACTGTCTCTGAATTATTTCCAGAAGAGAGGAGTTGCTGATTTCAGAGATAAGAAGCACTTTTTTATTTTTTTGAGAAAGGGTCTTGCTCTTTCACCCAGGCTAGAGTACAGTGGCATAATTTTGGCTCACTGCAACCTGCATTTCCCAGGCTCAGTTTATCCTCCTGCCTCAGCCTCCCGACTAGCTGAGACTACAGGCACACGCCTCCATACCTGGCTAATTTTTGTAATGGTAGTAGAGACAGGGTCTCACCATGTAGGCCAGATTGGCCTCAAACTCCTGACCTCAAGTGATCAGCCTGCCTCAACCTCCGAAAGTGCTGGGATTAAAGGTGTGAGCCACCAGCCCTGGCCTCAGAAATAAGAAATACCTTGATATTCCCTTTGGAATAGAAGATAAGTCCATGAAGGATTTTCAAACACACAGGTAACTGGGTCAGGCACAATGGCTCACACTTGTAATCTCAGCACTTTGGGAGCCTGAGGCAGGCAGATCACTTGAGGTCAGGAGTTCGAGACCAGCCTGGCCAACATGGTGAAACTCTGTCTATGCAAAACCCACAAAAATTAGCCAGGCATGGTGGTGAACCTATGATCCCAGCTACTTGGGAGGCTGAGGCGTGAGAATCTCTTGAACCTGGGAGGTGGAGGTTGCAGTGAGCCAAAGTCGTGCCCTTGCACTCTAGCCCAGGTGACAGAGCAGGAGACTGTGTCTCGAAAGAAAGATAGAAAGAAAGAAAGAAAGAGAGAGAGAGAGAAAGAGAGAGAGAGAGAGGGAGGGAGGGAGGGAAGGAGGGAGGGAGGAAGGAAGAAAGAAAAAGAAAGAAAGAGAAAGAAAGGAAGGAAAGAAAACCACAGGTAACTAAGGGATGATGAAACTCCATGCATTAAAAAAACAAAAACAAAAACAACAGAGGATATCTGTCCTTTTATGCCTATACAGTTGAAAGTGAGGAAAGTGGAAGTGAGAAGATTGAGCAGTAAGATAGGTTCTTTGAAGTTATTTCTATATGGGAAATTGGATAGTAGAAATTTGCTTATGGGGTAACTTAAATTCTCAGTGCTTCATGTTCAACTCAAGCTTCTTGGTTGTGTTTTGCTAAAATTTCTCTTTCACTTTTATCTCCAAATCTTCACTAGCTCAATCTGCTTTGTTAATAAATGCTTTATGAAGATGCTATTCTTTGTTACATTTGCTCCAAAATTGTAGCTATGTTGTTTCTCTCATGAGTCTGGAGCACAGAGTCAGACATGAACAGAGATAGTCTAAAAATAATTTTTTAGAAATTTCTGGCCGGGCACAGTGACTCACACCTGTAATCCCAACACTTTGAGAGGCTGCGGCGGGCAGATCACCTGAGGTCAGGAGTTTGAGACCAGCCTGGCCAACATGATGAAACCCCATTTCTACTAAAAATACAAAAAAGTCAGCCAGGTGTGGCGGCAAGCGCCTGTACTCCCAGCTACTTGGGAGGCTGAGGAACGATAATTGCTTGAACCTGGGAGGTGGAGGTTGCAGTGAGCCAAGATAGTGCCACTGCACTCCAACCTGGGTGACAGAGTGAGACTCTGTCTCCAAAAAAAAAAAAAAAAAAAAAAAAATTGTATGATATTACAGTTTAAGGTAGGCTGATAATTAATCTCAGTTCCCCTGGAACAATTCTAGTTTGCCTCTATTGTCCTAGAGAATTATTAACAATTCCTTTTTTGTTAAATTAAATATCAGCAGGAGGCCACTAGTCTGAGGCTTATTCTGTACTTTGAATTCCTATATAACAAACTACAACCTAACTTAGGATGTTAACAAACTAAAACCAAACTCAGAAGTATTGTTTTTAACAAATCTCCAAGTTTCAGCCAATCAGAAATAGCTGAACTTCAGCCAATCACAGGTGACCAACTGCTCACACCATGCCCAAACAAGGCAGACACCTAGTCGTGGCCAATCATCTACTTTGCTTTTGTTCAACCTATAAAAGCTTACTGCTCACACTGCTGGGCAGGGCTCTTCGAACCTCTTCTGGTTCTGAGTACTGCCTAATTCATGAATCATTCTTTCCTCAAATAAACTGTTAAATTTAATTTGCCTACGGTTTTTCTTTTAATACTTTGCACTTTCATATTTGTTGCCATTTGTAAAATAAAGTGTATGGACATCCAAATTCAAGCCCATCTTATGTAGATTTCAAAAGTCTCAGGAAAGATCTCTTGAAAATTTCACATACAAATAACTTAGAATGCTTGTTCCATAATCATTTCTTGATAATAATCATGGCATGTAATATTTTATCACTTGCATTCTCTAATGTTCAAATTCTTCATTTATAGAACGAGAAACCTACAATAATTGAGCTACCTACTCAATTATTTACTGATATGTTCACTCAGTCACTCACTTAAACACACTCTCATTCTCTTTTTACCAGTTCATACAGCTATCAAGAGGTTGCTCCATACTTGGAGTAGTGCTAGAATCTGAGGATAAAAAGGTTAATCAGAAATCATTCTTGCCTTCAAGCAACTCATGGTGTTAGGGGAAGGGACGTGAGTAGAGAAATAAATTGAAATGTGCAGTATACCAAATTTGCAGAACAGATGATAATATAAATAACAGCATTGATTCCAAGATAAATTAAATATGTTTTGACAATGTCAGTATTATGAACATGAACATGTATGTCATGGATAATTTCTTTCTGTTTTAAAAAATAATTTAACCACAGTTCTCAGTGAGTCTCTTCTTTCTAGTAAAGGGACATACTTGCAGGTCTCAAAAATTTGTTTCAAAGAAATTATAGGTATAATTGTCTATTGATTTCTGAATGTTCAAAAAGGAATATCACAGGATTATGTCAAAGATGGCATTGTTTGTGATTCTCATATGCGTCAACACTCCCAGAAGTATATTTTATGCCACTACTAAAGACAATTTGTGACAAAAATAATAGATGTTTCACCTCTGATTTCTTTAGATTAATCATTTATACAGAACACACACACACACACACACACACACACACACACCATTTGCAAAATTAACCAAGGGAATTCAGGATTGAGATCATGAGGTCATAGCACATCTGCTTTAATCAGTGCTTGGCCCAGAGAAATTAGAAAGAACACATTTATATTGCGCTTATACATAAAAGATTCTTTAAATAATTTATAAAAATGGATAATGCAGACCTTTACTCAATACACATTTATGTGAGTAAATGAAGGATGAAATCTTAAATGTTGACTTAAGCAGCTTTACGGCTTTGTGATAATGCAAATTTTGTCAGACCTCTATGAGGTTATATTTCTTAATCTTTTAAGCGGTCCTATGATTATATTGGCTGAAAGATCCGTGTGTGTGTGTGAGTGTGTGTGTGTGTGTGTGTGTGTATACTGAATTTGATTACTGGGATAAAAGAAGATCCTCAATAATTGTGAGTTATTGTATAGGGTTAGCATTTTGATTTTTTTTTTTAATTGAGTAGAGATTGTAGATAATATGCCATGGATACAGGTCAAAGTCTAAACCTTCTTTCGGTCCTGGTACTATATTGATGTAGGATTTTTCTTCTTGGTCACTTTGCAAGCCAGGGAACCCTAGCCAACAATGCCTCACAGCAACTCACCTCACCAACTGATATCCTCACCTGGATATCACTTGGCCATGCTGGCATGCCCCAGCTTGTCTGTGTCATAGCTTGTACCTGTGTTCAGTGGTGCCCGATCTCTTGTATCACACCCAAGAAGAATAAGGATATGCTAGACATTGAAGGATGATTAGGGCAGAGAAGGATTTTATTGAGTGACTGAATAAGCGGAGAGGAGACACAGGGAGTGGTCTGGTCCCCAATCCCTGCAGTTGGGTGGTTCTCTCTGCCTCATCAACTGAGTCTGGGAGCTTTATAAGCACAGGATGGGGAGTGCATGCTGATTGGTTTGTCAGTGTGCAAAAAAGGTTAAAACGAAGCCACCACTCAAAGGTGAGCGTGATACTGCAAAAAAGCAAATAGGAAAGGGTAGGTATATGTAAAATAGGAAGGGTGGGGATCAATCAAGGGGAAGTGCATCAAACAGGAAGACAAGTTCTCAATCTGGTCTGAGGATTGAAGTTGTAGCTTGGTTTTCAGACTTTAAACTGTCTTTGACTTGGAGGTGGAGATTCACTGGGCACCCATCCCTATCTGTCTAGGCATTTGGCTGCTTCCTGTCACTATAAATATCAAACTTGGTTTATCAAAAAGACCAATAAAGATTAATGGCATGGCCTAATGCCTTTAACTTTCTGTTAAGAGAGCTAAGTAAGAAAATGTTATTGATGTGATACTTAGAAATCCAGTGTTTTAACAGTTTCTTCATTTGGTTTTTGGCCTTGTCTCCTGTTTCCCTACCCTTTACCTGTCCCCTTTCCTCTTGCATTCTCTTCACAAAGTACTTTATACCCTTTTCCCCCGCTAATTACCTCTGCCTGAAATGGTCTTCTTGCTTTATTTTAATGAGATAAACTCAAAATTCCTATCTGTCCTGTAAGAAGCTGCTAAAGTGAGCCGAGATCGCGCCACTGCACTCCAGCCTGGGCAACAGTGCGAGACTCTGTCTAAAAAAAAAAAAAAAAAAAAAGCTGCTAAAACACTACTGCTTCTACAAAGCCTCCTATAAACTTCTAGGAAGCCATAGTCACTGCTTTGAAACCAAACCGTATCTTTTAACTACCTCTGCAATAGCACTCAGTTTACAATAAAGTTCTTAGGTTTCTCTCCTACTTAATAATGAACTTTTGAAAGGTGGTGAATGCTTCTTGAAATTGATGCTAAATCCTTTTTTAATCAAATGTTCTTCAAATTTGCCACAGTGAAATTTTTAATCATGTAGATTCTGAATTCAGCACAGCACATTCGAGAGCCTTGATTAGTGAAGGTGAGTACGTGAATGAATGGGTCACCATTGTAATATAAAGCATCTGTTGAAAGTGTAGTAATATTTTGATTTTATCTGCTAATTTTCACAAAACTCAAGATGCCATTAGTTGCAAAATACAACACCATGGCATTATGTACAAAATAAATAAGTATTTGCCAAGTGTACTCTAATACGATGCTTTTTCAACACTTGGAATAATTTTAGTAAGTTCTTATAGACATTTCTTGTAGACTTTTGTAGACAAATTTCATTTTTATCATCTGTGTTTCTCTCTCTCTCTCTCTAGTATGAAATGTGTTAGAATTTAGGCATTTATACATCATCTTAAGATTCAGAGGCATGAACCACTGTACCTGACTAGTACTTCATTTCTTTTTATGGCTGAATAATATTCACTATGTATACTTACCACAATTTCTTTATCTATTCATTGGTTAATGAACATTGGGTTATTTTTATCTTTCAGCTATTATAAATATTGCTGCTATAAATATGTGTGTATAAATATTTGAGTAACTTCTTGGCAATTGTCTTGAGTATGTAGCCAGGAATGAAACTGCTGGGTTATACGGTAATTCTGTACTTAACTTTTTGAAGAATTGTGGAACTGTTTTCAACAGTGGTTCCATCAGTGGCATTTTAATATCATTTTATATATCCTGAGCCAGCAACACCTAAAAGTCCTTCTGAATCATTCTTCATCATCTTTAAGCTAACTATTTTTTTTTAGCTTTCTCTTTCTATTGCTTTCTTTTTTTTTTTTTCTGGCAGACACGAGTCTTCGCTCTGTTACCCAGGCTGGAGTGCAGTGGCATGATCTCAGCTCACTGCAACCTCTGCCTCCCAGATTCAAGCAATTCTCTTGCCTCAGCTTCCCTGTAGCTGGAATCACAGGCGTGCACCATCATGCCCAGCTGATTTTTGTAATTTTAGTGGAGACAGGGTTTCGCCATGTTGGCCAGGCTGGTCGCAAACTCCTGGCCTCAAGTGATTCACTCACCTCAGCCTCACAAAATGCTGGGATTACAGATGTGAACCACTGTGCCTGGCCAGCATCCTAAATTTTTGACAATGTAGTTTGAATTGATAACAATTTAGCTTCAACAACATGCAAATTCTCTGCTCCTATACAGCTGTGCTCCCTCCTTATATTGTTATTGCTACAGTTTCCATTTGTAGATACTGTGCGCTCCTTGACGTAGATTCATAATTATTGTTTAATGCATTTAAAAAAATCACATGTGAAAGAAAAAGAGGAGTTACAAAGCAAACAACCCAATAACAATGGCTTTCATGTTTTGCTGTGTAATTAGCATTCTTTATTTCTTCCTATGGCTTCAAGTTACAGTACAGTGTTCTTTCATTTTAGCCTGACTCCCTTAAGCATTATTATTATTATTATTTTATTTATTTATTTTTTTTTTGAGACGGTGTCTTGCTCTGTCGCCCCCAGTCTGGAGTGCAGTGGCGCGATCTCGGCTCACTGCAAGCTCCGCCTCCCGGATTCACACCATTCTCCTGCTTCAGCCTCCCGGGCATTTCTTATAGGATAGACATACTAGCAAAGGAAGCCCCCAAATTTTCTTTATCTGGGAGTGTTTTTATTTTGACTTCACTTTTGAAGATTAATTTTGCCAGTTAGAGAATCCTTGTTTGACTTTTTTTTTTTTAGTTTAAGCTGTTTATGTCTTCCAGCTGGGCACAGTGATGCATGCCTGTAATCTCAACACTTTGGGAAGCTGAGGTGGGAGGATCGCCTGAGCCCAGGACTTCAAAGCTGCAGTGAGCTATGATCATGCCACTGCACTCCAGCCTGGGCAACAGAGTGAGACCCTGTCTCTAAAAATTAAATAAATAAATAAAGTCTTCCCACTGCCTTCTGGCTTCCAAGGTTCCTGATGAGAAATTGGCTGTCACTTTTATTGAGGATGCTGTTTATGTGAGGAATTGTTTCTCCTTTATTGCTTTCAAGATATTTCTCTTTGTCCTTGTTTCTGAAAAATTTGATTATAATGTATCTCTGTGTGCATCTCTTTGAGTTTATCCTTCTCGGAGTTTGCTAAGCTTCTCAGATGTGTAGGAATGTGGGAAGTTTTCAGCAATTACATCTTCAAATATTCTTTCTACCTGCTTCTCTCTCTTTTCTACTTTTGAATTTCCCCCAGTGCATATGCTGATAAACTTGATAGTGTCCCACAGATCTCTTAGTTTCTATTCATTCTTCTGCATTTTCTCATTTCTACTCTTCGTACTGGATAATTTTAACTGTTTTATCTTCAAATTTGCTGTTTATTTTTTCTGCTTGCTCAAGTCTGCTGTTGAAATACTTCAGTAAATTTTTCATTTGAGCTATTGACTTGTTTCTAGAATTTTTATTTTGTTCTTTTTGGTAATTTTTGTCTCTTTTTTGATATTCTCCACTTCATATATTATTCTCCTGGTTTCCTTTAGTTATTTTCTTAGATTTCCATTATCTCTCTCTCTCTCTCTTTTTTTTTTTTGAGACAGAGTTTTGCTCTTGTTGCGCAGGCTGGAGTGTGCAATGGCACAGTCTCGGCTCACTGCAACCTCTGCCTCCCAGGTTCCAGCGATTCTCCTGCCTCAGCCTCCTGAGCAGCTGGGATTACAGGTGCCTGTCACCATGCCTGGCTAATTTTTGTAACTTTAGTAGAGACAAGGTTTTACCATGTTGGCCAGGCTGGTCTCAAACTCCCAACCTCAGGTGATTCACCTGCCTCTGTCTCTCAAAGTGCTGGGATTACGGGAGTGAGCCACTGTACCTGGCCTCCATTAGCTCTTTAAGCATATGTAAGGCATTTGATTTAGTCTTTGTCTAGTAAGTCCAATGTCTGAGCTTTCTCAGAGACAGTTTCTATTATTTTTTTTTCCTGTGAATCGGTCATACTTTCCTGTGTTTTCATATTCTGTAATTTAGTGTTGAAAACTAAACATTTTGAATACTATTATGTGGTATATCTGGAGATTGAATTATCCCTCTACCCTCCCCAACTTTTTCTGTTGTTGCTGATTGAGGTTTGCAGTCATTCGTTTAGACACTTTTCCAAACTATTTTTGCAAAGGCTGTCTTTCTTGTCAGATGTAGTCACCAGAATCTCTGTTCTGATATCCCAGCAGTAAGTTAGTAACAGATAGAAATTTCTTTGAACACCTGGAACCCAAAAGAAAATGAACTTACTATCCCTATCTTTGCAGATTATCTCTGAGCTGAGACACTTACGAAATGCTTAGCCAGCCCACCTTGGCATTGACTTAACATTCACCTTCTGCTTGCACAGAGCTCAAAGATTGGCCAGGGGTGAAGCTTAGGGTCCTCTCAGGTCTTTCCTGAGCTCGTATCCCATCCTGATCTTGCACTCTGGAGTCCCTGATATACACAGTAACCCTTAAAAGCCCTTATTTCCCAAGAATTATCCTCTCAGCCTTCTCTTTCTCAGGTTTTATAATCTGTCTGCTTCTTGCCCACGTGCAATCCCCATCTTCTGTGCCTTGCCTTAGGGAGCTATAAGTAGTACAGGTCTTTAAATGCTTTGATCGACATCAGCCCAGGAAGCTGCTCCAGCCAGAGGTGGGCAAAATGAAAGCAAGCTTCTGTGCTGGTCGCTTGGACAATTATCAGACAGGCCAAAAAGCATAGTCATGATATTAATGGGATTCATATTGCACCTTCTGGTAACTTCAAAAACCACCATGACTACTGTCAAATTGGAGAATATTGGTGATAGGCAAGTGAGCAAAATCACCGTACCACTTTCTCACCAAAATTTAGCAGCCGCTTTTTTTCATTAAGTACTCACTTGGTTGTTGTAAGTGTTCTGTTCAGATTTTAGAGTTCCACAAAGGTTAATTCCATCAGTGTTTTCCAGCTTTATAATTGCTTCAGTGGAGTGACTTGATGCTTCCTACTCCATTTTCTGTGATGCCAATATCACTGTTTTAAAAAATTGCTGGTACTTAATTTTATTAGAGAGTGCCAGTGGAATGCTGTCAGATGACTTAGATTCATATTCTTTTCTCAAATGGTTTGTTATTTTTGGTTTGTTGACTGAAAAATGTAAGAGTTACTATTATCCAGTTATACCATTATTGCTGATAAAACCCCTTCCATAGGCTGGAGACAGTGTAGTTAAGTTACTAAGAAATCAGTAAGTGATAATCACTGCTGTTTTTTCTCTGACTCTTTTCCCCTCCTCCTCCACCAGCATTGTGCCCTGTTCTAAACCTAGCTTCAATCCCCAGACTGCAGTTTTCCCATCCTGCTGACCTGCTGTAAATCTATTGCGTATGGACATACTGCTTGTCAGCTAATCCTGTCTATATAGATCCTGGATTTGGCTTGCTGCTGGGTCGGTGATTTTTCCTAGCTGCCAGTATCCTGGGCATTCATGAGAATGAAACTATAAATTCTATATGCTATCCTTTTGGAAACTAAGCAAATGTTATAGTGAATGTATGTAATGGTTAGTTAACAAAGATTAAATTCTCCAGTCTCCAATCTTGTTTTAAAATAACAATCATATTAAACATTGCAGAGGCATGACATCATTCCCTGATGATCTGCTACAAAGCCAGATGGAATTATCCATGTCTCTTAGAAAAATGTAGGAAAGGGATATCTCTAAGTATATGATTGACAGATGTTAATAATACCACCATCAAGAATACACTGTCTTAGGCCAGACGCAATGGCTCATGCCTGTAATCCCAGCACTTTGCGAGGCTGAGGTGGGCAGATCACTTGAGGTCAGGAGCTTGAGAAGAGCCTGGCCAACATGGTGAAACCCCGTCTCTACTGAAAATACAAAAATTAGCTGGGGGTGGTGGTAGGTGCCTGTAATCCCAGCTACTCAGGTGGCTGGAGAATCAGTTGAACCTGGGAGGCAGAGTTTGTAGACAGCAGTGACCGCACTACTGCACTCTAGCCTGGGCAACAGAGTGAGTGAGACTCCATCTCAACAAAACCCAAAAAAAAACCACACAAAAAACCAAAAAAAAACCCCCACCATCTTGATGTCTCAAGATATATACAATCTTGTCACTAATTTTATATTAATGTGTTCTGTCTATACGAAAAAATTGTAGGCTCAAAATTTTGTAAAGTCTTTGTGTGGCGGGGGGAGGAGTTTACCCGCAGCATACATTTTGCCAAACTAATTTTTAAATATATGAAGTCCCAGATTTCTTGATTATAAATTGTTCTACATGAGTTTTTAAGGAACGTAATTCTCAGATTGGGAAAAATATACCTTTTGCCTGTGGCCTAGCCTGTGCCATTGAGATTTGGATCTAATCAAATGACTTAGAAAAATCTTTAGTATGTCTTCCAGTTACCTGGGAAGTGAGTGATTCTGATGCACGTTGTCTAAGGACATTTTGAGATAAGTGACATACAAAAAGAATAAGCATGATTGTAGAGAAATAATGAAATAAGTCAAAAAAGAAACATGACTTTTCATAGCCGCCCATGAAGCAGACCTACTTATATCCATTTCTTAAGCGAGGAAAGTTCCTCTGAGACACAAGACATTAGCGAATCTTAGGGGACAATGTCAATACATGAAGAAGTGCGGATGCAAAGCCTGGTCTTCCCAACTCAATGATTTTTTCTTCCTTTTTGGTGTCTCTGAGATATATATATATATATGTATGTGTGTATTTTTTTTGGAAAAAGTCTGGCTCTATCTCCCAGACTGGAGTGCAGTGGTGCGATCTCAGCTCACTGCAACCTCAACCTCCCAGGCTCAAGCGATTCTCCCACCTCAGTCTCCCGAGTAGCTGGGATTACAGGTGTGTGCCACCATGCCTGGCTAATCTTTATATTTTCTGTAGAGACAGGGTCTCCCCATGTTGCCCAGACTGGTCTTGAACTCCTGAGCTCAAGCTATCTGCCCGTCTCAGACTCCCAAAGTACTGAGATTATAGGCGTGAGCCACTGTACCTGGCCTCTGATATATAATTTAATTAAGTCAGTAAGAAAAAGACCGAGCTTGTTCTTTTCTTTCCCTCAAATTTCAGATGTAGAAATTAAGGTATATTGCTGTTCCAACAACAGCTATATATATTGGTACTTTGCTATAGGATGTGTGTGCCAGTGGGTGCCTAGTCATCTACTGCCTGCCTTCACCTCTGGACATCTCTCTGAATTAGCACAAAGTGGCTCCCTGCCCCAGTGGAGGCCAGAGCCCTTGGTGTGTGTCTCCCCACTGGTGAGGAATTGCTGTTGTAAAGAGTGGAAAGAAGCGGATGTTCTCAACAAGGAACTAAGACAGACATATCCAGAGTGTGGCAGAGTGACGCCATCTGCCCTTTTGCAAGTACCAGTTCAGCTGCTTCACAGAGGAATGGAAAAGCAATTTAGGATCTGTGGTCTACTCTTAGGAAGAGGCAATGATTGTTCTTAGTGTGAGACCCATCAGGCTTGACTCATTAGTCAGATTTTAAAAAATCCAACTGTGGGAGGTCTACTGAAGCCATTAAGGAAGGAGAGCACTGACTCTCTCTATCATCCTTAGAGATTTCCCCAAATCGCTGGATTGGGGAAAGGCTACTATTCTCCAGTAGTTAAACTAATATTATGTATCTACTCTGTGTTAAGAATTGTGCTGGTGTGGGGAATACAATAGAGAATACAGGAGATGATAGTCATTGTCTTATTGGAGAATAGTCAATGAAAAGAAGGAACAATAAATCAAACAATTCAGAAATAAATAATTGTTCTGAAAGGATGATGTAAAATTATTTATCACAACCTGGATATTCTGAAAGGAAATAAGATGGTAGAATATGGAATGTACTTTTGATAGGGTGGACAAGCTATTTTGGGGAAAACAAACATTTTAATTGAGATCACAAGGATCAGAAAATCCATTGGTGTGAATAACTGAGAAAAGAACATTTCAGGCAAAAGAACAGAAAGCATTGGCAAAGGTGCCAAGGTAGAGATGAGGGTGGCAGCTCTAGGAACGGAGGAAATGCCTGTTTGTGGGGCTCAGGGCATGAAGAAAGGCCTATGATCAGGCTGGGAAGGGAGAGATTTGCCGATTTGTAGATCATGATCAGAATGCCAATTGTGTGAATGCTTACTGCAGGACAGTGTTGTGGAAATAAGACGTGTTTTAAATATGATTAGTACTGTTTACTATGAATATGGCAAACAAGAAGAAATGAGAGTGATTTACCACTGACCAGGGCTACCAATCTCATTTCTTAACACAGTAGTTTTATAAGTTCTCTTTTACACATATATGCAACCCCAAATCCCTCCCGTCTAATTCTTTTTTTTTTGGAGACAGAGTCTCCCTCTGCCACCCAGGCTGGAGTGCAGTGAGGCGATCCCGGCTCACTGCAAGCTCGGCCTCCTGGGTTCACGCCATTCTCCTGCCTCAGCCTCCCGAGTAGCTGGGACTACAGGCACCCGCCACCACACCCGGCTAATTTTTTGTAGTTTTAGTAGAGATGGGGTTTTACCGTGTTACCCAGGATGGTCTCGATCTCCTGAGCTCGTGATCCGCCCACCTCAGCCTCCCAAAGCGCTGGGATTACAGGCCTGAGTCATCGCGCCCGGCTTCCTCCCATCTAATTCTTTAGAATTACTTTGGAATTCAAAAGGGAGGAAAGTCTTCGTACTCATAAATGAACGACTTGCAATATCTATTTGAAAAACGATGCTAGTCAACATTTGGAGAAGAGATTTAACAATAAGCAGAAGTAGAATATAGATCTGGAAAAGATAATCTGATATATATTAGAAAAGAAAGGCCGGGCGCGGTGGCTCAAGCCTGTAATCCCAGCACTTTGGGAGGCCGAGGCGGGTGGATCACGAGGTCAGGAGATCGAGACCATCCTGGCTAACATGGTGAAACCCCGTCTCTACTAAAAATACAAAAAACTAGCCGGGCGTGGTGGCGGGCGCCTGTAGTCCCAGCTACTCGGAGGCTGAGGCAGGAGAATGGCGTGAACCTGGGAGGCGGAGCTTGCAGTGAGCCGAGATCGCGCCACTGCACTCCAGCCTGGGTGACACAGCGCGAGACTCCGTCTCAAAAAAAAAAAAAAAAAAAAAAAAAGAAAAGAAAGCAAGACATGGTATTCTTTCAGAAGAAGAAAGGAATGTAACATTGAAGATAGAAGAAGGATTAAGAATATTTTTGTTAGTTAAGATTTTGACTTTTAGCATATGTGCATAACTTTTGCATGTATTGGGCTATATTCATTTCACGTGGATATATTTATTTCTGTCATTGCTAGTCACAGACAGTTCAGACTGTCTTAATTTCGCCCAGATAATCTCATTTAATCTTTAGAAAACATTAATGAGCAGGTATAATTATCCTCATTCTACAGATTAAATAATTGGAATTTACAAAGTTTAATAACTCCTTGAAGCTCATGCAAACAATATGCAGTAGAATGAAAAATCAAATGCAGGTTGATTTTCAATTCATACTTTTTCATTTGGTTATTGAAATGTGATTCATGTACTATAACATTAACCTTTTAAAGTGTACAATTCAATATTAAAAAAAAAAAATTCCCAAGGTTGTGTATACATCACCACTGTACTTTGACCTCCTCAACTGTTCTTATTCCTACACAAGTGAGGGAATGCTGGGTTATTTTGGTTTGTTTACTCATTTTGTTTTGTCTTTTGGAGAAAAGCTTGGTCATTTAGAGACAGTGTTAAGTAAGATGAGTGGAATAAAGCAAGGCAAAGAGGGCCAAGAAATCCCAGCTGGAGAAACATCTAGGTAAAAGCAAGAGGGCACCTTTTTTTTTTTTGGCAACTCCAAATTGCCCTTTTATGGATGGAGGATGGGTGAATTTTGGAAATAAGCACATTAAGGTACACTATGTTAGCTTTAACATGAATTTCTGCAAGATGTTTGGATTAAAAAATAAACATCAGCTAAATATAATGCCTTACATAATATTTTATAAAGATAATAGCTTTCTCAGTCTTTTTCAATCTCTCTCTTAAACTCTCAGTCTCAAAATATCTATTAATCTTCCTTTCTCTTTCACATACACACACTGACTTTGTACCATTGCACAAATAATACATATTTTGAATGGAAAAGGGCTGACATATTGATCAAATAAACCTCTCTTTAAAAGAAAGATGTGTCTAGTTAATTATGAGAAACTGGGCAATGTTTTAGTATTCTACAGGTGCTGAAGAACCATGAAGCAGTAGAAAGGGAATGGACTGTGGAATTAAATTATTGTGAATTTAATTCCCAATTCTGGTAAATACCAAATGTCTGAGCTTGGGTAAGTCACTTATCATGTATGTTGTAAGTTCTTCATCTGTAAAGTGAAATTAAATAATATCATTTCATATTTATTATTTTAAAGAACCAAATAATTTCAATAATATATATTATTTGTTAATAATAACTCAATTCATCATTAATAATTTATTAATAAAGAAATATTATTGGTAATAAAACAGTTACCAAATATTTTGTTTGAATTATATGAAATCACATATGTCAGGAGTCCTAAATCCATTTCTGTGGACCCTGGGATTCTATGCAAAATATATTTATATGCATTCTGGAGGCAAAAGTGTGTATAATCTTTATCAGGTTTGTCAGATTTCTTAAGTTATTAGTCTTAAAATAGTCAAGGCTCAAAACAAAGGCTTCCAAAAGGTGACTTTCCTATTCCCTTCTCTTGAAAATATTAATATATACAAGAAAAATAATAAATACAAGAAATATATATATATATATATATCTTTATTTTTATTGGAAATGCAGTCAAAGTAATTTACTAATTAAGCCCCCGAACCAACACAATAGCAAGGCAGTTGCTAATAGAATGGAATAGAGGCAAGTATTCAGAATTACACTGAGGAGAATTTGTTCATCAAATGTAGACGCATGTATAGCATAGCCATTGATATCTTGGTCTCCTGAATGACACATTCTGACTCCCACACTCAGTAATGACCCTGACAGGAGCTAGCATTTACATACATGTTATAGCTAGTAACAATTACATCGTATTGTCTTAAGCCACGGACATTTTAAAAGTTGCTTTCTTACTTAGAAAAAGTCTAAGGAGTGCCTAAGGGAGTTTGTGAAGAGGTGGTGCTTTTTAAAATCAATCCAAGATCTAGACTCTTGCCTTTGGTGGCTTCATCATCCTCCAATGACTTTGGCATGTCCTCCATTCAGTCTGTGTTCCGTGGTGAGTAGGTACATTGCAAACTTACCCGCAAAGGCCTAGGGAGCTGAGAGGCTGAAAAAAGAGGCTGACAAATCTGGTTTCTCAGAAAGTCTATGCCTGTAACCCTTACATAAATTAGGTCAATTTTTATTTTTTGGAGGTCCTAAAACATCCCGAAGTGTCTGGGTCTGTCATGAAGTGATTTTCTTTACTTACTACAAGGTCAGAAACTTTGTAAGGGCGTCGTACAGACGAGGTTTCGGGCCAGTCTTTCCAAGGGGCTTTTTATTGGCTCTATAAAGTCAATTTTAATTCCTCAAAGTAGTCTGGTTATATTTGAAAATATGCCATTCCAGTCACAGCCTTGGCAAAATAATCAGTGTCTCCAGTGTCATGTTACAAAAGAAAACATTTTTATTGAACTTATACAAGCATCTATTTTGCTATAAAATAAGAATACCCATGAATAATTTCCAAATTGTGAAAAATCAAGTAGAGAGAAAGCTAAATGTTTCAGTTTTGCTCACGAAAGTACACTTTACCTAATTGCTATAAGCTATAATCACTAAAAAGGGGGAAAAAGGCTTTCTTAACTCTGGAAAACAAAGCCTAAGAAGAATCAGCAATGTTTCAAACAAAAAGTTATAAAGATTATTTCAGTTTTTTACCAGTTTAGTCCCATGTAATTCTTGCTCTGCTGCTGGGTTAGCCATCTTCATGAGCATATCTCTTTTTTTTTTTTTTTTTTGAGACAGAGTTTTGCCCTTGTTGCCCAGGCTGGGGTGCAATGGCGCGATCTCGGCTCAGTGCAACCTCCGCCTCCCGGGTTCAAGCGATTCTCACCATGTTGGCCAGGCTTGTCTCGAACTCCTGACCTCAGGTGATCCAGCCACCTTGTCCTCCCAAAGTGCTGGGATTACTGACATGAGCCACTGCCCCCGGCTGCATATCAGCTTTTTAATTACAGTTCTTAAAGTTTTCTCCGAGTCCAATGGTGTATTATCCAAAGTTATCAGAAACCTGTATTCAAAATTACTTGTCAAGGTCCTTTTCATGAAATTTCTGGAAGACACAAAACTTTAGGATTTGCCACAGGTTTTTAGAAAAAGGGATCAGAATAAAACAATTATTGAATACACCAAGACATAGATTTTTAGGTATCTCATACAATTTTGAAACACATATTAATACAAATATAACTCGAAGAAAGTGAAACACCATTTCTTACTTGACAATGTTTCCCATCTAATTTTAACATACCGAATAAGCCTAACACGTCTCTTCTGGCCTTTCAGGGGAACTATGTGTTATCTCAAAGTTATTTGGGGCCCAAGAACCTTGATTTTAGAATTTGAAATTTGATTTTGGAAAGTATATCAAATATCAAAAGTTTAAAACACTGTCAAAATAAGAAGGGCTTACGGCACTTGATCAAAATGAAATAGAATCACAGGTCACTGTAAGATAATAGTCTTTCATTTAACCAGAGTGATAATTCAAAGATTTCAAAAAGCAATATCCTTTACTTTGATAGAGAAGAGACTCAGTTTTTCAAACTGACAGAACTAAGAAAGACAGTATGAGATGGAATTGTTTTTTTTTTTTTTTAATTACCAGTTTATTCAAAAGGTGAACAAAAATCATTTACTACTGCTGATTAATACTCTCTAAAATTCTTGTTCAAAGAAAAAAATCAAATTTTATTTTATATTAGTGTATTATCAATACTAAATCTAATTTTAATAAAAATCTTATAAACAAATTCATCCATTCTTAGCTTCAGACCACAAAAGATAAGATTTTCATAAACCTTTTATAACTTCTTACAAGTTGTTCTATATCTTTTCTTTCCCTAGCTTTCTATGTTCATTCAGTTTCAGCTATCATTCTTTTTACTTATTCAATTTAAAACAACCTTAAAAAAATCTCTAAACTAGAAAAAATTACTTTCCCTTTAGCAGAATACACATACTCATGTCTTTTTTACAACCTTCCTTTCTTAAAAACACCTTACTTTTTTAATACATTCTGTATATTGAATTTTTTCTCTTATATCTAGTAGTTTTAAATATATATATATAGGGATTACAATTTTAACTCTTATTAACTCTAATTTCCAGTGAAAAATCTAGGAAGTAATTTTGAACTGTTTTTTGTTATTGTTTTTGTTTGTTTGTTTTTGAGATGGAGTTTTGCTCTTGTTGCCCAGGCTGGAGTGCAATGGCGCCATCTCTGCTCACTGCAACCTCCGCCTCCCAGGTTCAAGAGATTCTCCTGCCTCAGCCTCCCAAGTAGCTGGGATTACAGGCATGTGCCACCACGCCTGGCTAATTTTCTATTTTTAGTAGAGACGGGGTTTCTCCGTGTTGGTCCGGCTGGTCTTGAACTCCTGATATCAGGTGATCTGCCCACCTCAGCCTCCCAAAATGCTGGGATTACAGGCGTGAGCCACTGCACCTGGCCTTGAACTGTTTTATAACAGTATTTGTAGATGAAAATAAATTTCATAATTTATTAGAAAGATGTTTCCCTAATTTTTGTTTATGAGATTTAAATATGTTTAACTTTTCTATAGTATATAAAAAATAAGATGCCAAAGAATGCAAACTTATGTTTGATAAGTAATGTTTTAGTATTTTAACATTTCTAGACATGACTTCAGCATTTTATGATTATTTATTTTTAAAATTAATTAATTATATATTTTAGTGGTGCCATGACTTAATTTAATGTAACATGAGTTTAAGATATTAAATTACTGAAAAACACTGAAACTATGACGCAGCTACCCTCCATAATGACTTCTTCAGTTTCCTGTTTTTTGTTGTTGTTGTTTTCTTTTTTTTTTTTTTTTTTAACTTTTTAAATTTTTGAGATGAGGTCTTGCTTTGTCACCCAGGCTGGAGTGCAATGGCACAATCTGGGCTTAGGGCAACTTCTGCCTCCGGGGTCAAGTGATCCTCCAACCTCAGCCTCTGAGTTACTGGGACCACAGGTGCGACCACACCCCACTAATTTTTGTATTTTTGGTGGAGATGGGGTTTCACCATGTTTCCTAGACTAGTCTCGAACTCTGGAGCTCAACCGATTCACCCACCTTGGCCTCCTAAAGTGCTGGGATTACAGGGGTGAGACACCACACCCAGCCAAACTTTCCATTTTTCTTGGTCCCCAACTACTCATCTGGCACCCAAGGACGGCTATGTAGGCTAGGACCTATCTGGGTCCTGAACTTACACATCAAGTGTAGAGCTCAGGACAAAGGACAGAGCTATGAAGATGATCTCTGACCTTTTTAGGCATAGCTAGGAAGCTCAACTGGGCCAGGCAGTGCTCAGCTGCCTTAGGCTTTACAATGGCCGTTCGAAGCACAGAATCTAATGACTCTAAGATGTAAGCTCACAGGCAAGTTAAGCAAGTATCAAACACATCAGAGAAGCCACCATTTTATGACTTTAAAAAATCTGGAAGGAAGTCAAAGTCATGTAAACTTGAATAGTGTTTGGGCTTATTGACTTACAGGCACTCATTTATTTATAAGTCAATTTGGCATTATGTAGATAATATACAAACAGGCACATACACAAGTGTACATAAAATACAGACAAATAAGGATTTTTATGGCTTTCATTTTTAAATTTTAGCTATGAGAAGGGTAAAACTCACTAGCTTAAAAGGACAGTTTGATTCCAACTTTGTAAATGGAACAAGCTAAAGTTTATCTGTCCCACATGGCCAAAGCCCTTACAGAGCTTTAGAACAAACAGGGTAGCAAGTTTACATGTGAAAGTGCAGCATAAGAATTCAGCTTTTCTAAGAAGGGATTTCAGTGTGTTGGAGGAAAATTTTAAAAGAATGCCAAGGTAACACAAAATTACAGGAATTCACTAAAGGATTTTATAAGGAGATCAATTTCATTTATGTAGTTAGCTTCTCATTTTATTTCCATTTTCCAACTGGACCACTGAGCTTAAGGCGGCACCCATTAACAAATAGGGCCCACAAAGCATTTGCCATTTCTGGGGCCTAATATTCATCTTACGTAAAAAGTAGATATAGCTGGAAGGTAGAACACTTAGATCCCCCCAAATCAAGAATCCCATTTTTTTTTTTAATTTAATTATTTTTTTTTTTTTTTGAGACGGAGTCTCGCTCTGTCACCCAGGCTGGAGTGCAGTGGCCGGATCTCAGCTCACTGCAACCTCTGCCTCCCGGGTTCCCGCCATTCTCCTGCCTCAGCCTCCCGAGTAGCTGGGACTACAGGCGCCGCCACCACGCCCGGCTAATTTTTTGTATTTTTAGTAGAGACGGGGTTTCACCGTGTTAGCCAGGATGGTCTCGATCTCCTGACCTCGTGATCCGCCCGCCTCGGCCTCCCAAAGTGCTGGGATTACAGGCGTGAGCCACTGCGCCCAGCCCCATTTTTTTTTTTTTTTGAGACAAAGTTTCACTCTTGTTACCCAGGCTGGAGTACAGTGGTGTGATCTTGGCTCACCGCATCCTCCACCTCCCTGGTTCAAGAGATTCTCCTGCCTCAGCCTCTTGAGTAGCTGGGATTACAGGCGTGTGCCACTATGCCTGGCTAATTTTTGTATTTTCAGTAGAGACAGGGTTTCTCCATGTTGGTCAGCCTGGTCTCGAACTCTCGACCTCAGGTGATCCACCTGCCTCAGCCTCCCAAAGTGCTGGGATTACAGGTGTGAGCCACCATGCCCGGCCCCATATTTACATTTAATCCTGGTTCCCCCCACAAAAGGGAAAATCCACGGGACTAGACCATGCAACATTTCCACACTGCACCTCACTGCAGGGACATTCCTTTGAAGCTGGTGGGCAACCCAATTTGTCATCAGTTTATCCCCCACGGGAGTTGTATCCCTCAGTGTTGAGTGTTTCCATAGACTCTAGGTGTTCAAACAATGCTTTTCTTATCTAAAGATGCGAAAAACAACACCACCACCAACAACAAAAAGGAGTGGCCCCTGCAGTAATAACCACTCGTGGTAAATGCTGACGGCCACATCCAGAACTACAGCCACATCCAGAACTGCAGCCCCCATCAGTGACTTGTCAGCATTGCACACTCATGAGGTCGTAGTCTTTCATAGTACAATGTAATAATCCCCGGTACTCCTGAAAGCCAAAGATATCATGAAGCTCAATGCGAAAGAGACCAGAGCTTTAGACCTGAGAGAAACCTTCCCCTGTGTCTTGGGACTCCATAAAGAAGGCAGAAGCCCCCTTGAAAAGGTGCATGGCAGCTTTTTCTGTGTTCCTCAAGGGTTCGTAGTGACTTCACATAAGTCCCTATTACAACATTTAATAAAGATTTACAGACAAAAGCAATGTCTCGGGCAGCTGTGAGATGGTGTTCCCCCCATCCACCCTCCAGAATATATCCTTTACATAGTAAGCTTTTTTTGGTAAAGCATGCAGTTGGTCATGCCTCAGACTTTTTGCAAAACCAGTGACCACTGGGAAAGTTAAACATCTTTGTGAGGAGTTATCTCTACTATGGGAACCCTTTGGTATGCAAGAGCCAAACATCGGACATCATGGTGGTTTCCTTTCAAGATGGCATCACTCTTGTCATGCGACAGGCTGTTTTCCTACAGCCACTGATCCGGACCATCCTTTTTTTTTTTTTTTTTTTTTTTTTTTTTTTTTGAGATGGAGTCTTGCTTTGTCGCCAGGCTGGAGTGCAGTGGTGTGATCTCAGCTCACTGCTACCTCCACCTCCCGGGTTCAAGCAATTCTCCTGCCTCAGCCTCCCAAGTAGCTGAGACTACAGGAATGTGCCATCATGCCCAGCTAATTTTTGTATTTTTAGTAGAGATGGGGTTTCACCATGTTGGCCAGGATGGTCTCGATCTCTTGACCATCCACCTCATGATCCACCCACCTTGGCCTCCCAAAGTACTGGGATTATAGGCGTGAGCCACCATACCCAGCCCATCCACTTCTTAAACATGTTCATCTGGAAGGACTCACACCATTTCTTCTCACAATCTGTTGGCCAGAAGTTAATTGTGTTGCTACACCTAACTGTGAGGAAAGTTGGAAAATGTAGCTTAACATGCAGTAAAAGAAAATGGATTTTGAGGAACTCATGGTGCACTCCATCACACTAGCTTCATTGAATTGAGCACATAATTTCTTTTCTTCTCTCAAGTTCTCACTTTTCTTATATATATGATAAAGAGTTTAATACTTTCCTCATGGGGTTAAGTATTAGAGGAACTAATCAAGGCAAGTCTTTCACACTTTTCTTGGCATAAGGTAAGGGTTCAATAAATGTTTGTTATCATTATATGTATTATAATTTCAGCAGAAGCCATAACACCTTTCCTGAGAGAAGTTAATGCTGTCTGGGTGAATATACAGTTCTCATCAGCAAAGATTCAAAGTAACCCAGTACCTCAAAAGACTTCTGTTCAAAAAATGAAAACAAACAAAATTAAACCAACACACACATATACACAATACCTCTTCACAGCTAATGCTTAAAGGGAGGGTTTGGTGATCTCTTGCTCAAGGCCAAATATGAGTTTTTCTATAGCTTCTAGGATGAGAAAAAAATGAATCCAAATTTGATTCTTTGATAAAGTGGTTGTCACCAGGGCTAACTATTCCAGCAATCACTAAGTGTGAATTGAATTATAGCCTAAATGCCTTTCCATTCAATTTTGTGGTTTATGCCTGCCACCAGCTACAGGTGTCTGGCTGCTGAATAAAGAAAGAAAGACACAGCACTCACCAGTAATCATACACCGTAACTACAGATCATTCTGATTTCTCAAAGTGTAATCTGGGTAAGTTAGAGAATGTAAAATGCAAGCACATTATCCCTAGCAAGTTTTAGTAGAAGCTAATATTTGTAGGACGTATTTCAATCTAGCACAGAATACCAATTTTTGTCCTTGGAGCTCTTGTATACTTCATTTACTCTTCCTCCTCTCTTTGATAGTCTTTCTTCCTATACAATTGATTATTAGGTCTTCAAGTCATACATAGAACATCTGAAACATCCTGAAATAGGGCCATGAGTGGAGGCACATGCCTGTAATCCCAGTTACTTGACAGGCTAAGGCAGGAGGATTGCTTGAGACCAGGAGTTCAGACCAGTCTGGGCAACAAGCAAGACCCTGTCTAATAAAAAAAAAGTCCCTTATAAAGGGACATTTGGCAAATATTTGATAGATAAATAGAAAAAACCTTTAAACTGACTGTATGATATTAACACATAGGATTAGAATAAAGACTTACAGAGCTAAAACTCTGTATAAGAGTTAGGAGGTGTTTGCCTGTTTTCCCATCTGGAAAATAAAGACTTGACTTCCCCAGTAAGATGGGGTCCAGGCAAATAGATATATCTAACAATTGAAATTTGTATATATGTAAATGTATATGTACACATGTCTCACACATATCTGTATATGAGATATACATATATATGACTCAATGAATCAATAGATACAGCTAGATAACTGGAGAGGTTATTTAATTAACAAAGGGGCATTGACAAAGTTTAATTGTGATTAACAAAATAATTACATTTTTAATTAAGAAAGTAATATAAAGAAGAAAAAATATCTGATAAGGATGACTGAACCATCACGGTGGAAAGAAAACTCCATATATTTTACTACAGTAATAATAATGGATATTTACTTAATTTCTACTTTGGATTAAGAACCTTGCTACAAACTTGGTATGTGTATCGTTTTAAACACCCTCATAGAATGTATTTGATTATTTCATTTCATTTATTTCACTGATAAAGAAACTAAGGCTTAAATAAATTGGTTTGTCAAGCTTCACCCAGCTGTCAAGTGCAGAACCAGGATTTGATTCCAGATTTTTCGAAGCTCCAAGCCTTCGCTTCTCTTAGCATCAAGGAATATGTGTCTTAGTTTAAAGGAAAATGTGGCTAGCATGCCAGTGAATGTCTTCTGCTTTCACTTCATTTTTAAATTTTTACTGCATTTATAGACGCTAGAGAATTATGTGTGTGTGTGTGCACATGTGTATCTCTCTAGCTCTCACATAACATTAACAATGTCCTGTATTTATCTACTCTCTCTACCAATATTGCCATTCTGTTGGCCAACTAGTAGAGTTGTAAAGACACTCCGCAATTCGTTATGGCCCAGAAACTGAACATCGTGAGTTCCTTTGATGCCCCTCCACTATACAGAGAACCACAATTCTGTGAGTTTTGAATTCCAGTGAATTTAACACTAAACAGTGTGAAAAAGTTGTTTTTTCCCTAAATTCTCAACCTGTACACTTGGTATTGTCAGGTGTTCTATACTATTAGCCAGTTTACTAGATGTGACTCTCTCCCTGTCTCTCTGAAGGGTTGTTTTTATGTTTTCTCTTCCCCTTCTTTAGCTTGTTTCCTCAAAGTTCCTTCTGTCATTTTGTCCTATATCCTCCCTGTTTTGTGTTCGTTTGTTTGTTTTGTTTTGTTTTGTTTTGAGATGGGGTTTTGCTCTTTTTGCCCAGGCTGGAGTGCAATGGCACATTCTTGGCTCAATGCAACCTCCGCCTCCTGGGTTCAAGTGATTCTCCTGCCTCAGCCTCCTGAGTAGCTGGGATTACAGGCACACCACTATGCCCGGCTAATTTTGTATTTTTAGTAGAGATGCGGTTTCACCATGTTGGCCAGGCTGGTCTCAAACTCCTGACCTCAGGTGATCCGCCCACCTCGGCCTCCCAAAGTGGTGGGATTACAGGCGTGAGCCACCACGCCCGACTGTCCCTGTTTTTATGTTTTACTTATTCTAGCTTATGTTACTCATGTTAATTTTTACAATTGTCTGGTGATTGCTGACTTTTTCTCATTTTAACAGCAGGGCAGTAAAAAGCTGATGAAAAGCTCTGGAAGGGACTTCTTTTAATGTGAGCCGGACGGTAGAGTGATCTGGCTGATCCATTTCACCAGGAAATCTCTGACATTACTAGTTTTATTTTTTTTTTTAACCTAGACTGGGTATCTACTGTTTGTTACATCCAGTCTTCACAAAAATAGTACAAGGAAAGTTAGAGTTTCTATACTTTTAGATAAACGACTGAGGATTCAGGACATTTATATGCTTTATTTCTGAGCAGACACTTCCAGTGTTCAATTTGATAAAGGCTTTTGGCCTGTGTCCTGAGATACAGGGGAAGGGTTGGGGAGAGGGTCTTAATGTTCAAAATGTAATCTTTTACTTAACTCCTCCCTCCATTAGTAGTAAACCAATTCTTTATCTTTTGTCTTTGTCCTTGTGATTGTGCCTTTTGGTGTTGTCCTCTCTACTTACATTATAAAAATTTTTGAGGAAGAACTTCATGCTGTGTTGAATCAACCAGCTCTAAACAAAAAGCCATCATGATTTTAATCTACATTTCTTTGATTACTGATGAAGCCATATATGTGCAAACATGTTTCTGCTAAATTCCTGTTCATGTATGTGTACATTTAAAAAATCAGCTACATATCTTTAGAAATTCTTTATGTATTTTAGTACTAATTTTGTTACAAATGTTGCAGAAAGGTAGTTACTGTTCAACCACTTCATGTAAGAGAGAATGTACTGAATAATTGTAGAGGCAAATAAATAACAGTATCTACTGTTTGTTATATCCAGTCTTCACAAAAATGGTAAAAGGAAAATTAGATTTTCTATACTTTTAGATAAACAACTGAGGATTCAGGACATTTATATACTTTGTTCATATTCCTTCAATTTCTTAGATTGACTGGAGTGTAAGTCCAAATCTGAAACCACTCTATTTCAACTACTATTCTGACATTTGTTATTCTCAGACAGAGCAAAATTCTAGGCCATATCTATTTGGGAATGGTCTTTGGATTGCAAAAATGCAATAGAACATATCTATTCTAAATAAAATGGAAGAAAACTCTATAATTAAATTTTAGAATATATGTTATAGTTTTCGTGTATGTGTGTGTGTGTGCATGTGTGCTTTAAAAACAAGGCTGATAAATCTTATTTTGTTCAACTAGGACTTGTCTGCTACTAAAATTCAAGTCTACCAATTGGAAATTTTGTTTTGAAAGGTAAGGAAGAGAAGGAAGAAGATATAAAAAATTGTGCCTCACAGATTCTCCTTATTGTATGATTTTATTCTCTCTCAGACTCTCCTAGTATTTCCTGACTATTATTCTAATATTATATCAATTATTTGAAACAAGTCTTGGAAATCAAACTAGGAAATAAGACACTTATTTTTTTCATGTTTTATATGTGTTATATTAATGAGCAGAAGTAATCTACTGTAAAGTATGGAGAATACTATATGGAGTACAATTTCTCAATAAACTAAAATGCATAACCTTTTTCTCTACAAATGTTTTCTTTATGGCATAGTATAAGAAATATGGATGGGAATTGATGACAGAAAATGCTTTCGGTGTTTTCTTTGAGATCACAAAAATGTTCCCAGGTTGTATGTGGTATGAAAGAAGTCAGACCAGAATCTGTATTCCCAGGGCACTTCAGTGGCCTTTCAAAAATGTTTTCCATGGAGAGGAGACCAGAATCATAACTAAGATCTAAGACTGGAGATGAAAGGGTAATTACCCACTGAGGAATATACCACACATTATTGCTGAAAAGCGGAAGGACTCCTGAGAACTCTGCTCTTGATCATCCTGCCCTGCCGGAAAATGGCATGCATTGTATTTGGAGAACATATGATACTGAGCCGGAATTAATTCATTTCCCAACTTTTCCTCTTCAGAGTTTGAATGGTTTGGGGTCAAGTTGATCAATTTATTTGAGTCTTAATTTTCTTCACCTACAAAAGTAAGGAGGGAAATCTCTGCCACACATTGTCATTTTAAGAATCAAATTATACAATCACCAGAAAGTGCTTTGTAAGCAATAAAACATGGCACCAATGAGGTTATCATTAGTAGTTTGATTAGCTGATCACTGTTGCTAATCATGATACATCAAACAGACTTTGCTATAATGGCTTAAATACTTACCACTTATATGACTCAGTAATTCTGCACAGTGGATGAAAATCATGGTATCGCTTGTGGATTAGGGAGGCAGTAGTGCTAGAGTGAAAATCAGAGTGTGCGTCCAACAGACTGGGGTTCCTCACTCCTTTACTTACTGGCTGTGTGTCCTTGGGCAAATTTCAGAACCTCTCTGATTTCTGATTTCCTTATCTAAAAATTGCAGGTTCTCATTTCTACCTCTAAGTGTTGCAATAATCACATAATATTTTTAACATCAATGATTTTACAAGTTCCTGGAACTTAGTAGAAGCCCAGTAATTATTACTCCTGTACTTCTCAAATTCATTTTATTGTACAAATAGTTTGGATGTTCAAATAACATTTTTGAGTAATTCCTATGTGTTGTGGGATGAAGAATCAAGTTTAGGCAGACAGCAGAGTTTGAAGAGAGAAAGGTAGTCTGCTGCCTAACTGAGAATGACAATTCCTCTCCCTAAATCTGGCCATATTATATGAAAATAATAGTCTAAATGCTACATGTATAATGCTTAACACTTATTTCTTCAAGAATTGGTGAGACTTCAGCTTCTCTCCTGAAAAGATCCTTTCTATCTGGGTCTTTGCTATCTTTCTTTAGTCAAGAATAACTGTCTTCTTTGCCCCAATCATACTTGTCCCCACAATATTCTTCAGACAGATGGGCTTGATTTGTAGTAAGAGCTTAATAAATGTTGCTAATGAATAAAGACATTATTGCTTCTACAGTTGGCTAATTGGTTATGTTTTCTTGTTTTCAGATTCATTGCTGTTGCTGCTGCTGATGAAATAACATTAGTAACAGCTACCTTCTATTTAGTAAATATGATGTTCCATGCATTATGCTAACATATGATTTTTTATCAAATCTTGAAAACAATTTCATACATGAAACAGAAGAAGACACTTCTTTAAAGTCACAGCTAATATTTTACAGAAGGAGCGGAATAAGGTAGGGGAGGGAGAGATATATTATGTTATATATTATGTTATATATATAATAAGGTAGGGGAGGGAGAGATATATTATGTTATATATTATGTTATATATATAATAAGGTAGGGGAGGGAGAGATATATTATGTTATATATTGTAGTATATATATAATAAGGTAGGGAGGAGAGATATATTATGTTGAATAGGTAGGAGGGAGATATACTATACCAGCCTATATTAAAATATCAGGTTCACTTTATTCGAAATTCTATACTGATGTAGTGCTATCTCGGGTTATGACTCATTTTTGCTTGTTGCATTAGTCCATTTTCACACTGTTATGAAGAAATAACCTGAGACTGGGTAATTTAAAAAGAAGGAGGTTTAATTGACTCACAGTTCTGCACTATTGGGGAGGCCATAGGAAATTTACAATCATGACGGAAAGCAAAGGAGGAGCAGCCACCTTCTTCACAGGGTGGCAGGATGGAGGGAGTGCAAGCAGGGGAAATCTCAGATACTTATAAAACCATCAGATCTTGTGAGAACTCATTCACTATCACAAGAACAGCATGAGGGATATCACCCCCATGATCCAATTACCTCCACCTGGTCCCATCCTTGACACCTGGGGATCATGGAGATTACAATTCAAGGTGAGATTCGGGTGGGAACAAAGACTCAAACTGTATCACTAGACTTCTCAATTTTTTTTTTTTTTTTTTTTTTTGAGGCAGTCTCGCTCTGTCATGAGCTGGAGTGCAGTGGCAGGATCTCAGCTCACTGCAAGCTCCGCCTCCTGTGTTGAAGCCCGTTCTCCCCTGCCTCAGCCTCCAGAGTAGCTGGGACTACAGAGGCGCCCGCCACCTGCTTGACTAGTTTTTTGTATTTTTAGTAGAGGCGGGGTTTCACCGTGTTAGCCAGGATGGTCTCGATCTCCTGACCTTGTGATCCGCCCGTCTCGGCCTCCCAAAGTGCTGGGATTACAGGCTTGAGCCACCGCGCCCGGCCAACTTCTCAATTTTTTTTTCTGATGTTTTTATTATACAAACAATCACCTATATTCAGCTCTATATTTTTATTCATGTCATTCTTGTAATTCTGTGGTATGTAGCTTTGTATTTACTTTGTACACCTCTTGTCCTATCAGTAAAACTGGGCTCAAACCACTCTTTCCATTCTAGAAAAAGATTTGCCATATTCTTTCCCAAACGCATTTTTGTGGAGAATCTGAGGTTATCTCCAGAAATCTAAATCACATCGATTGACTCTTTTGCTTCCCCAACTGCTACTCTTTTTCTTCTAAAATCTGAAATATTGGCAGGAAAAAAAGTTATATTCTTCAACTAATCAATTTCCTTCTCGTGGCATAGGTGATGGCAGTTTGGTTTCTCTTGTTGATCTTATTTCCTGCCATAGGAATCTGTAGATTAGATACGTGTTGGTGGACTTTTCATCATGTCCTGAATGACTGTTTCAGAATGAGAGCAAGCACGTCTTCTCTGTCGTGTTCTTCCATTTAGTCACTATTTCATTTCCTTGCTCTTTATTTTAATAAGGACACCTGAGAACTTAGTGCAGTATCTGATGCATAGTTACCACTTATTATAAATCATAATTTTGATATTAATAGTTTTAATTTCACTTTTATTATTTGAGGTGATTGTTGAATGGCTTCAAACGTGCGTAACTTTGCATAATTGTTTAAGTGGTTGCTTAAAATATTTGTCCTTAACTAATATAGTCCACTCAGACTTAACGTTGTGCTGTAATATTAAATGCAAACGACAGTGTAACAGTCTAGTTCTATTTGTGCCCCATTCTTTGTGCTGTGATTTTCATATACAGTATTCTAACATTTTATAAACCCCATACTATGGTGGGATTTATATTTCTCATAGTAATTAGCAGGCAGATATCTCATCTAGTAATTAAGAAAAGGTAGCACATATTGTCTTTTACATTTACATACTTACTTACCTTTCCTGGTATTCTTTATATATTTTTTCCCTTACATCCATATTTCTAGTGGTGTCATTTCCCTTCAGTCAGAAGATTGTTCTTTAGTGTTTCTTGTAGTGCAGGTCTGTTGGTGACGAATTCTCTACTTATGGTAAAATGGCTATAACTTTCTTTAATTTTGAGACAGTGTATTTTCAAGATCTAGAATTTTGTCTTGACAGGTGTTTTCCCCCTTTCAACACTGTGAAGATATTGTTCCATTACATTATAGCTTCTATGTATTCTCTCTTTATTTTTTATTTATTTATTTTTAAGACGGAGTCTCACTCTGTCACTAGGTTGGAGTGCAGTGGCACGATCTTGGCTCACAGCAACCTCCTGGGTTCAAGCAATTCTCCTGGACTACAGGTGTGTGCCACCGTGCCCAGCTAATTTTTGTATTTTTAGTAGAGACGGGGTTTCACCATCTTGACCATGATGGTCTCGATCTCTTGACCTTGTGATCTGCCGGCCTCCCAAAGTGTTGGGATTACAGGCGTGAGCCACTACGCCCGGCCTAGAGCTTCTATATAATTTCTGATGAGAAGTCAGTCATATTTCATATCTTTCTTTGCACACATGTAATGTGATTTTACTTCTGTCATGGCTGTCGAGATCTTCCCTTTACCCTTGATTTTCAACTCTTTTGTGTATTCACACATAATTCTTTTTGTATTCATTGCGTGTGGTGCTTGATGAATTTTTTGTTTTTTTATTTAGAGATGGGTCTCACTATGTTGTCCAGGCTGGACTCAAACTCCTGGACTCAAGAGGATCCTCCTTCTTGAGCCTCCTGAGTATCCGTGACTAAAGGTGCATGCCACTACACCCAGCTTGAGTTTTGTGCTTTTTAAAATTAGCATCTTGGAGTCAGGGGTGGTGGCTCACACATGTAATCCCAGCACTTTGGGAAGCCAAGATGGGCAGATCACCTGACTCCTTTTAGAAGTTATTTAACATGGCTGGACTCCATATCCAAACAGTTCCCTGTCTGAGGTGGGCAGCAGATGAAATATCTGAAGTTCCATCCCTTCTTTGCCCTGTGTCCCAGGTGCGTCTTTTGCCAAAAAAAAAAATCAAAGGGGCATCTTCTATGGTTACTACGCCTAGTTTCAGCACTTTGCCAGGAATTTGCATAGAGCTTTTAAGTAAACACTGAAGATCCTCCTCTGTAGTTCACTCCATTCTATGATTTTCCTCTTATGCTCCACACACTCTGGCAGCTTCACATTTCATGCTTTCACCTCTCAAGACAAGAAGACTACAGATAGGCCGGGTGCGGTGGCTCATGCCTGTAATCCTAGCACTTTAGGAGGCCGAGATGGGTGGATCACTTGATATCAGGAGTTTGAGACCAGCCTGGCCAACATGGCAAAACCCTGTCTCTACTAAAAATACAAAACTTAGCCAGGCATGGTGTGCCTGTAATCCCAGCTACTCGGGAGGCTGAGGCAGGAGAATTGTTTGAACTGGGAAGGCAGAGGTTGTAGTGAGCAAAGATCACACCATTGCACTCCAGCCTGGGAGATGAGAGCAAAACTCTGTCGAAAGAAAAAGAAAGGAAGGAGGAAGGAAGGAAGGAGGGAAGGAAGGAAGGAAGGAGAAAGGAAGGAGGGAAGGAAGGAAGGAAGGAAGGAAGGAAGGAAGGAAATAAGACTACAGATTTCTGCTGAAGTTGTAAATATACAGTCTGGCTAGACTGGAAAGTATACTCAGGCCATGGAAACATGAAATTTACTGAGGGCAGTTTCCTTTTTTCCTCCAGTTTCTGGCTTTTTCTTTTTCCAGTGCATTTGTATAATTACTGTGTTTTTAAAGAGAGGGTCAAGATTTTATATTAATTATCAGATGATTAATCTAATACATGCTACTCTGCCAATGTTAAAAGAGGAGCTTTGTATATTACAACTCTTATTTTCATATTTCTAGTTAAAGCAGTTTCTAATGAAAGATTGCTGCCACCAATTTTCTCTTTTCTTTTTTTATGTTGTTTTCTGGTACAGTGGTATTATGGCTACAGATTGGCAGAACTAGAAATTCCTGGCTAATTAAGTTAAGAATACAGAATCTTGACAGAGACAAGCTGGATACATAGAGAAATAGCAGTTGCCTTTCTAGTCAGTTTCTAATGGGGTTCTTAGCTTCGGCGACACTAGCTGGGCGAGTAAATTCCTACCTCTGATGTGAAATGTGAGTCTACTGATACTAGGAGGTAGCAATTCTACATTTTTTCCCTAGAAATCTGAATCTTGTTCTCTTGCTGTTCTTTTATGCTTCTGACACGAATCATCCAGGAAAAATGGTTATCAGCAATCTTAATATTGGTTGAAATAACTAAACTCTCATGGCCCTGAAATGAAACTCGTCATTTAATGATGCCTCATCTTCATCTAGAGTCAACACACACTCACCTGCTTCATCCTCTTTGCCTTCTGTCTTTTAGCAGCTTGGAAAAAGGACTTCTCCATAGCTAGACATGGATGCTCAATAATTTTACACATTTGACAGTCTGAGAAGGAAATGTAAACAAGTGTTTCAAAAGTTAGGCTTTAATATTTCATTGAAATATACTTTAGTATTTGCAAACAACAAGCAATCCCCTGGCTTATGAATATTAACTTTTATTTAACTAGGTATTTATTTAAATGGAATTAGTTTGGGAAAATCAAAGAGTGACAGTGCAAGAGCATTATTTATTAAAGCCATAGGACCCGTGTTGAAATTCTACTTCAAAAAATCATAGCCAGGCGATCAGTCCTGTTTTGGTACTCTTTCATTATGAATCTTTCATTGAATCCATGGAGATTTAAATTCTTTTTGGATCAAAGAGGATGCAAAGATAATAAACCTATATATTTTACTAAATAATGCCCTTAAAACAAACAAAACCAAACCCTCCTATTATTTCTCACACAAGTTATGTTTTAGCTCCAATCTACTCAGAGATTAAACCCATGTTCATCGTTATTATCCTATCATTATCACAACAATCAAATGCTTAAAATAAATGTATTACTTCTGAGAGCCATCTGTCAAAGTTTTGCTATGAACATAGCTGAGAGATAGAATTGGGAAGCCTGATACTGCATGTACTATGGACTGCTTCATCTCTAGTTTATTCCTAGGACACCACAGGCCATTTTTCAAGCAAGCAATAATCTACGTGACCAGATCTTTGATGAAAAGTTTCAGTCAGACAGGATGACTATTGCAGGTAGCAGGGAATAACTAAAGTAAACACCAACAGCCATTCTCGTTGGCCTATGTAATCTTTCTTAAACTCAGACAAATCTTCACTGTAATCCATTTCTAAATGATGTCTCCTATCACGATAGTAGGTAATGTGAAGGTATGGAAGCATGAAACAATAGATGCACTTGGAGAAATAAAAGGGGCTGGGGCTAGTGAAGGGCACCTGAGGTGCAGTGGAGGAAGATGAGCTTGGAAAGGTCATCAAAAGCCACGTAATGAAGGTCTTCCATGATCAGTGTTCTGGGGAGATGGCCATTTAAGAATTTTGGCAGGGCAGTGACATGATTGGATGTGCATTTTAAAAAGGTTAGCCTAACAGGCTTCTCAACCCAGAGCACTGTTGTTCAGAGTTTGGCAGTGTGTGTGTGCTTGCATGTGTGTGTGTGTTTGCAAGGCATTTTATACATAAACTTTTTTATTTTGGAATAATTTCAGATTTCAAAATAACCCCACAACTATAATGCTAGTAGAGACAGTTCCATGTACTACTCACTCAATTTTCCCCCATTGTTAAACATCTTACATTACTATAGCTCATTTTTCAAAACTAACATTGGTTCGTTACAATTAACTAAATTCCAGACATTAATTGAATGCCACCAGTTTTTCCATTAATGTCATCTTTTTGTTTCCAGGATCAAATTAGGATGTCACTTGCATTAAATGGTCATGTCTCTTTAGTGCCCTCTGGTCTGTGACATTACTCAGTTTTTTGTTGTTGTTGTTATTTGTGACCTTGACAGTTTGGGGAGTGCTGATCAGAAATTTTATAGCTTGTTCCTCAGTTTGGATTTTTCTAAGATTTCTGTCTTAGTTAGACCAAGTTTATGGCTATTTTGAAAGAATATTACAGATGCAATGTGCTCTTCTTGTCACATCCTATCTGGGGCTCCATTATATTTTCATATCATCACTGGGGATGTTAAACTTTATCACATGGTTAAGATGGCATTTGTAGGTCCCTCCGTGGTAACCTTACCTTTTTTTAGTTTCCCTACTCTTAATTGGAAGTCCGTCATACATCCAGCCCACCGTTGGGAGGGGAGGGATAAAGATTCTCCTCCTAAATAAGGAGTATCTACATGTATTATTTGAAATTCTTCTGTAAGGAAACTTTGTCTCTTTTCTTAGGAAGTGTTTTTTTGTTATCACAATGACTAGAAATACTACTGATAATTACTTGGTAAGATTCAAGGAAGCTAAGGGTCCTGAAATTTGTGGATTGGTCCTGCAGAGTGAACAATTACATGTCTCCAAACATCAGTAGTCCGTCCTTTGAGAAACAGTCAATTTTTTTCAGTGTAGGTGATGTCGTGCATTCTCAATGTGGATGATGTCACCGGCAAGGGTGTGAAAATTGGTTATTGGGAAAGGAAAAATCTTAATCTTGCTATGTATAAAGCATAGATATATAAGCCGTAAGTGAATAGATACATAATATGCCTGCAGTATTAAAATGTCATGAGAGACAATTAGGGAAAAATGTCTAAAAGCTATTCTTAGGAAGTTGACAGTGAAAAAACAATTATTCAGAAACATTGGTCTGGCAGAAGAGTGGTGAATGTGTTGAACTGCAGAAGAGAAGAGATTGGGCAATGAGAGGCAAGGGTATCAATGAGGAGGTTAATTCAGTTGATGCCCAGATCAGGCATATCATGTAATTAAATGAAAATACTGCTTCTTTTCATTTAGAATTGGCTTGTATGTGATTTTTCAGTTATTGTCTTTTTGTTGGTGGTGGTAGTAGTCACTGAAAATAAGGCATAAAGTTTCTTGATAACGTTGTTGCAGGGAAAAATAACACATTGTATTTATTTAATCATTTTCTTCCAAAGTCAATAATATTTTTGACATGTACTGCTTCCGTATAACAGCATTCGTCATACTTCACAATGGTTTTATGTTGTAACTTCTCCCTAGCTTCACAGACATTTTCTGGATAGGTAAAGTTCCTGGGTTATTGGAAAACAAAGAAGTCTGCACTATGCATTCTATGATTCTATGTACAGAAAACCTGGAGATATGGCTCTGTGATTTCATGCGTTTTTGTTTAAAAGGAAAATCTGAGATTAAGCAATAAAATTTATTTTTTAGAAAGAGTGGATGAGAATAAAAATCAACTAGATATTTATCTTCTTTTGATTTAATCTTGAGAAAATATATGCTTAGTAGAGAAAATTTGGAAAATAAAGAATAAAAGATATATAATATAATTTTTTTACAATTTTAGTACATTGCTATCCAATATTTTTCTGTGACTATAAATATATATACTCTCTTCTTTTTAATGAACTTTATTTTTTAATAACTCCACAATATTCCAACATTGAAGGTATGTATATATGCATTTTCTATCAAATTTTCTCTTTCTTTCTATTCATTATTCAATTTCTTTAAATTCAAATAGCCTCAACTTAATATCACTTGCCTACTTTTATGAGCAGCTCTATCATTCTTCCTTTTCCGACTTCATGACCTTTAGCTATGTGAATTATCTAAGGCTGCCCTTTCAGCACCATTCTTCCATGGACAAAGCATAGAGGGAAGTTAAAAAAAAAATCCCCAAGTCTTATTTAGCACAATGCAAAACTTTGAATGATTATGGAAATGAGTAGTTATATTTAATGCATCTCACAGTCAGATGTGTGTATACATAATAATGACACCAAAATAGAGGTCTTAAATGAGTTCAAGGACCCCAGTCAGGATTTGTGACTTCCCAGGGTACTGAAATAAGTAGGAAATTATATTGCCAAACCACTGATCTTTGATGAATAATAGGGAGTGGGAGAGCAATAGGGAGACTGAAGACAGAAAAGTGATATCATGATCTTCAAAAGACGAGGAAGTTATATTTCTTAAATAATGAGCTGTGAGCATGACTTTAATACCCAATGAAGTTGACATTTTTGTTATATTTGGTTGCTTAATTTCCATTTCTACTTCCTAAGGCTATTACACATTTTCTTTGAAGTCTCTCCTCTTTCTGAATCTCAGGTCATAGGATTTGGGAATCATGGTGGTGGCCATGGGGAAATTAACCCCATCCTCTGCCCTGTCGTGAGCTCTGAGGGACTTAAGCCAACCAGCATATTTTACTTCCCTAGTCCTAGTAATTTTTTGATGTGCAGGTATTAATACAATTGACCAACAACAGATAGGGCCAGAGCTTGTTTTAATCGCTGGGAGGGAGTAGCTCCTCTCTCCACAAGGGCTGACAACCTGAGGAATATGAGATCTGGAAGTGGTGGAAGCCTCGTGGGGCCTGCAGAAGAGAACATGATAAGTAACAAAGCCAACAAAAAGGATGGAATATATGGCAGAGAATAGCATGCTTGTGCCCTCAGTGGAGCCTCTTAATCTGACCAGGGCTGAGGACAAACTAACTCATCAAATGTTGAGTTATATAACTTTGAAAATGCCTTATTTACTTCTACTTGCTTCTGACTACTTTATGGTTTCTGCTTGTTTTTGAACTCTATGTTTTTCTGTTTCTTTTAAAAATGTATTATTATTACTTTTTAATTATACTGTACTCAGGAACATTCTTCCTAGGTAATATTACCAAGCTCCATGGTCTCAATGCTACTCTGTGTTGATGACACCCAAATATTTATTTTCACTTTCTAAAGTGACAAATATCTATTTCTGGGAGCCCTCTTGATTAACCTACTTGAGAATACTTCATAACATGTTAGCTTTTCACAATGATGAAGCTGTCTCCTGTAATCTCAATTTCAGTTCATAGACTCACCATCTACCTATTTTTTGTAAGCCCTACTTGTGACAACATTGGCACCTCAGTATATTCACCCCCTAAGCCTGTCTGTCATCAGGTTAAACTAATCATTCTTTAACTTAGCATGTGTTAGACCTACTAGGTACCTACAGATTCCAATCCTTCCTCCCTCTGCCAAGATTTTGATTTGTTTGGCCAGTGTTAGGGCCCAGGAATGTGTAATTTTATCAAGACCCTCAGGTGATTCTGATGTAGGTTGTTTATAGACCAGATTGGGAGAAAAATGAAATTTAGGCCACAAAACTATTAGAGAAAAAGGTCATCACTTATTACATTTGTGTCCCCAGCATTTAGGAAAATGTTTAATACCTAGTGAGTGATTAAAATATTGGAAAAAAACTGAACGAATCTTCAATTCAACAAACTTAAAAATGTCAGTAATTCAGCCTCTTCATCATTAAATCTGCCACTGTTTTAGTTTACTGAGAATTGATCTGTGGTAGTAAACTTACTAGGATTTCTGAATGAGTTCTACATATCCGTGTTGTTAAATATTAGCCCAAGTTATCTTTATGAAATGAAGAAGGCGGAAAGTTTAAAGAACCAGTAGGTGACTTCTTCATTGTACTTCACATTTATACTAAAAAATATATCCCTATCAACAGTTTCTCTTTACTACAGTTGATTCCCATACTCACACAGGAGTTACCTTTGCAAAACACAAATTTACATGTTATTCCCTTGTTATAAACATTTGGGTGAACTCCACATTTCGTATAAGATAGCATCCCTAAATGGGGATCTCTTTCATGCCTAGATGCTTTTGTGTGTGATACTTCTTTGGAATACCTTACACTCTCGAATTAAAAGTGACAGATGATAGATAGCATCCTTCCCATCAAGATCCAGCTAAGTGCCACCTCCTCAGTGAGGCAGTAAACCTCTCTCAAGCAAAACTATTTGTTGCATCCTATGCCACTCTGAGAAGAATTTTCTTTATATCTCTTATACCATTGCCATGTCGTGTTCCATTATTTCCAACTGCATACCCTTTGAGGGTTATATTCTCAGAGTTACTAAATATCTTAGTAGTAGCTGAATATTTAAATCAAGCTTATGAATCAAACTCATAAAAGTATGAGAGGCTTTTACCAGCAGGCTCCAGGTGTACTGCAAATGTGAATATCTGAAATGCTCATGGCTCGTGATTGATGGTGTTACCAATATTTCATGGAACAGATGACAAAGAGTTTCCTAAAGGAAATATTACAAGGGTAGCAAAACCAAGGATGTCTACTATACAGTATTTTGAGGATAAACATCAAGCCCTTTAGTGTTACTTGCAAGGGATTTCATTTTCTGGTACCAGTTACATCATCAACTTCATTTCTTTCTCTTATTTTCCTCATATGCTGTACTCTAGCCATAATGAACTGCTTACAAGGATTAAATCAAATACAATATCTCTTTCCTCTTCTCTTTTGCATGACTTGTTTATTATGCTTAGAAAGCTCCCTTCTCTATTCCCTCCACCCTCCCATAAAATTTCTGAGCTCAGTTCAGGTTTCACTTCTCTGCTTCTTGGTCTGCGGCAAGAGCCCATCCTCTGTGCCTCTAAATGAGCCTGTGCCTGAGGCTATTTTACTCTTTACATGGAGGCTTATTTCTTTTATGATAAACCCTGAGCTTTATCAGGAAAGATAAACTCATGTGAAGCCTGTACACTCTGCAGCTAGCACAGAACTCAATAAACTTATTAATGAAGAAATAACAAAATAAGTGGTAATTATTAACAGTTACTATATTTGGATAATTAACATGTTAATATATAAGCTACTTAATGTTATGGGTCCTTCCAGGCAGGAGAAAAATGAGGCTTTATTAATGTCGCCTCCCCATCTGAACACAAAACAACTTACTTTTTCCCCTAAGGCCACTCACTTAAACAATTTTTTAAATAATAGTTCCTGGTCTTATGAAATTTGCTGATAAGCATAATTAAAAGAGGAGATCATAGTGTTACACCCAACTTAATATGCATTACAATATTGCTGAACTTTTATATTTATCCCTTGTTGTGCTAAGTAAGAATTAGTTTTCTTATTCTATTTTAAAAAATAATTTGTAGAAAAACTCAGTTACTGTTTTTACAAAAGCGTAATTCAGGCCTTAATTTACATAATAAGCTGTATCTCAGAGAAGAAAGAGGTATGACCCTTAAAAATCATTTCGCATCTAGACAAGAGTAATTGTAATCCGAAACATTTGCAGGGAGACCTCCTGCTCAAGGTGGCATCATCAGAACAATGTAATAGCAAAATCTATATTCACAGCTTTTACTGGGAAGAGATGCTTCAAATTCATCATGATCATAGTTCTATAACCTTTATACTTTCTGACGAAGTTAAATTTGTACATGAAGGCAAAAGACAAATTAGATAAATAGTCTTTATCACTCAGTCTCCTCTCGAGAGTGGGAAAAAAAAAGTTCTGTGAAACTATCAGGATTTAAAGAATCCTGATTTTTCCTTTTATCTTGCTTTTGTTTCTCCTCCTCCTCCTTTCATCCTCTTTCTTCTCCCTCCCCTCTCAAGATGGCAATTGAGATTCTCAATTTAAATTGTAAGATAAAAAATCTTAGGTGAACTTAAATAATAATTTTTGTCTTATTTCCTTTATTTTTTTTTGCATTAGCGGTTTTCTGTATTATATTTTTAATGAAACAAATTTGTATTTGTGGAAAACACCACTATGGTGTGCACACCACCAAGTACAGAAGTACCCTATGTAAGCAAGAAGATGAATATTATAGTGTATCTAGGACTGTGTTGTCCACATATGGCTGTTTAAATTAATTAAATTTACGTACAATTAAAAATCCAGTTTCTCACTCATACTAGTTACATTTCAAGTGCTCGGTAGGCACTTAGGACTACCATTGTGTACAAGGTACTTTATACCCTGTGTATGAAGTAAGGCCTAGAATCAATTTTTATCCCACCTCTTTCGGTAAAATAATTCTGACCTGCCTCCTTTCCTTCCGCGTTTCACCTGGATCACATCTCTTTGCTCTCAACTTTCATGAGGCCCTCTATCTTTTTTTCGTAAATGTGCATTGATTATTAGTTACCAAATCTTCACTGCTATAAGATCCATTAGGAAAAGCACTATCGTAGCAAACAGATTCACTAAATATGTTTGAATGAATGACTGGATGGGATGGGGTGGCTTGGGAAAAGTTAGGCAATATAGCAGAAGAGACGCGTAGGCTACAGAAGAATGTAAACAAAAATAAGACATCATAATTTTAATTTTATTTATTTTTAAAATTGTATTTTATTTTAGATTCCGAAGGTACATGTGCATATTTGTTACATGGGTGTATTGCTTACTGGTGGGGATTGGGCTTCTAGTATACCTATTACACAAATAGCGAACGTTGTACCAGGTAGGTAACTTTTCAACACTCGCCTCCCCTGTTCCACAGTTTTATTTTTAAGTGAAATTGTTTATACCCCTAATCAGGTGAATGCTTATTGCCTCTGCTCCCACACTCTATCAGTGTGACATGTTCTTTATTAAATAATGCCATTTTGGCATCATACTTGACTATCTTCTCAAGAAAGATTGGGGTGTGTGTGTGTGTGTGTGTGTGTCTCTCGCTACTTTCTTCTTTCTCTATGTAGACACACAGTTTCCTTCAATAGCAGGAAAAAAATGATTTGAAGATCTTGTTAGGAATTCATACTGAGATTAGAGAGGATACTTCAAAGGATATACTTGAAGATCCTTATCTAATATACCCTAAAGATAATCACATAAAAATTCTACCTAGGATTGAAACTACAGTTATTATATTCCTTAATAAGGCAATAATTTTCCTTTTGTCCCAACTACAGAATGTTCTTTATTTTTAACTTTCAGGTATGACATGATTATCTGACTTTATGAAGTTATAAAGTTGCAACTAAATTTTCAGATTGCTTTTAGTTTTAAAAGAAGAAAAAGGAGAAAAAAAACCAGTTTGAACACACTATTTCCCAGGTGGTGAGCAGCAATACTGCCACTGCTTTTTTAAAAATTATTATTTGATGGAATATGATGGATAGAGAATTATTTACCTACTAGCAGAAAAAACATTAATGCTGCAAAATTCATTTGTCTAAAATTAAAGGCAAATATATTACTCTTTAAAAATAAAATGTAATCTCTGCTATTCATCTTCTTCTACTTAACAGTTTCATTAACACAGCATTATTTAGCAATCACCTTAAAGCTTCTTTCTTGGATCTATCAAATACCATGGTTCCAGATTCATCAAAAATTCTTGATTTCAGCTATTTCCTTGTAAACGTCTGTTTGTCTTCTACCTTTTGGATTGTTCAATTTCCCTAATGTTAAACATTATGACAAATAGACTACATCGAATTATCTAGGGTTAAATGGCAACTACACAGCAAAGTGTCAGTCAGATGGCGTTTTGCTAAAGACACCCAATGCGTATTTTCCTGGGAATTTACAATGTACAATATAATTAACATAGCTGAAGAGATCATGCTGGGTAAAAATGTCGTTCTAGTGGGATATTAAAGAAAGAAAAGGTTAACATTTTTTTTACTGGTGGCTATAAAACTATCACAAAGATTTCTCCTCTTTTCTTGTCATCTTTTTTGGTGTATGGTAGGATAAAACACTTGCAAATGAATGGGTTATAAATTAGACATGTATTGTACCCTACTCAGTGTTAAGTGCTTATGAAGAATCTGATCCTTTAAGAAACAATCTACATAATGAGACAGAATTTCTTTGTTCTATAAAATAGTAGACGAATTACAATTTTGATGACCCTGCAAAAATAATGGTTAATTGTAACCACATTCTTATTTTCTAAAGCAAAATTGTGACCCTCTGTCTTTGAATCTAAGTCCTTTTTCTCGATATAGGGCTTATAACAAGGTATAATTTTCTTCTAATTTGAAGTTAATGCATGAAAATCACAAGAAAAAAAATGAACATAAAGTTACTTTTACTTTTTTTTTTTTTTGAGACAGAATCTCGCTCTTGTCGCCCAGACTGGAGTGCAATGGCGTGATCTCAGCTCACAGCAACCTCTGCCTCCCAGTTTCAAGAGATTCTCTCGCCTCAGCCTCCCAAGTAGCTGGGATTACAGGCATGCACCACCATGCCTGGCTAATTTTGTATTTTTAGTAGAGGTGTGAGGTGTGGTTTCTCCATGTTGGTCAGGCTGGTCTCGAACTCCCGACCTCAGGTGATCTGCCTGCCTCATCTGCCTTAAGTGCTGGGATTACAGGTGTGAGCCACTGCACCCAGCCTACTTTTATTTTTAAACAAATGATCATTTAGGGAGTTCTCTTATCTTAGGAAAAGAGAAGCTATTTAAGTGGAGAATGCGATAACATAAACTTAAAACATGACTTCAAGGTTGGTTAAGAACAGAGAGTTTTAAATAGAAGAATTTAGCTGCATTTTTATATTTTTCCTTATGGTCAGACAAGCCATAAAAATCCTACTTTAATATTTTAATAGTGATGGATGCTTACTGAGTAAGAAAACCTGTACTGGACATTCTGGGTATAATGAAGAATAGGGTACATTCCATGATCTTTCTTCTGTGACAGACATACAAAAAAGTTTTAAAACCATCATAGTAAGAATTAGAACAGAATGAATCAGGACATTCAGAGTAGCTTAGATGAAGATGTGGTTACACCTATCTGGAATATCATTAAAAGTTTCTCAGAGGAGGTAGTTAGGATGATTGGTAATAAAGGAAGGACTAATGGACTGCTTTTGTATGCCAATATGTTATGACATTAGGAGTGCTTTTCGTTGTTTTGTTTTACTAATCCATTAAATAAAGATGGCTCTAGACACACACAACCTTATCCCAGTGAACATTCAAATGCCAACATGTAATTCATTCAAAATAGTCTGCAGGCTTTTGCATTCAATAAAAAATCAATGTTCAATGTTAAAACACACATAGAAGAAAAGGATTTTTGAGCATGTGTGTTGTTAATAATGTGTCACTTAGTACATGGGGTAGGCTGAATTGTCACTGCGGAATCCCTTAGTTTCTATAAGTGGCAAATCTAAGGTAATGTAACAGAGAAGTAATAACAAAATAGAGTTGTTTAGCTATAAGTAGGAATTATAGCTGTAATGTACCTATAAAGACCATTTAATTAATTCAGTCGACATCTGCCTTAATCACCAGTGAAAATTAAGCCACGTTTGACCAACAACTCAAAACGTAATTCAGTTAGTAAACTATTGAAAACCAATAGGGAAAAAAGTACTTTCCGTGTACTTGTTTTTAAATATTCATGCTATTGAACCATTCCCACTAAATGCATAAATGACAACATAATATTCAACTGTAACAGTTGGTGGAAGCCATTTTAAGTAGTAGTTTAACAAACAGATGAATTTTAATTTGCAATGCCAGTTGAGCTGTAATAAAAACTAGTATTCCAGCTGTGAAAAAACAAACAAACAAACAAAACACACACACACACACACACACACACAGAGCTTGGTTAGAGTTATTTACCGTTTCTTTTTTTTTTTAATACTTGACAGTACAATGAAACCATCTTGTTTCTATCCACACCAGAAGTTTGTTAAATCTCAAAATACGTCTTAGAAAATGCAAAAAGCATGTCTCTTTAGGGAAATAAAAATATCTTTGTTGTATTAGATTGTAGTGTTCAATTTAATACAAGTTAACTTAGCAAACTAAGTGTGCTATAGTTTTTGCATTATTTCAAAAATTGTGAGGGTTAATTTAGAGTAAATGAAAAACCCATAGTTACTTTTAAAACTAATAAAAAAGGTACTTTCTAACATTCAGTTTACAAAAATATGCTTTGCATTCAATGCTTACTTGATTGATATTTTACTAAGAAAAATATTAACTTGGTGTTTATCAGGAATGCATTTTAGAGAATTTTTTTGCATTTTTGACTGTAAACACCAAATAATTTCAGTTAAAATTTTTCATAGATCTATAATCATATTCCTAAAATGATTGTCTCTCTTGTAAATAACAACTAGATCTGAGCAAAGGGGCATCATAGGTTTCCAATTTAATATGAGATTTCCTGTGATTTTAAGAAAAGAGGGTCTCGCTCTGTCACCCAGATTGGAGTGCAGTGGTGCAGTCACACCTTCCTGTAGCCTCACAGTCCTGGGCTCAAGCAATCCTCCTGCTTCAGCCTCCCAAGTAGCAGGGACTACAGGCATGCACCACCATGCCTGGCTAATTTTACTACGATTTTTTAAATTATGCTGCCACTTAAAAAACTAGTTACTCATAGGATAACGTAGATTCAACAAATTTTATTTTAATTTTTTAAAAAATGGAGATGATAAAAAGAATAATGATAAGAAAGAAGAAAAAAGAACCATATTTATAGGAGAAGCCCTCGTCTATCTTCAAAGAATGTTGAGGTGCAAGAAAGATGCTTTTTGTGCTGAATGGGGAGACTATGGGAACATGGATGCTAAACAAAGAAACAGAAAGCAAGGCGCGGCACTCTACACGAGGAAAGGGGTTCCCTCAACACTATGGTAGAACCCAGCAAGGAAGGATGAAGCGGAGAGATGCAGGAGGCGTGAAGGCAGGGAAACTAGGGGAGTGGAGGGTGGATGGCGTGGGAATAAAAAGTAAGAGAGAGACACAGAGACAAGGAAAGCACGACTGAGGGTTCTAAGCATAGACAGCCCAGTAGAGGAAATGAAGGGAAGAAGACATATCATGAAATCGAATATTGAGGTGGTTTTGCTTTATGTGTGAAGTGTAATGTCACTTCCCTACTTAGGAGAACTTTACTACAGTATTACACTGGTCAGCACACACTTTGAAATAGGATCTGTGGTCTTTGGATTTGAAAATATTCTGAGACTCGTCCTAAGGAAGACACAGTGGACAGCTGAGGTCAGCCAAGTAACTAAAATTTGATTTAAGTTATGTGTGTGTCATTCCACAGTCATCAATGTTTACTTTCCTTTATGTAGAAGAATGTATAAGCCTTTGATATATGATTAAGCCAAATATTATAAAATATCCCTTCACTGGTATATCCAATTTTCAAAGAAGGACACAAGAAATTTGTTTTTATTTCCCTTTGATATCAGTGCCTTGCACAGGGCCTGGCACACAGCAGGTACATAATAAAATATTTATTGAAGGAATGAATGCAAGAATAGATTTTTTTTGCAGAATATGCAGTTTCTGCTCTTGTTTGATATTACTATTGTTATCACCGTTATTATCTTAATAAAGTGTATTTGAACCTTTCAGCACGCTCGGATTTCCAAGTATGACTTTTCAGTTTTATTTGGCTTAAAAATCTGACATTGTAACAGATGCCACTACGGCTGCACTTCGAATCACTTAATTTCTCGAAATAGTGTCAGTGAAAACTCTCTATGTTGAGCACCGCCATGGAACAAAAACCGTAACTTCCTGTAATGAAACCTAATGAAAAATCTCTGGGCTAGATTAGATGGTGTTCTGATGTGAGGCCAAGCAAAAGAGAACACTTAAGAGAAGGCGGTGGAGTTGAAATTACACTTTGTAGAAGAACAGGCAGGACGCATGAGGAACTGAAGGCAGAATACCAAAGCACCAGCGGGGTTATCTGCATTTTTTTTTAAACCTCCCTGAAGACTGGCTGTGAAAGCCGACTGCTTCTAGAGAGATGTCAGCATGAGCTGCAATAGACCTATTTTCTGCGTCTAACATCAAGATGTGTGGTCTGGCAGGTAGGAGGGTATTTGTATGGACAATGGCTCTAAGTGTTTGAAATAGGAACTGCCATATAATAGGGTGTTACCCTCCAGTTCCTGGTGATTCAAAGATTATTTTATAAAGGAATACATAGGGAGACATGAGTAAGAGGTAGAGACAGAAATGTAAGTACAGAGGAAAAATTAAGAGAGATTTTAGAATATATCAAGAAGAAAACTTAAATGAGCACAATGACTCCATATCAGGTCTCTGGAGCTCACACCTTCCAAATTTTCAGGAAAATGAGCTGGATAAGAAACTAATTATATACATTTACAATGCAAAGCATTTAACTAAGAAAATTAGATATGTCTTTTTTTTTTTTTTTTTTTTTTTTTTTTTTTTTTATCTTTTAATTTTTTGTGTAATTTTTATATATTTTGTGTTTTTTTCTTTATTTACTTTTTCAATTTATATAATTTAAATATCTT